>NC_138515.1:27379723-27836595 GCF_964252035.2 Podarcis erhardii | reverse complement strand
GTAAAAGCCTTTGTGGCCTTAAGCTACATTTTTGTGATTTTTTTAAAAAACCAAGTTGGTTGAAAAGGTAGAGGCAAAGAGGTGTCACTCGCAGTAATGACATTAGATGACTTCACATTACAAGAAAATGTTGTCATGTTACTCAGAAGATCTTACTAGCAAATGATCAGGAGTAAAACTTTCATGCTAGAAAAGACAGTAGAAGTTGGTAACTGTGTTGGGTAGTGTTTCTGAGCTTGAGAGGGCAAAACTGTTAAGTATTAAAATAATATCTTCCAGCGATGTAATTGTTGTGTCTTGAGATATATTGGATATTGTGATTGACTTGAAATTCCTGTATGTTTTCCCCTATTTTGTTAGAATAGAAGGAGGTACCTTTAGTGATTGAACAGTTTAAAAATAAAACTGGTAAAAGATGGAATGTCACTTAATGTTAGATGTTACAAGTGGATTAGTGAAATTAGGGTTAAACTACAGATGAGTTACTGTGTTTCTGCCTAAAGTAGATATTTCTTAAATTGAATTTTGAGATTGTCACAGGAATTTTGGATACTCCTTTCCAGCGTCTTCCTTTATTAAAGGGCTTCTCTCAGCAGCAATGCCTGTCATAACACCCCAGCCTGATACATCCTGCATTATCTCATGTTGTTTGACAGTGTGGCTAGTTAGTAGAATCTATAGTGTTTTTGGAAAAGTAGCCTAAAGAATGGATTACTAGGAACTTGGCAACACATCTTAATATTGCTGCTATTTAGGGATTGATTGACCTAAGGGCTGGAACTTTAAATCTTTTCTACAGAACAAACTGACAGGTCAGTTAATACTCATAATGCCTTTGATTTCAGTATGTTGTTTTGCTGGTGTATTGTAAGCACAGGTTCAGTTAGGTTTATTGAATCTTGATTGTGTAGCTAACAAGCTGAAATACAATATTAATTACATCCAGCTAGTTTAAGAAATTGTTTCACACGTGTATATATACCTTTCCCTCCCCTAAAAAGCAAATCACACTAGCTAAAGAACTTTTTGTAAGCTGGCACTGAAACATTTTATGTTTGGTTGCACCGTGTTTGAAGCTTTTTACAGTGCAATACTTGTATTATTCTGTCAATTTAAACCAAAGGTAATTTTTTTTCATGCTTTCTCTCTACTGTAGTGCATGAAGAGCTTTTATATGTTTGTAATAGATGTAAAATCAGAAAAGATCACATATCCTGGGTTTTTTATTTACCTAAACTATGTACAAGCCTTTGTCCAAAATGTAAGGTGTTAAACTAAATTGCATATTAACCCATGAGTGTATTTTCCTAAGCATAGTTATGTCAATAAACTTTATTAAGGAATATGTGTATCTTTCATCTGTCTTTTCTGAATATTCATCAAATAATACCATTGGCTATGGAAGGGGTGGATAGAAGTTAAGAGCAGCATATATTGGTTGATCTCTGGGTGATTTGAAATGGATTGGCAAGGCTTTCTTGCTCCCAGTTGCTTAAGGGTGGCAAGAAAATAACTCCCTAAATTGGTGAGAGGCAGAGGGAGGGACTGTGATAACCTGAGTTCAGTTCCAATACTTGAAACAAATTCCTTGAATATGAATTAACCAGACCCCAATTGTCAGCTCCTAGAGTTTTAGTAAAAAATTAAGTGGCTCCTACAAGCTTCACAGTTGGTCCTCTCCTGTGCTAAATGGCCACAAGATGCATGCATAAAAATCTATATTGGCGATGTGACGGGACCATCGTCATCTTTGGGGCTCTTCCACCCTCTTTGATATTCCACCTGTCAGATAATCAACATTATTGAAGTAGGAGACAATTTCTGTAGCAGAAATTGTGTCTTGCTACCTGTGAAGCAGTAAACTGAATGACAGCTGTGCTAGAGCAATACAAGATGTATTTTCCCCAGCATCTTGGATACTTGAATTATATTTAATTCTATTTTTATTACTGATATGTTTGCCATCCTGAGCTCCTTGGGGAAGAAGGGTGGGAAATGAATTCAGTAGACAGATAAATAAGGGGATATTTCCACACACCCCTATCCTTGAAGGCATTTCTTGATAGACAGCTGGCAGTGGACAAGAGTATAGAATGCATATTTAAGAACTTTGCAATCCCGTGAAGGTTAAAATAACACCAGTTATAAAGCAGTGGCTGCCAGTGTCAGCAGTTGCCTGGCTAAATGCCCCACTTCAAAATACAATAAAGTTTTACTAAAATCTGTAAGACTTTTCTTCATTAAAATATTTTGGGTCAGTGCTTCAGGAGCTCCGAAGGTGGTGCCAGATACCTGCAAACATGATCATTTGGTATTCTGTTCAGATTATATCAAGATTAAAGCTTGTCTCGTTTAGCAAATGAAGCTACGGTATACTTTGTTCTCCTTGTTGTCTCCAGCAAGTTGGTGCCCACAAATAAAATGAAGAAACAAAAGTTTGTGTCTTAAGAAATCTCCCACTGATGAGATGCACATTGAAATCCAATACCACACTTGAAAAATAAAGGCTGTATTCTATAGTCTGTATAAATTTATGCAGAACAGGGCATATTTGCATAACATACTGGCTTTCTTTAGTGATGAGGAAGGACAAGAAACTATGGGTTGCATTGAATCTTAGAAATCGTACATGGCAATTCTGCCTTCTGATTTTTCAGCAGGCACTACCCACAATCTTCCAAGCAGATATATGCAACCATAATAACGATAAACATACATTATTTTTTTTAAAGGGTGAGATTTGCTGAATTCTGTTGTTCCTGTGGAATTACATTATGAGTCCTCTTGATGTCCTAACATTGTGCAATGTTGAGTTCTGAAAAATCGCAGTACATTCAGTTCAATTACTGCCTTGTCAGACAGAACATACATCCAGTCAGCAGAAAAATATGACTAAATGCATGTCTCAGTAATACTGTGTGTTCCCTTTCCTACAGTCTTCATGGTAAGGTGTTAGTTTTGGATTATGTTATCAGCAACCTTCTCATTTACTGTCATACATATTTCAAAATAAGTCAGTGAGTGGCGTCCTGACGGGTTTTTTTTTGTTGTTGTTGCTGTCAATGCTTCACTGCATTAGGACAATGAACCACTATGTAAATGCTTTGATACATACCACTGGAGACCCAGCAACAGCAGTCTGTCCCTTCCTGGTTAAAACCATATTACTTCTCCGCCCTTGCTGTTTTTTTACGTCTAACAACACTCAACCTGTTCCCATAAGTCATTGAGAAAGATCTGGTGGGAAGTATTTTTTGATTAATGATCCCAGGAGACTGAATTAAACTGACACTTGTATCTGCTATCAACAAAATGCCCATAAATTTATGCTGCAAAGGCAGTTTTGCAGCAGCAAGTTGCATCCCCTGTGCATCAAAGTGGAGAGTAAGATCTGCCCCTTTCAAGTGTCCTCAACCATCGTTTTTTTAGGGGGGAAAGTAATGGTACATGAAGCACCAGTCTCAGTAAATAAGGGCGTTGATTTTAAAAATATTTTAATGCTGTAGCCCCCTTTATTTGTTGCAGTGCAGGCTTCATTTACTGAGTGATGCCTAGACTTCTTGGGCTCAAGACATCACCGTTGATACAAGGGTCAGCAAGGCCAGAGTTACAGGCCCGAAGGCTTTACTCACAGTGCCCCTTTCCATGCATAACAGCAAGGTACTACTGCCACAGTTTATGGAGCTCAAACATGGACAGGGTTTTGAATCCTTTGAATGTACAGATGCCCTAGATTTTCTCTTATCTTACCAAGTTTCGTAAAGGAGCTAGTTCCTTAGGAATGGGAAAACTTGGAACAGGAGTTTAAGAGCTAACGTGAAAAGTGGACAACCATAGCTTCCATTCTTTCTCCTGCTTCGTTCATCTATCCATCCTCAAGGGCTCTTGCCTACACACATACTGCACTTCATCTTTTCAGGAATGGAGAGCAACAAAGCCCTCCCACACTCTGCTTGCTACCATCTTCCCTCTGAGAGTACAAGACACTGCTTGACCCTAGTCAGGGAGCCTCCCTCCTGGTGGGACACCCAGCCTGCTCTGCTCGTTCCATTTCTTTCACCATCAGAAAACAGAGATCTATAGGCAATTAGGTGCACATGAGATAGCTGGGAAGCCAAGCCCAGAGCTTGACACCTAGAGCCTTGTTTTGCAGTACCACTAGGCTCTGGTTTGGGTCTCTACTAGTGGCAGGAAAATGTGTATTGGCCACAAAGAAGGGAGGTGATTCATAGAAATGATACAACACGTTTAGAACTTTAAATCCTTATTTATTTTTTTACAAAACTTGTTTTACAGCAAACAATCTGAAAAGAAAGGTATGTTCTGTGCAAATAGCACTGTGTCATCCTTGGGTAAATGACCTGTTGGGAGATTTCACTATCTACAGTTTTTTAGATTTCCCCCATCCTTGTTTTCTTATTTATCTCTCTCTTTAAGTTTGCCACAAGGGGAGGTGGTTTTTTAGTCTCATACGCTGCACTTCGTTGCAGACGACGTCCTTTGATGTGAACGATGTATGGCAACAGAGGTGGTTTACGTACTGTCAGTGCTGTTCCTTCAGGAGTATAGCATTTGAGATGTACTTTGTCATTCAGATGAGCTGTTACTGCAACCCAGCCTGTGTAGAAGAAATACCAAAACATGTATATAATCTAAACAAAATGAAATCAGAACATTGGATTTGCTGGGTGAACAACTCCTTGAACAAAGCAGGACTATGTCAAACTTCATTTTTCAGTATTAAGACAAAATATATATTTAGATACTCTTTTTTTAGGGCCTGTCCAAAAATCTTTACACTCAGTAAAATCCAAAGAACTTGATATGAGATTGAGAAATTGGGAACCTCCCCCCCCCCCCCAAAAAAAGTCTATTACACTACACTAGCTCTCTGGTTATAGTCATCAACAGGACAAAACAAGAAGTACCACGGCACATAGCTACTCTGCCCAACACAAGAAAACATTTGCAGAAGTTACCAGCAGATGAAAGCTTTATATCAGCCACTGCCTCAGTACTGCCAATTCCTTCCAACATCACATCCTGATGGACAAGTGGCGGGAATTCTTTCATTCGTTCTTCACCTCCCATAGGAACCTTGTATTACAAGCCAGGGATTAAACAGTAAAAAGTAAATAACTCTTCATTTACATAGTAATGTAATTAGCAAATTATAAAACAAGTGGCAGGTCAAGTCGGGGAAATAAAGCCCAATGGTTGGGGACAAGTTAACCAAGAATAAAGTAGGCTGGCAGCCAAGCAAGCAACAACAATAATAATAATTGTATTTTGGGATTTTATTTTCATTATTTTTTTAAACCACTTTGATTCGTGAGAAAACTGTTACAGATGAAAAAGGAAAGAGAAGACAGGATTGAACAAGAACAGATCAAATAGAACAAAGGTGTAGAAAGGAAATCGGTGGGGCTTACTTTTAAGTAGACATTTACAGAAGTGCTCTGTTAGAAAAAGATAAGGAAAACGAAAATGGAGAAAGAAGTGAGATGTGGTTGAAACAGAGAAAACCGCAAGCTGAATGGCAGAAAAGAGAAACAAGAAGTTGAAGGTAAAAAGCCAGTGAAAAAATTACTGCAATACGCCAGATATAAAATAAGACTGATAATCCAAGCAGGACCGTCAAGTATTGGAGGAAAGGGTTGCTTTAAGAGAGTTTTCAAGTTTAGGGGTGCATTCTCTCATGGACAAGCTTCTGTGGCACACATGCCAATGGTGGAATTACAAGGCCTGAAGGATAGCATTTGGCCCCCAAACCAGAGGTTCCTCACTCTTGATTTAAAGTGGTGTCTTGTCAAAATGGGGACATTGCCTGGACTCTGATCCTTAGCGCGCTTTCACAACACAGTTTTTTAAAGTAAAAAACCAGAATGCGTGGTCACACATAAGCCTCAATTTCTATGGATATTCTGGAATGAAATGATGTGTTCAACTCCATGCAACTGCAAGATTCAGTAGACTTAAAACCACATCGGATGGGTTCACTCATTCTATTTAATAATCTTTTTATCCCTGGGGGGTCCTCCCCAGTTCCAATATTGTCTCTTCCCTTAGGAATCGTGGACGAATCTCACTGACCACTGTAAACTAAGATGTGTGAAATGCACTTTCTCTTGATTGCAATCAAGCTTCTGTTTGAACTCTTCAAGATGTCTGATGGTGCTTATAAGATTCAGGGTGAACAAAAGGAAGTAACTTCACACAGCTTTGGCTATATTCCAGTTTCTTAGCACTACTTTAGGTATTTCCAGCCCAAGTGAGGCCTAGATTGTAAAGTACCTTGTTAGAAATTTATATACATTAACAGCAATAAAATTAAAATCTAAGATATCTCCAGTTGCTGAGATAGCACATCTTGCAATGAGGCTGCTCTATAGTGTGGCTTTAACAGGGAATAATCTTTTTGCAGTAGTGCTCACAGAATGCTATTTAATTCTATTATCTTCTTTGCAGAGATTGGATAGAAGCAAAACAATGTGAAGTATTATTTCTTTCTTGCATAAAGTGGAAGACCACCAAGATACGGAGAACTCATCTGAGACAATGCAGTCATGGTGCTGGCTAAGAGCAGAACAAAGCCTGCTTTGTACTAGACCTAAGAGGCACAATAATGAATGGCTGTGGAAGGAGAGAGATCACAAGGCATTAGCCCTCATAGATTCTTCAATGGTAGAGACAGTACTGGCTTACCTTCAGTAATGTTTGACCTGCATGTTTTTGATAGACAGCATCTGCTTTTTCTACTGTAGTGATGTGCACAGGCAACAAATTAGAGGCCACAACAGAAAACCAGCAGGACTGGTCTCCCTAAAGAGTAATAAAGCTGAAAATGAATTGTCTGAAATAAAATCTATTAAGTTTAAAAGACCAGTTTCATCAATAAGCTTAAAGCCATCTTTGCTAACAAGAATTCTCCATTCTCTATAGTTGACTGTGATTTAGTGATTGAAGGCTGGACAGACCTGCATTCTTATAAACATTTCCAGATCCAGTTACTAACAAGGGACTGGAGAAACAGGATTTTCAGTCTGATAATACTCTTTCTATAGTTATTCCACCCTTGCCTTTTAATTTAATATCCAAAGAAAAAACATAAAGCCCTTAATATAATGTTTCCAATTTGGGAAGAGATATCTTAAGATTCAGCAAACAAGAAACACAATGTATTTAATGAACAATTTAGCTTAGCTGTGTTATTTTAGCTTTCTTACAACATGATACTCCAAAACTTTGGAAACATGCACACATACACTTTTTCATACAAAACAGCTGCAGCTTGTTTTCCTTTTGCTCAGTGAAGATGCAGGCAGCTTATTCTATTTCAGACATACAGAGCTTGAAAATAATTGCTGAAGAACTGAACAACAGACATCACCTTATTGAATATTCATCCTCATAACTTGTTAATAACAGAGTAACAGTAAATCTTGAGAATATAAACAATGGAAACTCAATCCTTTTGTTAGCCCAGAGGTACTGTCAGAAACTGGATCTCTACCCAAAGGAAAACATATGACTTGAGGCATTTAGTAGCTCCCTATCAACCTCTGGTGGTGATGTCTATGAAGCCCAAGTTATTTATCACTGCTGAGGGAAGAGAAGGAAAAATGCTCATTCAAGTTGCCAGCTCTCAATCTGGAACATACCTCACACAGTCTTTTCAACTACAGTCATACTGTGGGTTAAATATGCTTCACGTTGAGCGTTTTCGGGTTGCACTCCGCGGTGACCCAGAAGTAACAGAACGCGTTACTTCCAGATTTCACCGCCCGCGCATGTGCAGATGCTCAAAATAACGTGACGCACATGCGCGGAAGCGGCAAATCATGACCCGTGCACGTGCAGACGTGGGTTGTGTTCACTTCAGGATGTGAACGGGGCTCCGAAACGGATCCTGTTCACATCCAGAGGTACCACTGCACACTCTATATAATACACATTACAAATGAGAACTTTGAATCAAGTTCAGAGTAGCCTCTGTCTCTTTTACCTGCAAATAATCTATGCGTCCCAAAGCACCTAGAAACAACGTCATCCCAGGCTTAAGCACAAAGGACCTTGGAACAATTGCACAGGTTGGCAAGACAAGCTTGACTTCTTTCTCCTTCAGCAAGTTCAAAACCTAAAACCAAAACAGAGTCCATTATATAGATGAAACACATTTTCATTTTTCATACTTTGAGATTTATAGGACAGCTTAAAGTTATTTCATATGCAGTTGATAGGAAAAGTGATTATATAAATCATGTTTTCGGGCCACTGATAGCAAGACGGCACTTGTCATCTAAATGCTATTCAGGTGCAGGAATGCATAGCTACTTGAGGCAGAATTAATTAAAAATGTAATACACAATGGCCTTAATCCAAAGAAGCCATGTATATGCATGCTACGGTGATGTAGCTCTCTCTAAATACTCTACTGGTAGTTCAGTACGTTCAATAAACCTTTAGATTTCATTTATTGAACAGCAGCTTCCAAGAATACCTAGCCAACGGTTTAAACGGGTGGAGTGTCAGAAATAACAGGGGGAATGCTAAAATTCAGGCCAAGTCCCTGAATTTATGTGAAACAGCTCTTTGGATATCTACTTGCTCAATTTATTTCACTAGCTTGAGTAAATTCTGCAAAGGATCACCAGCAACATATTTTGCAGATACCCCAGCTTTCCAGCTAAAAACAGCAATGCAAAGCACAGAATCATAGAACTGCAGAGTTGGAAGGGGTCTCCAGGGGCATCCAGCCCATCTCCCTGCAATGCAGGAATCACATTAGTTGTACATACTAATTATCATCAAAGGACATATCCAGCCAATTCAACTAGATGAGCCCCATAATGTGTATTTCATCATCAGGGCAATTCAGCTGCCCTGTAAGGATCTCCCTTGCTGGAACAGAGGGCTATTTTTTCACATGGGAGAATATGGGTAGCATAATAGAATTTGTACATTGGTTCATGATGCAACAGTATATCATTGCTGCTCCACTCGACACACATTCCAAATTTAATCATACATGGG
The DNA here is from genome assembly GCF_964252035.2 of Podarcis erhardii. Lineage (NCBI taxonomy): Eukaryota > Metazoa > Chordata > Lepidosauria > Squamata > Lacertidae > Podarcis > Podarcis erhardii. The sequence continues at coordinate 27,827,562 of NC_138515.1, read as the reverse complement.
CAAAGTTATTGGAAACTGAAACAAAACGCATCCACTATACACATTCAACCAACTCCTGGCCCCCTCTGAATGAAGGCTTCAAAGTTGTCTGTGTAATCAACAGCTACTCCCAGCAAACTAGATCAAAGACAACAATTTATTTTATAGAGAGCATCAAACAAAAATCAATCATTCATTACCAGGTCTGACAGAGAGCTGTGGGAAGCTTTTGCTAAATTCTGTGGTATTCTTTTAAAGTTGCCCAACTTTGAACCAAGCAGATGTGCTTTGTACTAAATAAGCAGTTCATTAAGCAGTCTTAATTAATTTTTTTTTACTCTATTATTTCAGACCTTCCCACCACCCAAATTTTCTTGTGCCAGGTTGGTTTCCAAAGTGACTTCTGTTTTAGCATTTCTGAGCTGTGTGCACACAGGCACATACATACACAGTCACTAATAAAGGTTTCCTGTCCAGAGCTGCTTCTACCTTCATCCAGCTCTGGGTTTCTTTCATCCACTTTTTTTTTTTAACCTTAGAAGAGTGAATTATAGGATTAATTTTACAATGCAGGGGACTCCCCACTTACGAAGGGAGAGTCTAAGTGAAATCACATAAAGTGGGGAGCACCCTTTAACCACCCTCTCTGCCACTCTCTCTTCAATCCATAACAAAAATACTCTATCCAAAAATATCCACAACTAGCATGAAAACTCTGGGGGGCTGTCTGGAGGCTATGTGGGAAAGCAGCTGCTCCTGCTGCGCTACCCCATACACCAGCTGTTAGGCAGGGGGTTTCCTCTGCCCTCACTGGCATCCTCTTTGGACTCTAGGGAGGATGACCTTGCAAGTCACCAGGATTCTCCAGCTTTCTCCCACAATTTCCTAGTATGATTCTATTTATTTATTTCTTGGCACCGCACACAAGTAGAAAGCGCATTAGTGGGGGGATGCCTGTAATCAAGAGGGGTCTCTCAGCCACTTAAAACTGGAGATGAAATTCACTCAAATGTTTTTTCTTTAAAAAAAGACTACATCCAAAGCATAAGGAAAGTTGCACTTTTCAGAAAACGCTTCTGTGCTTGAACAAGACCTCACACAATACAGTAATGAAGTTCTACAGCAATTCTGCTTCAGCTAACACAACAGGTTGTGCATGCTCCTGCTCAAGATTTTATACAACAGGGTTAACATTGTTTGATTTAGTGTCACTTTTTCTCATAATATTCTAGTGGAAGACACTTTTCAATCCAAGCCAATGCCTTTCCTCTTCTTAGTCCTATGTAACAAACTTCTTAAAAGTAGAAGAGTTAACTTACACAACCATCTTTAACAATCCCTGGAGTGTCATAAAACCAGCGAGCGTCTTTCACTTCATTGTATGTGAGTTCAACTTTCTTAGTAGCAGTTACAGGTGGAACAGAAGGTTCTTCCTCCATACCAAAAGACAATGCTTCAGCATCAAACTCAATTTCACAATTTTTCTTCAGCTTTTTTGGCATTTGAAATGTTCTCCCAATTCTTCCTACATCAAAAGAAAAAAACCAAATTATATTGCTTTTCTTCAGTTAGTAGTTTTTGTCCCTTACAAACTTCTCATGATCCAGCTTTCTGGAGGCAGCAGCATCTTAACTGAACTTCAACAAATAGAGCTAAGGCCACTATTTCAGATTAAATTCTGGAATGATATGCTGATATGAACTATGTATTTGACCACTGTACATAACCCCTTCTCTGCATCCCCTCTGCATTTACAATTTTTCAAAAGGTCATAGGATCATATAATTTGTATCCTGATTTTCTGGCACGTGCTTAATTATATTTATGATTGTTTCATTTATTCAATTCTGTACTTTTCTGGGAATACAATCAAAGCGTTTATTACAAAAGAAAACATTTGTGGGCCACTCCAAGTATGACTGATGTTGGCTATCACCTTTAGAGTTAAGATCTCACTCTGAAAATACTTATTACAGTGTACAATCACCTTTTAGTCTGTCCTCTGGTGATTAAACTAAAGAACTGAGCCAATCTTCTTACTGTATCCTCTTTTAAATTGTAAATTCTCTTGCTCACTTGACTAATCTGTCCTCTACTATGTTCAATGGGACCCAGGTAAGCATGTATAGAATTACAATCTTAGTCCTAGATATTATATAAATTAAAACAAGTACAGTTGGGGTGATAGGCAACATTAGTTATACTTAGGACTTATGTACACTTACTCTTGTCCCATTGCTTTCCTCTGGGGAAAACTGCTCTTTAGCACTCACATCAGCTGCATAGTTCTCATAAAGTACTCACCTATTAAGTAACCTTGCTTTTTGAGGATCGAGAGCTGCTTTTGCTCATCTTCACTGAGGTCTTCTTCCATTTTCTCTGCATCTGCCTTTAGTCTTGCTTCCCTCTGGAATATTCTGTAAGGTGTAGGATTAATAACTGGAAATTTCAGGAGATTCAAGGTCGTTCCTAGAAAAACAACAATAGAGGATTAGGATTTTAGGTAAGTATAAGCAATGCTAATATGTCCCCCAAACTATTATGGGACATAATATAGTAATAAGAAATGGAGAAAACTGATGGCAAAAACTTGTTCTGCTATTTCTTACATTTTGACAACCCATCTTCTCTGGAGCTTGTATTTTTTATGTTGTGAACCACCCTGTGATCTTGGAATGAAGGGCGGTATACAAGTTTAATAAATAATACTAGTAAATAACAGAACTGGCGTAATGGCTAAAAGGTCAAATCACGAGGCAATAGGTTCCCAGTTCAAACCTTATCTCAATTCATGCCCTTATGAAGTGGCCTGGCTTTAGGTATATTATTTTATCTCAGACTCATTCCCCAATATGTGTATGACATTGGCTTGCTACTATTTTATTTTTTAAAAAAATCTATACTGTTTCTCACATTAAGTCTTGTGGCAGTGTATCTCAATATTAAAATCAAAACATTAAAATACCGGAAGAAAAATACAACTGAAAAACTAGGGAAGAATTTAGATGCTGAGATCAAGCACCAGCAAAGGCGTCAAAGAACAAATCTTTACCAAAGATGCCCATACAGTCTTGCTAATTCAAGGTTTGGCTTAAGAGTGTCGGGCAAATACAGATCTCAAGTGCTATATAAAAATATTCAATGTTATCTAATTTGTTCATGTCAGATCCTCATAGCCCATGCACTCCAGTGCTTCAGTCTTCCTCCTGTCCACATGATAGTTGACTTATGTGTGACTGGTTTCAGAAGAGTAGCAGTGTTTCTCATTCTTGCTATAATATGAGTCTTATGACAACTTTTAAAAAGCTCATAAAAAGTCTAGTGTGGCACGATTTTTTGTTAATATAAGAATTTAGTACAGCTCATCAACAACCACTGATTTGCTGGTGTTTAAGGTATCACATGACTGTGTGACAAGCGTAACAGGCATGGACAGCTCTCAGCCATATGTGTGTTTGGAACAAAGAACAGGTACTGACTTTTTTATCATCTCCAGTATTTCTGGAAGAGCACCACAGCATTACATTACTCAACCATAAATGATGTTCTATGTGGGCTTCCTTAGGTTGGCCTAAATAAGTAAAAGCGCTTCCTCTGACCTGACCTGGCCAAGGCGAGATTGTTGCCCTATTGATCACATCAGATGCTCTTGACTTGCAGTAATCCGAGTGCAGGAGGGCATTGAAGAGGGTAGACTTCCCAGTATTGGTGCCTCCCACCAGGTACACATCTCCGTTGAACTTCCAGGAGCGCTGCAACTTGGAGATCAGCTCTTCCACCCCATAGCCGGTCTTGGCACTGATGAGGTGCACATCAACCACACGCTGCTGTTTCTGCGGCGACGTCGGGCTGGGCTTCGCCAGGTCCACGAGACCAGCGCCAGCGCAGATCTCCAACAGGCGCTCTCGGAGACGGCTCAGGTACTGGGGCGAGTCGCCGGGCAACAGGTCCACCTTGTTCCCCAGTACGAAGAGGTGCACCTGGCTGCCCACCAGCTCGGGCAAGTCGGGCAGGATGGAGTCGGGCAGGTCCAGCACATCCACCATGCAGAGCACCAGAGGTGGGCGGCCGTGGCGAGGAGGGCGGCGCAGGGCGGCGCTCACCACGCGGCGGTACTCCTCCCGGGGCATCTGCACCTGCAGCGCCTGCTGGTGATGCACCAGCATCCAGCAGCGCTGGCACACAGCTCCCTCCAGCGCCTGCTGCCGGCGGGTCGCCCCTTGCCCATCCTTGCCTTCCCTCTTCTCCTCCTCCCCTCCCAGCAGGCTCCGGTATTTCTCGCTGGGAAGGTACCCGGGCACCGCAGGGTCCCGGCAGTGCAGCTCCGCGCCGCAGCCCGAGCAGCTCACTCCGCTCGACGGCACGGAAGGGTCCGGGTGGCCCCTGGGCCGGTGGGCCTCCCGGGGCGGCTTCGGACGACGCCGGCTTGCGTCGCCGCCGCCGCTCCCGGGCTGCTCCGGCTCCGGCCTCCCCTCAGGCTCCCGCGAGTTTCCCGCCTTCGGCAGCCGCGGCTCTTCCTCAGGGACGTACTCGAGGAAGACGAACTGCTCTTCCTCCTCCTCCTCTTCCTCAGGCGGAGCAGCCGCCGCCGCCGCCCCACAGCGTCTGAGGGGCTCCTCCGAGCTCCGGTAGGCGGGGAAGCCGCGGGTCCCGGCGCGCCGACGCAGCGCTCCTCCGCCGCCCCATGGAGGCCGCCGCCGCCGCCAAAGCTGAGGGAAAGCCAGCAGCGCGGCTCGCCTCAAGCCGTTCATCGCCCCTTCAGGGGAGGCCGGGGGAAGGCAAGCGGCGCGTGAGGGAAAAGGAAGCGAGCGCGCCGGCCAGAGCGGCTCCGGCTCGCGGTCCTCCAGGCGCCGCGCCCCCTGTCGGGAGAGAGCTGGCGTTTCAAATAGAGCGCGCGCCGTCGGAGGGGGGCGGGGGGCCGCCCTCTTCCATATACAGTAAAGTGGTTGGTTTTTTTTTTTACCGCCCTTCATTCGAAGAGCTCACAGCCTATGCATTTATAAAACAAAAAGTTAAATAAAAAGGTCCCTTTCTCTGAGATTCCTGCATTACGGGGGGGGGGGGGTTGGACTAGATGACCTTTGGGATCCCTTCCAACTCTACAATTCTATGACTTGTAATTTATCTGAAAGGCCTATGGAGCCCTCTGCGCAGGCGCAAAACCTCGTCAGAGACCCTCTTAACTATATTGGGGAGGCGGGCGGAAGAGAGGGTGGGAGGGGCCAGTAAGATTGCGCGCGCAGGGCAGCGCGAGCGGAAGTGACGTTTTGGAGACCGAAAGGAAGTGGCCGCGCGCCGGCAGGGGGGGGTTGGAATGTGAGCTTGTGCGCAGGCGCAGTCCTAAACAAGTGCTCCTGCTCTTCGGCTGCGTTTCGTTCTTTCTCATAGAAAGGAGCGCGCGCGCTGTTCGGGTCTCGCCTTCCGTCCCTTCAGTTTCCCGCATTTTGGTTTAGTGACCTGCCGTGAGTCGCCTTCGCCAAGATGTACGACGCGGATGAAGGTGAGGTCCCACATAGGGAAAGCAGACTGGGTGGGTGGGGGGGGGTCCTTCATCTGTCTATGGGGCGGTTGGGGTTTCTTGAGGGAGGGCGGGGAGTCTAATGTCTTCCTTAGCTCTGAGAGGTAATCCCAGCAGTGACTCTAGAGGAGAGAAATCAAGGCTTATGACATCTCTTCAGCTTGCTTAATAATAATGTGAGGTTTTTTTTTTTTTTTGAGGGATTAACCGTTAAAAAGACTCCAGCTGGATCAGACCAAAAGATCATATGGACTAGCATCTTGTTCTCAGATGTTTGTGAGAAGCTGGCGAGCAGAACCTGCGTGCCACTTGAAAGTCCCTGCAAGAGGCGGGCAGCCTCTGATAGTGGAAGTAGAACATGCCATGAACCACTTGCAGAATCTCAGGCAGATCTCTGCCACACAGACAGACACACAGACACACACACCTGTTGTACAGGAGGGATGCCAGAGTAAACCCTTAGACCAGGTTCAGTCTCCCTAAGGCTCACAGAGCAGGACTGGAGTTGGGGTTTATCAGTCAGGGAGTTTGGAAATAAGCACTTTTCAGAAATGAGCCACTTGATGAAAACTCTTAAAAGGAACTACATACTATTCCGTGAAAATATTTGTTTTGCAGATATGCAATATGATGAGGACGATGATGAAATCACTCCAGATTTGTGGCAGGAAGCATGCTGGATTGTGATCAGGTAACTTTCCAAATGGAAAATACAACGATTCTGATTTAGCCAAAGTCGAAACACTTTTTATAGTCTCACTGAATTTCAGAAGAAGAATATGGCATACATGTTTAGAATTATTTTATTCCGTTCTCTGAAAAATCACTTTATTGCTAAACCTAGTGTTAAAAGTTAGACTTTCACTGTACACTTGAAATGAATGCTCCCAAATCTCCTGATTTTGAGCATCTGGCTGGTCACTTATTTCATTCACTTCCTTCAATCTTTATTCTACTATTTTTTCCCCTACCAAATGTTTGCTAAGTGCAGCTGTGCCTAAATCTCTTGAGGCTTACAGTGGTGCCTCGCAAGACGAAATTAATCCGTTCCGTGAGGCTCTTCGTATAGCAGTTTTTTCGTCTTGCGAAGCAAGCCCATTGACAGCTTAGCGGATTAGCGCTATTAGCGGTTTAGCGGCATTTAGCGATCAGCTGATAAGCGGCTTAGCGGCTTAGGAAAAGGGGGGGAAAACCCGCAGGAACTCGCAAGAGCAAGCCCATAGGGAAATTTGTTTTGCGAAGCGCCTCCAAAACGGAAAACCCTTTCATCTAGTGGGTTTTCCGTCTTGCGGGGCGTTTGTCTTGCGGGGCACCACTGTATCTACAAGTAAGATGCCACTGAATGCTTGCTGCATTGTATGAATGGGCAAGACCCACAGATGTTGCTTACTTGTTAGTGTAATTGTCTTCAGGTGGTCCTTTCTGGTCACATTCTCATTCCTTTCATCTTTTGGTTCCTTCTGCCAGAAGCAGCTAAAAAGTAAACGCTTATTCTTCCCATAGATCAGTAACTGAACATGGAACAAATGCTATTCATGCAGAAGGTCTCAGGTTCCATCCCTCACTTTTCTGGTTAAAGCAGGATTGGGGAAGACCTATGCATGAGACCTTGGAAAGCTGCTGCCAGTCAGAATATACAGTACTTGGCTGGATGATGCAGTATAAGATAACTTTCCCCAGCATAACCTCCTAATGCTACAGATTTTTAACGAAGATCCCCCCCTCTTACCTCCAGTCCAAAGGGACATAAAACATTCTGTCCTATAGCGGGTATTCAGTCAGGAAATTTTTCTGAGAGTTGTTCTAGGAGAATTAAAGTTAAGAGAACTTGAATTTTGATACAAATGATAATTAAAGATTTTTAAAATAAATTAATCGTTTGCATTATTTGATTAAAACCCATCAGCAGATTTTTAAATTAATACCAGTTGCTTAAACATTTTAGATGGGATGATACACACGGGAATCTAAGAATGAAAGCAGTCTGCTTTTTACTTCAGAATTCTTGGTTTTGATCTTATACTAAATTGTTCATTCTCACAAATTACCTTCCAAAGTTCCTATTTTGATGAAAAAGGCCTGGTCCGACAGCAGTTGGATTCGTTTGATGAATTCATTCAGATGTCTGTGCAGAGAATTGTTGAAGATGCGCCACCAATTGATCTGCAAGCAGAAGCTCAGCACGCTACAGGAGAAGTGGAAGAGCCAGTAAGAGCCAGTCTTATCATGTTAATTTTAATAATAATAATAATAATAATAATAATAATAATAATAATAATAATAATAATAATTCAAAGTAAGGTGTAAGTAAGGCAATCCAAATCCTGTCCTATGAAAGTTGTCACTTCTCATTGTATAGAATTTCTGAATGAAGCCTTGTGTTACTTTCAGCCACGCTACCTTTTGAAATTTGAGCAAATTTACCTCTCCAAGCCTACACATTGGGAAAGAGATGGTGCCCCATCACCTATGATGCCAAATGAAGCCAGGCTGCGAAACCTTACGTAAGCAATATCTACTTCTGTTATTAGTGATGGTATATGGTGAAACCTCAATTGTAGCAATGTCTGAAATAGTCACACACACACAAAAATCCTGGGCTAAATTTGTAGAGCTACCGGTATTTCTAGTTCAAATTCCAAACTGCTTGGCAAAAAAACTCATGTTTCTTTAATATTTATTTTTTTCCATTGAAACATGGCAATTTCTCTTTCAAAGGTATTCTGCTCCGTTGTATGTGGACATAACTAAGACAGTTATTAAGGAAGGAGAGGACCAGTTGCAGACGCAGCATCAGAAAACTTTCATAGGCAAAATTCCTATCATGCTGCGATCCACCTACTGCTTATTAAATGGCTTAACAGACCGTGATCTTTGTGAGCTGAACGAATGCCCTCTTGACCCTGGTGGCTATTTCATTATTAATGGATCAGAAAAGGTAAGAATTAGGAATTCACATGAAAAAATGACTTGCACAGAAAATTCCATGCATTTGGTACACGGTAGCTTCACCCTATCTTCTTCTTTGCTCACCAACCCCATCTACCTCCTGTAGATATTATCCCTATGTTGCACCTCGCCAAACCTACCCTGCTCTCCTTAGAGATGTTCCTTTGTGGTTCACCTGATCTGCCCACCCCAGATTCCTTCCTTTGCTTCCCTTCTCACCCTCCAACCAGCTGCAGTGGTCCAGCAGCTTTCAGAAGGCGGTTGTCATGGTGTAGTTCACAGTGCCACCTGTCAGCAGTCAAATGAACTGCTGCATGTCGACAACCTTACCCTTTTATTATATGTAAGGAATGTCAAGAATGAAGGCCCATAGTCCTCTTTTCTTGTAATCTTAATAGTTGATTGTAATCTAATGGGGTTGATTTTGTTTACCTTTGGGGGGGCACATGGTGAATGCTTCATTGCTGAATAGATAGAGCCCAGGTCTCCTTGAAATAAATAAATAAAAAATAAAAAATTGTCCAGTAGCACCTTAGAGACCAACTAAGTTTGTTCTGGGTATAAGCTTTCGTGTGCATGCACACGAAGATACCTGAAGAAGGGTATCTCAAGAAGTGTGCATGCCCATGAAAGCTTATACCCAGAACAAATTTAGTTGGTCTCTAAGGTGCTACTGGACAATTTTTTATTTTTTTATTTCGTCTGCATCAAACAAACATGTCTACCTACCTGAATCCAGGTCTCCTTGGTCCAATATCATGTGTTACATTTGCTTTATCATCATTCCTTCCGCTAGTCTTCAGCTCAGAGATCTCGTAAGGCATGTGTGCCGTATCTTAGATGAAGAACAATGACAGCCAACGTTAATGTTACAAAAGTGGACTCTAAAATGAGCTATGTCTTTGTGCTTGCTCATTCCCCAAACAGGTTCTGATTGCTCAAGAGAAGATGGCTACAAATACCGTATATGTGTTTGCAAAGAAAGATTCCAAATACGCCTACACCGGAGAGTGCAGGTCTTGCCTGGAAAATTCTTCTCGGCCCACAAGTACGATTTGGGTCAGCATGCTGGCCAGAGGCGGCCAGGTAAGCAATTTGGCTTAAATCTTGAGATTCTAAGAGGGTAAGAAGTCTGCTTAATGGCTGTGGTTCCCAAAGTGGAGCCCCTTAAGAAGACATAAGCAACTGTCAAGCAAACTACAAATGCTGTTATGATTCACTGCTATTATCTGTTGTAGTATTTGGCAAGGCAGTGGGTTTCTCTCCTCTCCTCTCCCCTCGCCAGTTAGTTTAATACTAGCAACCAGTGGCCATCTTGAAACTCTGTTTATTTTTGGCAGCTAAACATTCTGACCATCCGTGAATTGTACATCTACATCTGCAGTCTTGCATTACCCTGTACCTCTTCCGTCCTCCCCCTTCCCACCTTGATGGTGAACTTTTGTTTGCACATTGGGAAGGAGACGAGTGGTGGAGTTCCTCCTCAGAATTAGGGAAACAGGAATGAGAATCTGAGTTTGCATTTTGATCTACAGACCAGTCTTAGTCATGTTTACTTGGAATTAAGCAGCATTTAAATTGCAGGGGTTTGCCAAATAAACATGGTTAGGATCTGAGAGGCCCATTAATTTTAACAAGAAAAAAAATGTTATTGAACTTAATTTGTCCCAAAGTACTTTGTATTTACAGCCCAATGTGTGATAATTTTTTAAAATAATTGTTTTGTAGTCCTTGCACATACTCAGTGGAATTTTGACTCCTTTCTCTTTTGTAATATATATATTTCAATGCCTTATCATAAACTGCTTTAAAAATCATTCCAAAATCAGTTTGCTATGCAGCATAAGGGTCTGTTCAATAATCATGTCCAAAATCCTATTGGGCTTACAGAACTAGTTGCAGAGTTCTTTAACTGTGGGCTTTTCAAGTTATTGAGTCACCTGTTCATAATTCTGAAGGATCAATTAGAAAGGATGTAAACCTTAGTATTGCAGCAATGGTTTGTACCATTGGAGTAAAGAGGTTTTTGAAATGTATTCTGTTCTGGATCGTATGGGTTTTAACCTTTGCTGAAAACAATATATTTGAAATGAATAAACTAATAAATATTTGCTCTTTGAAGACAAATGCCTTGAAAATCTGTTTCTATATCTAGGGTGCAAAGAAGAGTGCCATAGGTCAACGTATTGTGGCAACTTTGCCCTACATCAAGCAGGAAGTCCCCATTATTATCGTTTTCCGTGCGCTTGGTTTTGTGTCTGACAGAGATATACTGGAGCATATAATTTATGACTTTGAAGATCCTGAGATGATGGAAATGGTAATATCTTGATTTTTTTATATTGATCTGTGACATAGAGCAACATGTATATTCAGAAACCTTATGTTATGAAACCCAGCATGCAAAATTGGTTGCACTCAGTTTTACTTTTACCAACTAATTCTGTAATGTCTGCTTGCCAGTACAGTCGTACCTTGGAAGTAGAATGGAATCCATTCCGGAAGTCCTTTCGACTTCCAAAATGTTCGAAAACCAAAGCACGGCTTCTGATTGGCTGCAGGAAGTTCCTGCAGCCAACCGGAAGCCGCGAAAGCCCCATCAGACATTTGGCCTCCAATAGAACGTTTGAAAACCAGAACACTCACTTCCGAGTTTCAATCGGATCGTTCAGGAGCCGATTTGTTTGGGACCCAAGGCGTTCGAGATCCAAGGTACAACTGTATCTAACATCTAACTTTAATGCTGACTTCAGGAAGCTCCTCAACCCTGACAACACCATCTTTTTAATATATATGACAGGTTAAGCCTTCATTAGATGAAGCGTTCGTCATCCAGGAACAGAATGTCGCGCTGAACTTCATTGGCTCAAGAGGTGCAAAGCCAGGTGTCACCAAGGAGAAAAGAATCAAGTATGCAAAAGAAGTTTTGCAGAAAGAGATGCTTCCGCATGTCGGTGTCAGTGACTTCTGTGAAACCAAAAAAGCTTACTTTCTTGGGTATGTAAATATGCACAGTTTGCCTGTGGGAACTTATTTGCCCATTATTTAGATGAGGGTTAAAAAATTAAGACAGAAGCCTGTAGCAATATTCTTGATTAAAGTAATAAATCGGCATAATAAATAATAAAAACAAATATTTTAGGAAATATTTACAAGTTCATTTTCCCCAAACATCTTAGGTATATAAGTGATGTAATTTAAAAATAGCTTAATGTCCTTTTTTCGTCCCAGAAATCTGAATGCCCAACTCCTGTTAAATAACCTGCATATTTTGTTAGGTACATGGTTCATAGGCTTCTGCTGGCAGCTTTAGGGAGAAGGGAGCTGGATGACAGAGATCACTATGGCAACAAGCGGCTTGACCTTGCAGGCCCCTTGCTCGCTTTCCTGTTCAGAGGGTGAGTGGAACAAGTTCTTCTTGTTATTTATCACTGATAATGTATGTTCAAAGGTTTTTCCAAAATGTTTTATGGGGAAAGCTGGTCCCGTCTCCCTACAACTGATTTTTTCTGATTTCTTTTCCAACAGAATGTTTAAGAACCTGCTGAAAGAAGTTAGAATATATGCACAAAAATTTATTGACAGAGGGAAAGATTTTAACTTGGAGCTGGCTATTAAAACCAGGATTATATCGGATGGCTTGAAATACTCATTAGCTACAGGGAACTGGGGAGACCAGAAGAAAGCTCACCAGGCCAGAGCTGGAGTATCTCAAGTAAGTGTTCAATGGATCTCGTGAGGCTGTATGTGTTGCAGGTAAACATGCCATTCATATCTGAACCCCCCTAACTTGATCAGATTATTTTAGGGGTCTCACTGAAATCTGCCTTGTTTGACTTTTTTTGGTCCTTCTTCGCCCTTGGCCTTAAGGAATCAAAGTGAAACAGTTGGAAGGTCATATGGGGCCTTGACCTGAGTAGAAAAGTTCCGTTTTCTGCAAGAGAGCAGTTGTGGGTGACTGTGGGTTGTGAGCAAAGGGAATATGACATTTTGGGCATGAGAGCTAAGAGAAAGGTTGAGGACAGCAAGGGAGCAGATCTCACTCTTCCACTGTGCTCCTTCTAGATCCACACTTGCTTTACTGTAGCGTCAAATGCACCCTGGCTGCTCGCCAGGTCTGAATTGAACTCTTAGTTAATTGCCATGCTGGAGTCACGCTGAATATTGTAATTGAATGTTTATTAACTATACGATAACTCAGTTGGTTAGAGCATGGTGCTGATAACGCCAAGGTTGCAGGTTTGATCCCCATACAGAACAGCTGCACGTTTCTGCATTGCAGGGGGTTGGACTAGATGATCCTCAGGGTCCCTTCCAACTCTAGGATTCTATGTAACTTTCAGTTTAAGTAACTGGATATTTAGCCCTTGGCAGTATTGATATGTGGTATATTCCTGGATCTCACGAGGAAGCCTAAAAATGTCCTCTTGTTGCACCTCTGAAGGTATTGAACCGTCTCACCTTTGCATCTACGCTTTCCCACTTGCGTCGTTTGAATTCCCCTATTGGCAGAGATGGCAAACTAGCAAAGCCCAGACAACTGCACAACACCTTGTGGGGAATGATTTGTCCCGCCGAAACACCAGAGGTAATGCGGAGATAGGATTGAAAACAAAGCAGTCAGTGTGCCCATGTGCTTCAGTGTTTTTCATCTATGTCTGAATTTGCAATGGCAGTTGGTTTCGTTTTTAGATTTCATAAAGAAATTTGATAAAGCCGGTGGTTTAGGGGAAAGCGATTTAGGAAACCCTTGTGCTTCTCATAAGCTTATTAGGCTCCCAGTATGTTCCCAAGAACAATTCAAAGTGTTGGTGCTGACCTTTAAAGCTCTAAACTGCCTCGGCCTGAAGGAGCGTCTCCACCCCCATCGTCCAGCCCAGATACTGAGATCCAGCACAGAGGGACTTCTGGGGGTTCCCTCACTGTGAGAAGGGAAGTTGCAAGGGAACCCGGCAGAGGGCCTTCTCGGCAATGGCCCCCACCTTGTGTAATGCCCTCCCATCAGATGTCAAGGAGATAAACAACTGCACGAATTTTAGAAGACCTCTGAAGGCAGCTCTGTATTAGGAAGTTTTTAATGTTTGATGTTTTACAGTATTATGTTTTATATGTGTTGGAAGCCGCCCAGAGTGGCTGGGGAAACCCAGCCAGGCAGGCAGGTTACAAATATAACAACAGCACATGTTTTTTCATTCAGAAGGTCTCGGGTCCAGCTTCTGTTATCTCCAGGTAGGGTTGTGAAAGTCCCCTGTCTGAAAACAGGAGTGTCCTATGTTCAGTCTTCTCATTTGCACAGTGGAGTGGTAGGCAGGTTTGAGACCTATCCTCAGTTTATACATGCCTCAGAATACCCAGGGGAGACCTGGGTGCTGCAGAATTTCTCAGCAGAAAGGGTTGATGTGAACATGTCCATAAAGAAAGCTTTCGATTCAGAACTTTTGTGCCTTAGGAATTTCATGAAATCTGCACATGGTCTTAAAGAGATGCCGGTGTAAAAAATAACCGACTCCATGTTTCCTTAGGGTCATGCTGTGGGGCTTGTGAAGAACCTAGCCCTAATGGCATATATCTCTGTGGGGTCTCAGCCATCCCCAATTCTGGAATTTTTAGAAGAATGGAGTATGGAAAACTTAGAAGAAATCTCTCCAGCAGCTATTGCAGAGTAAGTGTGAAAACGATGTTTTAGTATTGATAACGTCCATATGGTTCAACCTAGGACAACGTTCTCAAAACCCTTTTCTTCTTTTCTGAAGCGCTACAAAGATCTTCGTGAACGGCTGTTGGGTTGGGATACACAAGGACCCGGAGCAGCTCATGAACACACTAAGGAAACTGCGGCGTCAGATGGACATCATTGTGTCGGAGGTAGATATTGGGTCATAATATTGCTCTACCCAGTGGAACGCAATAACTGGAATATTCATTGACTTGCTGCTATATTTCAGGTAGCGATTGTTAATAGCGTTGGACCTGGCTTGCTGAATCCGTTTAAAATTCAGAATGGCCAGTTCAAGCACTCTTTTGCATGTAATCAATCACTTCCCCACAACCTGGTACCCTCCAGATCTTTTTCTCTTCAGTTCCCATCATCCCTGATCATTGGTTGAGCTGTCTGGGGCTGATGGAAATTGTAGTTTAAAACATCTTGGGAGTATCAGGTTGGCTTAGGCTATGCTAAACATTTGCCATTTTCCTACCATTGTTTCTGAGCATTATGCTTTCTCATATAGGTGTCCATGATCAGAGATATCAGGGAGCGGGAAATTCGCATTTACACCGATGCTGGCAGGATTTGCCGCCCACTTCTAATCGTGGAAAAGCAAAAGCTGCTGCTGAAGAAGAGGCATATCGACCAGCTGAAAGAGCGTGAATATAACAACTACAGGTGGGAAACTTTGCACGGTGCTTCCATTCCTATTTCATTTTTCTTAAGGGATGTTGTGTATGTCTCGTGCTTCGCCACCAGCATTTGTGAAACGGTGCTGTTCATAGTAAGGTAAAGGGACCCCTGACCATTAGGTCCAGTCGTGACTGACTCTGGGGTTGCAGCGCTCATCTCGCTTTATTGGCCAAGGGAGCGGCGTACAGCTTCTGGGTCATGTGGCCGGCATGACTAAGCCGCTTATGGTGAACCAGAGCAGCGTACGGAAACGCCGTTTACCTTCCCGCCAGAGCGGTACCTATTTATCTACTTGCACCTTGATGTGCTTTCGAAGTGCTAGGTTGGCAGGAGCAGGGACCGAGCAACGGGAGCTCACCCCGTCACGGGGATTCGAACCGCCGACCTTCTGATCAGCAAGCCCTAGGCTCTGTGGTTTAACCCACAGCACCACCCATTCACGGTAGAGGAGGCAATATGCTGTAGCACACCAGCTGAAAAGATTATTTGCCAGTGAACATCCGTTACCGAATCAGTGCTTCTGGCGGAGTCGATTGTGTGTTATGGCATCATGTGTAAATGGGCAAAAGGGCTTCAAAATTGCATCGACGCTGCTCATTTATTCCAAGTCCTGGTGCTGAAAGATTTGCAGTTACATTAAATGAAAACTGGATAGCTCTGTTGGGTAGAGTGTGGTGCTGATAATGCTGAGGTTTGCAAGTTTGATCCCCGTATGGGACGGCTGCATATTCCCAACTAGATGAGCCTCAGGGTCTTTTCCAACTCTAGGATTCTAAGTTCACCAGTTGCAAATGGGCAACACCTGCTTGATATAAAATCAGATATTTGGGCCTAAAATAACCGAGGCCTTTTTTCTTTTTTAAAGCTGGCAGGATCTGGTGGCCAGTGGTGTAGTAGAATACATTGACACCCTAGAAGAGGAGACTGTCATGCTGGCCATGACTCCGGATGACTTGCAGGAGAAAGGCGTTGCCTACTGTTCAACCTACACCCACTGTGAGATTCACCCGTCCATGATCCTAGGAGTCTGCGCATCGATTATCCCATTTCCTGATCACAACCAGGTTTGTAGAATTTGTTATAAGGTAGACAATACAAAGTTTTATAACTGGACCATGGCAGAATATGTAAGATCTGCTTGTGTGTGCAAATATTTTTTTTAAACCTGCAATGATGTTTTCCATCTTAATTATCTTCTTTTACCTTCATAGTCTCCTAGGAACACGTACCAGTCTGCTATGGGGAAACAGGCTATGGGCGTTTACATTACCAACTTCCATGTCCGTATGGATACCCTTGCCCATGTCCTGTATTATCCTCAGAAACCCCTTGTAACAACACGCTCCATGGAATACCTGCGATTCAGAGAGTTGCCGGCAGGTATGTTTACAAGGTCCTCTTCTGAAACTTCTTTGCTCTGCTTCTGAAATTTAGTACTCGAAACCCTGATCACGGGGAGGGACACTTTGAGAGATAAGACAGCCCCTTGGCCCCTACCTGAGTGGGGCCATAGTGGTTTGGCAGTGACGGAGCCCACTGTACAAGCTGTCCCTGCTGCAGCAGGAAGATTTGCCTCGGCTGGTGCAAGAGGATAGTCCTTTGCGAACTGTCTCGCAAAGAGGTGTGGTTTTTCTCCTTTCCAGTTTCTCAACATGTTTCTGATGTTTTTATGTCAATTTGCTCTGACATGAAAACTACGCTTCTACCTACAGTCAGAATGCAATATAAAACAACTGGGGGGGGGGGCTATTCCCTAGGTGTGGGGTGTGCTATACCCAGTACGCATGTTGGGTCAGAGTGCTCTTTAGCTATTGCGTAGCCATGAAGCCAACTGATATCAGTGCTCCTTAGGAGCATTCCTCAAGATAATTTTTCTTGTTCAGGCCCATACTTTTGAGCATTAGTTTTTGCTTCTCCTTGCTTGTACTTTTCTTATTGCATCCCACCAAGGTGGTGGTTTCCCAGCTTTTCAGCAAGCGCAAGGTATTTCTAGAATTCCAACCGTACCCTGCTTAGCCAGACCAGAAATGCGGATTATTAGGCTCACAATGGACCACCTCCTAAGAAGAGCACAGGCATAATTGTTCGTTCACTTGCACTGGATGTAGTGAGTGGAAAGCAGTTGCAGATGGGCAGGAGGAACATTTGAGTGGCCGCTACAAACAAAATACTTTGCTTGAAATGTCTGCACCTCACCAAAATGAGGTTCCTGTTACATAACAGCATTGCCAGGATTCACCACAAGGAGTCACTAGAGAGGTTTAAGGAATCACTTCCACACAGCTGCCATGTGCTTGTATTTTGTATTGACATTCCTGTTTCTGGGAACGCGATAATAGAAATGCCAATTGATTACAATACAAGACGGAGAAGGAGTGATGTGTGATGACCGAGTCGTGCTCTTGAATCTCTCCTACAGGCATCAACTCTATTGTGGCCATAGCTTCATATACTGGATATAACCAAGAAGACTCTGTCATCATGAACCGTTCGGCAGTTGATAGAGGCTTCTTCAGGTCTGACCTACTTGACTTTAGACTTCTGTATGAGGCAGTCCTTTAGGATAAATATCTCAAGGATCGCCTCTCCCTATATAAACCACCCCAGACCCTGAGATCATCTTCTGAGGCCCTCCTTTGTGTGTCTCCTCCTTGAGACGTCCCGTGGGTGGCAACATGAGAACGGGCCTTCTCTGTTGTGGCTCCCCGTTTGTGCAATGCTCTCCCCAGGGAGGTTCGCCTGGCCCCTTCATTATATATTCTTAGGTGCCAAGTGAAAACAGGCCTTTGGCTGGTTAATATTCTATAGCCTTTTAAATATGTCTGTGGGAAGGGTGTGCATGTGTGTGTGTGATTATTTTGCTCTTTTGTTTTAATTACTGTTTTTATATTGAATTTTATCCTGTGAACCACCCTGAGATCGTACCATGAAGGGGTGGTAAATAAATCTAATTTCAGTCGTACCTCGAAAGTCAAATAGAATCCATTCTGGAAGTCCGTTTGACTTCCGAAACATTCAGAAACCAAGGCGAGGCTTCCGATTGGCTGCAGGAAGCTCTTGTGGACAAATTGGAAGCCGCGTAAGCCGTGTTGGACGTTCGGGTTCCAGAGAACGTTTGCAAACCGGAACACTCACGTCCGGGTTTGCTCCGTTCAGGAGCTAAAACATTCGACTCGCAAGTCCCTTGTCAGCAGCTAGTTTTCTTGAAATAACCTCTTTGAGAAGGCTGCAAGGGGGGTGGTAGGCTTTTATTGCAGCCTCTGCCCCACCCCCACTGACCTAACAATACATTTTGTTTTCCATACCTTTCATCTCTAATTGACTGTGGGGTGGATTTAGCCAAGGGGCTTCTAGTTGCCGACTCTTAATAGGACTGCTTCAGCTGTTTCCCTCAGTATTGTATCCTATTCTTGACTGAGGCACACCCCGTACCGTGTCTGTTTGAGACATAGCCTGAATTGGAAGAATGGTCTTGGGTTTGGATTTGAGGCCTTTTTCATTCCCACCCCCCTTCAGATCTGTATTCTATCGTTCTTACAAAGAGCAAGAATCCAAGAAAGGATTTGACCAAGAGGAAGTGTTTGAGAAACCTACTCGTGAAACGTGTCAAGGTAAGACTAAACAGGGATTCTTGAGAACTAGGCCGACAGGTTGCGGCTCAAAACTTTGATTCCTCTGTGCCTTTATAAATCAAAAAGAGCAATGCAGCTTCGCCTTATGTTCTTGTACATTCTCTAGCCGGGAAAGAAACTATTGGGTTGTTGTTGTTTGTATGTTATCCCTTGTAACGACAATTAGAATAGATTTTAAACTTGTTAACCTGGGTTTGTATTGCACTGGTGTGATGGGCAATGCAAATACACTTCACACGGATTAAATGCTTCCTAGGGATGGTTTCTTTGAGATCACAAATTTGGGTGAAACAGATGAGTTGCCCCCCCCCCTTTAGCATAAATGTTAAAAATTTAACTTAGCACAACTTACCCCATTAACCTAGCTGTTCAGCAACAAAACTACAGTGGTGCCTCGCAAGACGAAAAGAATCCGTTCCGTGATTCTCTTCGTCTAGCGGTTTTTTCGTCTTGCGAAGCAAGCCCATTGACGGATTAGCGCTATTAGCGGCTTAGCGGCTTAGCGGATCAGCTGATAAGCGGCTTAGCGGCTTAGGAAAAGGGGGGGGAGGGGAAAAAAGTCAGAAAAACTCGCAAGACATTTCGTCTTGCGAAGCAAGCCCATAGGGAAATTCGTTTTGCGAAGCGCCTCCAAAACGGAAAACCCTTTCGTCTAGCGGGTTTTCCGTCTTGCGAGGCATTCGTCTTGCGGGGCACCACTGTAAATAACAATGACAGTGCTGGAAGTGACAGCCCCCCCCCCCATTACTATGTCTGGTTCTTTCCCCTGCATGTATCTGGCTTTGCTGGATCATGGCCTCAAAGGACGAAGCTGAACTCAAAGGCCACCCAATCACCTTAAGAACATGCGGTGGTCTTCAGTACAACCACACTTAGGAATTGTGCTATGGGCTTACTTGAAATTGCAGAGAACCAAGGTCAGCCATGCGCTGTGTGTGATTTAGCCAACCAGCCGTATATTTTTACCATGCAGGAAGCCCAAATTGGGGTGGGGGCAGTGCTTCTTTTCAGGGGGTACTCAAAGGTGTGCAGTACCAGCACCTCTTCCTCTAACAACTTCATGTTGAGTACCAGCACATGTGTGTGTGTGTGTGTGTGTGTGTGTGTGTGTGTGTGTATATATATATATATATATATATAATATCACTGGGGTTGGGGGATGATTTTGTAAGCCCTTGTTGTGCTGGTATGCTTGTGTTCAGCTAGGTGGGTTGCAAGTTGTGCATTTGTTTTCCCCCAGGGATGAGGCACGCCATCTATGACAAACTGGACGACGATGGCTTGATTGCACCCGGCGTTCGCGTCTCGGGAGATGACGTCATCATCGGCAAGACGGTAACTTTGCCCAAGAATGAAGACGAGCTGGAGAGCACCAACCGCCGTTACACCAAGAGAGACTGCAGCACTTTCCTGCGCACGAGTGAAACGGGCATTGTGGATCAGGTCATGGTTACCTTGAACCAGGAGGGATACAAGTTTTGTAAAATTAGGGTAAGCGTAGGAGTTATGCGTGATTATTTGCTAATGATAAAGTCATAATTCTGGAGTAAACAACTGTCCTCTTTATCTCCAGGTGCGCTCTGTGAGAATCCCACAAATTGGAGATAAGTTTGCCAGCAGACATGGGCAGAAAGGTACCTGTGGTATCCAGTACAGGCAAGAGGTAAAAGCAGCCTGTGTTTTTGATGCAAGGGAGAAACATGCTTAGAAATCTGTATATGAAGCTATTGTCATTATTTTGATTTATTGCCTGCCTTTCACCCTAAAGTTGTAGAGCAAGTCATAACAATTTAAGATACAGCCATTTAAATCAAATTACAATTACAAGAGTAGGGCAGGTCCTAAAAATACACACTGCAAGCTTCAAAGGCCATGGTGGAGACGTACTGTATTTTTCTGTAAGAGACTGTTTTTTGCTTTAAAAAAATTAGGCCAAAATTGGGGGTCATCTTATACACAGAAAAATAAGGTATGTTGAGAGTGAGCGATTGGCAGCAGCGATTGACCCCCGCAAAAGAAAAACAATTCAAGGGTGGTCTCCCCTCCAAAATAGCTTAACAACCTCCCCCAAAAAACCTCAACTTTTTAAAATTAAGTTTGGGTTCCAAAAAATAGGGGTCATCTTATACATGGGGGCATCTTATACATGGAAAATACAGTATGTCTTCAGTGTTCGGAAACTGTTATTAGTGAAGGTGTCAGGCACACCTCTGTACAAAGGAAGTTCTTCAACTCAGGGGTTGCCTCAGGGTATGCTTTGTCCCACACCACCGCTACCCCTAGCTTCTGAGGGGGGTGGAACTGCCAAGAGGGTCCCTTCTGCTGATCTTAATCTATCATAATTTCAAAATGTTGGTCTTCAACCTGAGAAGGTCACTCATCTAGGAGAAGGAAAACTCTCCTCCTAAATCTCTACTGCCTTCTGAGATATCTTTGGATTTGTGTAGGGTTTACTCCTTAGCTATTTTTTTTTCTCCCCGGCACCTTGTATGCCTCCTTTTTGCAACTCTTGCAGCCAAGCTGGTGCCAAACGTATTGCTCTGCTTTCCTTTGGACCACATCGGTGAAGCCGAGATGGAGGTCTTGTAATCTAGGCAGCCCAGGATCTCCATACACACTGCCCAGGCTTGCGCCCCGGGGAAGTCACTTTGGTGCTGCTAATGCAGTGGTTTGACGTCACCCCCACAGGCACATTCCATTGTCTCTCGAGACAGATGGATGCCAACAGTTATGGTGTTCAACAAGCAACCAAAAGCTTGACCAATCAAGTTCTTTGTGAGCCTCTCTGGGGAAAGCGTTCTGTAACCGTGGCAGTACAGAGAAGGCCCTACACAGATCAAACATTCCTTTGGGGGCAGGAATGTTTGTATGAAAGGAGGCAAGGACATTAGGACTCAGCCATTTAGGGGCTCTGTAACTGGCTCTTTAAAATACACAGGAAGCCTTTGCAGCTGAAAAACGATAATTTAATTTGCTTCCTGTAGCAAGTCACTGTCAAAGGTGTTGGGCAGCAGAATTTTGAGCTAGATAAAATACTCCTGGATCTTGTTCAAGGGCAACCCCGTGTAGAGTGTTACTTAAAATAAAAACTGAGTGTCATAAACAGAATTGTCAGCACACAACTGGACAGCAGCGGAAATTCAGAACAGATCGAAAGCCTGGTTTAACAAAACCATTTTTGCTGCTTGCCTGGTGCACAGTTGATTCACAGCAAGTAAATGTGTATTAACCAGAAATTATATACAGTCGTACCTTGGTTCTCGAACAGAATCCATTCCGGAAGCCCGTTTGACTTTTGAAAAACAAGACGCAGCTTCCAACTGGCTGAGGAGCTTCCTGCACTCAATCAGAAACCGTGGAAGCCGCGTCGGACGTTCAGCTTCCAAAAAACGTTCGCAAACCGGAACACTCACTTCCAGGTTTGCTGCATTCAGGAGCCAAAACGTTAAGAGTCGCAAGGCGTTTGAGATCCAAGGTACGACTGTATACATATATAAAACGTTTACAGAAAGCAGCTATAAGTGGCATTTTCCTTTCCTGTCTAGGACATGCCTTTCACCTGCGAAGGTATCACCCCTGATATAATCATCAATCCTCATGCCATCCCTTCACGTATGACCATTGGTCACTTGATTGAATGTCTGCAAGGGAAGGTAAGAACTGGGGAATATTGAAGTGACGTGAAAAGTCACAAAAAAGCGGCAGGACGGGGTGTTTGCAGGCTTTTTCGATGGTGTTTCAAATATGTCAGATTTCACTTAAACAAGTGGTGCCTTGGAGTGTAACCCCTGCACAAATTGGGAGCTGCCTGTACTCTGTTAAACTGCCCGTCCCCCTTTTTTAGGTATCAGCAAATAAAGGAGAAATCGGTGACGCTACACCTTTCAATGATGCAGTCAACGTGCAGAAGATTTCTAACTTGCTGTCTGACTATGGCTACCATCTGAGGGGAAATGAGGTACGTCATGGTCTTGAGTGGCAACAGGAGCTCAACCGTGCTGCCGCGTTGTCTGTGATTTGGTGTTCACGGAGTCTCGTTCTTTCCCTCCAGGTTTTGTACAATGGCTTCACCGGCCGCAAAATCACATCGCAGATCTTTATCGGCCCTACTTACTACCAGCGGTTAAAACACATGGTAGATGACAAAATCCATTCCCGTGCAAGAGGGCCGATTCAGATCCTTAATAGGCAGCCTATGGAAGGTCGATCCCGGTAAGAAATAGATGTGCGCCTTAATGACATGTTGTCCGGAGAAAGGGTCTGTTTGTAGTTCTTGCCTTTCAAAAACCATCATCTGAGGAGGGAGATGGGCTCAGGTGTCTAGAATGAAATGACAGGCCATTTTCTCAGTTGCCTGTGGTGTAAGTGTGAATCCCTCTCAGGTGGCCAGGTGCAGACTCTTGTCTAAAATGTAAGAGGGCTTGTTCTTTGACACAATCAAATGGCACTGGTAGAGGTGGGCTTGGAAATTTTTTTTGGTGGGTTAGTCATTTTTGTGGACTGACTTGTAAGTCTTTGGAAAGGGGGGTGCATAGGTGCACCCTGGCTGCTTATTGTCACCTTCTGTGGGCAGAAAACATTTGCAGGTAAATCTTAAATTGGTTTGCATGTAAAGCAGCCTACGACCTTGATGTGTTTTGCACTATTTCCCCTTCTACGTGAAAGTTAACACAAACACTGTGTCAAGAAAAGCTGAATTCTGCAACCTTTAAATTAAGTATAGTGACACGACTTACTTAGCATTCTTTTAATTCTTCAGGTTTTGCAACTCTGCATAATATATTCTACTCGTCACAGGAGAAGCCAATGAGATCCAAAGGGCACAGAAACCCCATCCCTCACCTCTGGACATCTCACTTAGCAATGTTTTTAGTTTCTGAAATTTCCCCCAGGCTTTGCCCACAGATTTTTCAAGCATATATTCACAACATAAGGGCTAGAATATTGCTTTGAAAGCTCAGGGAACTGGGTTATCTGAACTTCCTACAATCCAGAATCTTATCATTGCTGAATGTCCCTTTGATTTCCCCCTGTGCTGTTTCCTGCATAGACGACATTCATACATAGCACAAATAGCCTGAGAAAATCCCAACCATTTTTTTAGCATCTTCTGTAAAAAAATAGTCCTCATTTCTTAACTTCCTCCAGAAAATTGGGATTGGTTATTTTTGGCAGTCCACTTACAGATTCTGCTCCAGTAGTTTATTGTATTTAGGGCAATGTGGGTATAACTTAACCTTCTGGCTTAGAAAAATGTGAAATTAAACAAGCTTGTTTCTCTCTCTCCCCGCCCCCCCCAGTGATGGTGGCCTTCGTTTTGGAGAAATGGAGAGAGACTGTCAGATCGCTCACGGCGCAGCACAGTTCTTACGAGAGAGATTGTTTGAGGCATCAGACCCCTATCAGGTTCACGTGTGCAACCTGTGCGGCTTAATGGCAATAGCAAACACCAGGACACACACCTATGAGTGCAGGGGCTGCCGTAATAAGACACAGGTATGTGGAAAGATGCCTGTTTCTCTCTCACCCTCCTTAATCTCACCAACCCTGCTTAATCCTTTCTCATCCTTTTGGGTCCCACCTTCAGGCCTTCTGCCATTTCGAAACCCTCTGCAAAATCTGTTGCTTCCGTCAAAACCTTCACTGTGTGTTTTGTGCTGTCTGCAAACCCCTTATTCACTACATTGTTCCACACGATTGCCTCACATCTGGGTTTAATAAGGGTCGTGGGAAACCCAGGGTAGCATAGCAGTGCAGAGAATGTCTTGCGATTCCACCATGTGTAGGATGCTCATCGCCTAAGGTACTAGGTTAGATTTTAGAACTTAACTTGGACCTTTCCTTGTTTTGAGATGCATTCCGTCCATTGGGTGAGTTTGCTTAGTGCAGGGGTGGGGAACTGTTGGCCCTCCAGATGTTGGGCTCCCGACTGTAGTTGGTTCCCAACTGGCAGCTGTAGCCCTACATTATCTGGAGGGTCACAGTTTCCCTACTCGTTTGCTGGCACCCAACTCTGCATCACATCGAATTAAAGCAAGGCAATGCCTAAGTTGTATCGGTGTAGCAGTAGTGTGCTGGGTGAGGGCCAATCCATTGAAGCTCAGCTGAGATGCGATAGAAATTACGAGAGCAGGATGTGGTGTTCAGCCTCTTCTAGATAGGGTTGCATTCCACTAAGGCAGACTACAACTTTTCTCACTTGTTTAGTTACTTGTCCATCTAGTAACTGTTTGGATCTGTCATGATGATATCCAAACATAACTACTGTATCTGTATACATGTATACAGATGTCAAAGAGAAAAACTACTACTGTACCAGACTTTTAGAAGAAATCTGTTTAGCGAAGCTTTTAATGTTTAATAGACTATTGTATTTTAATATTCTGTTGGAAGCTGCCCAGCGTGGCTGGGGAAACCCAGCCAGATTGGCGGGGTATAAATATTATGATTATATCTGTGAAATAAAGATCCCTTTATATGTTTATTTCATAACCTTAAATGACTTCAGAGGCATGGGAGAAGGGAAGGCTTCCTGAATAATGGCAATGGGAGGGTGTGGTAGATCACTGCCAGTTTTGGATACTGGATAGTAGCCTATAAGGAATCAGGGTTTGCAACCGGTGGTTGCTGACAGAACCAGCACTCTCCGGAGGTCCAGGTGGAATCTGTAGCATGCATTGCCTTATATCCGCTAAGCCTGGTGTGGTAGCTGCAGCCCTTCCTGGGCAGACAGAACCTGGCCACTGCTCCTTGGTAAGCTCCATATTAGATGCCTACAGCATGTTGCCGTATGTGATCCAGATGCAATTCAAAGGGCTTGGGGGCCTGATACCTGAAGGACTGTCCTCTGTCACATGTGCCTGCCCATCGGAGACACTGCCCCACTCTTGTCTGAAGAAAAGATTTATTGCTCAGATAAGTCCTGGCGTCCAGCCCGCTTTGGCTGCGCAGGTACCGGCCAGGCCTCCGCACTTCAAAGGGCCACGTTCCGATGCTCTGAGCAACAGCAGAGTTCAAGCAGCGGTAAGAGAAAGCTGCAAACTCAAGTGCTTTCCTTCAGTGTGCTTAAATAAAGTCCAGACAGGATCTTAGCAGCTAAAAGCAGTTTTTATTTACAGCAGACTATCCATTATCTATCACAGCGAACAGCATCGTGAAAACACGTCCTCTCTCCTCAAAAGCCAAAGTAGAGGAAAAGAACAAAGACTGGAGACACTCGGATATGACGCAATCTCCCCCCTCCCAAATGTAGGCAGGGCGTACATTCTGAGCTGTTTAATCCTGTAAGCTCAGTTTCTCCTCACATCTTGAAGTTAGCTTTCACACCCAGTCACCACCCCCTGTCTCACATGTGGCACCATGTACATAGATCGCCCTCCTAAGGGATGCTTGACTGGTGCTGCTGACTTCGTCATCCCACCACCAGGCAAACACTTTTTAAAAATTTGCCCATGCTTTCCAGCATGTCGCTGAAGCTGGTTTTTTTCAGTTCTTCTGAGGATTTAGCACCCCGTTTCTGTTGCTTTTTTCAGATATTCAACATTGAGTCCTGCTGCATTTGTTCCTTTAATTACTGTGAGAGCTGCCCTGGGAGTTTTAAAGGGGAGGTTGGTGCATAAATATTGAAAAATACATTTTGTACTAATATTTGTCAACCCTTTTTTCAGATTTCTCTGGTTAGAATGCCGTACGCGTGCAAACTCCTTTTCCAGGAACTGATGTCGATGAGTATCGCACCTCGAATGATGAGTGTGTAGCCTTCAAACAGATCTTCCTTCTCCTAGGTGCCGAGCGATTTTTACCCTTCTGAATTTTTTGAGTCGCATGCTTTCTTTAAATGTTTTTAAAATTCAGAAACTTATTTCATGGCTGAGGATTTTCAGACTGTTTAGTGTGTGAGCTCATTTTTTTGTAAATAGAAATAAAAGCTTTTCAGCCGTGTATCCGTTGTAAAATATTTTATTGATACATTAGCAAAAATTATACAAGGGATGAATAACTGTAGAGGTGCCATGAAAGGGAAATAAACACAGCAGTTTTCTCGGAGATTAACATAAACCTAGCATGGATGAGATAGCCTCTACTTCTTCATGTGCAATATAGAATCTTCAGATTTCACAGTTCAGCACCATCTCCTGCAAATAAATAAATAAATGCAGAAGGGTTATGTTTTCTTTGAAATGCACATGAGAGAACTGAGAAGCTCTGTGAATTCCCTTGAAGCAAAAAAACAAAAACCCCAAAACATATTGCTTTTAAAAATATCTGTAAAAGCTCCCCAATAATAGATAAACAGGGTCTTTAGGCTGCATATACAAAAGCATGATTTCTTGTCCTGACCTGGGACCCATTTGCAAGCAATACTGAATGTTGTGATAGCCAATGCTCAAGCATGCGTCTCCATTCCAGGCTCCTGCCAGCTCCTTTTACAATGTCCTGCAGGACTATAATCACAAGGCAAGCGGAACTATGAATCTATCCTCTTGCTTTGCTAAGCTGGCCAGGAAAGAAAAGAAACAGCTCCAGACATGAGTGGGAGCCTGTTTCACCTTCTTGATGACTTTGCATTGTGTCAATTAAAAAAACACACCTTATTTTCAGTTGCCTTGACATTTAACAACACCCATTGAAACTCGAGTCAGATTTTCTGAATTCTTGTAGGAAATGTTAAAACATGACTGTACACGATATGCTACTAAAGTCAACAGGCTCACATTTTTTTTATATCCAGTCACATGTTGGCTTTTCATATTGGCCCCAATGCAGTAAAGTGCGCGCTCTCTCACACACAAAAAAACTCCCTACCTTTTTTTGTGGGTATTTCCTGTAAAGAATTAACCACAGTAATTCTTGAAGAAGCTGTTGCCTCTCCTTTGGAGTTCAGTGCATGGCACTCGTATTCTCCAGCATCATCCTTGCTCAAAGGGGATATCTGTTGAAACAGAGCCATGATAAATTGGCTGCATCCTGGATACTTGGTTAAGCCGAGCCCCAAGTCCATTGCAAGACAGTTTTCCAGATGAACAACTAGAACAACTTCAGTTTTTGTTGCAATTAATGGAAAGCATTTGGATATGAATCTCGCGCGCACACACACAATTGACTTAAGTTAATAACGTGTAATTGTGGGCATGAGAAAGTTTTAAAATGAAGGGATCTGCATTTGTCTCATATCTTTCTTGAAAAGATGTCTAGCAAGACCCTGGAAACAGTTCTGAAGGCTGTTCATCTCTAGATGGAAAACATGTGTTCTCAAATTTATTTTTTATGGTATGGATCCAAAAGTTCCCCATGGGAGCATGCTGGGCATTTTTCCTTGTACAGGGGTGATTCTCCCACCCACCCCACCCAGCGTATTGTTCTGCATCATCCTGACTCTCACACAGCTCTGGCAAGAAAGCGGGGGGGGGGGGGAGAGTCTCAGTGGATTTATGCCTATTCTTTGGATCTAAGCCGTAACTTGTGTCCCAGCTTTCTGCTCTCCAGGCTTTTAATGCAATCACAGTATATAATGCACACTGAATCTGTAATCAGCAGCCAATTATTTACTTGGAACAGCAGGCATCCCAAATAAATGGCAAGTTCTGCCTTCTGAAAGCCCCTAGCAGAGCTGGCTCAATGGGTCTCTCAGTGAAGTAAATTCCAATAGTACCACCATACAAAGGAACAGCCTGCTCCTATCTTAAAAGTTGTCAGACTCACCTTGGAAGGGAAATACACCCAGTTAGGCCTCACCTGAAATATCTCTCTCACACGCACACACTTACACTTTATTCATTTTATTTAACAAATTTTATGCTGCTCAATCGTAAAAAAACTCGAGTGGTTTCTCCATTTGAATGAAGTTGAGCAAGATGTCAGAGGCCAAATTCCACTCAAAAGGTCAAGAGGAAAAGTGATCTTGAAACATCCCATCCCATCCCATCCCATCCCATCCCATCCCATCCCATCCCATCCCATCCCATCCCATCCCATCCCATCCCATCCCATCATCATCATCATCATCATTATTATTATTATTATTATTATTATTATTATTATTATTATTATTATTATTCCGCCCATCTGACTGGGTTGCCCCAGCCACTCTGGACAGCTCCCAACAACAACAACAAAAAAACCCCAGTAAAAACACAGCACAACATCACACACTAAAAACCTCCCTGAAGAGGGCTGCCTTCAGACATCTTCTAAAAGTTTTGTGTTCTTGATTTCCTTGACATCTGGTGGGAGGGCGTTCCACAAGGCAGGTGCCACTACCAAGAAGGCCCTTTGTCTGGTTCCCTGTAACCTCCCTTCCTGCAGTGAGGGAACGGTCAGAAAACCCTCAGAGGAAGACCTCAGTATCCAGGCTGAACAATTGAGGTGGAGAAGCTTCTTCAGGTATACTGAGCCAAAGCCATTTAGGGCTTTAAAGGTCAAAACCAACACTTTGAATTGTTCTTGGAAATGTACTGGGAGCAAATGTAGATCTTTTAGAACCGGTGTTATATGGCGCCTGCGGCCGCTCCCAGTCACCGGTCTAGCTGCCACATTCTGGATTAGTTGCAATTTCCGAGTCACCTTCAAAGGTAGCCCCACATAGAGCGCATTGCTATAGTCTAAGTGGGAGATAACTAGAAAATGTATCTTCCAAGGTTCACATTCATGCTGTATACCAGATGTTCAGAACCTTTTTCAGCCAGAGAACTCTGCTCCCTTGTGGTAGGTGAGGGCCAGAGGCAAAGGCGGATGGAGCAGTGGGAACCTGCCCTTGTACATTCAAGAGTCAGAGGTTTGTTATACAGTGGTACCTTGGCTGTCAAACTTAATCCATTCTGGGAGTCCTTTCAACTCCCGGAACCGTTTGAAAACCAAGGCACGGCTTCAGATTGGCTACAGGAGCTTCCAGCACTCAAATCGGAAGCCGCGTCAGAAGTTCGGCTTCCAAGAAACATTCACAAACCGGAATATTTACTTCCGGGTTTGCAGCATTTGGAAGCCAGTTTGTTCAGGAGCCAAGCTGTTCGACAACCAAGGTACCACTGTATCTGGGGGTGGCGAACCTGTGGCTTCCTATATGTTGCTGGACTACAACTCCCCTGTCTCTTTTGATGACCGGAGTACAATAACTGTTGGATGGCCCCAGATTAGCAACCCCTGTGCTACAAGCAAGGAGGCGAATGTTCCATGGTCACGTGGACTGCTAGCAGGCCTAGAAAGGCACAAACTCACCCACTCACTAGACACAGCCCCAAGGTGCCACGATCTGTCCCAGCCCTCAGTCTGAACTGCCTCTTTCTTCCCTGAAAGAGGCTGCCACTCTGTCAAAATGCTAGTAATAATCACAGGGAGACCCCCTTAAAATTAATGGACCTAAGTTACTCGTGTCTAGTAATGTAAGTGGGGGACTAACGATGGATACAACCCACTCTGATTATTTCAACTGAAATGAGAACAGGAACTTACCAATACCCAACCAGTCACTTCATGTTTCTCAGGACCACCACGAGTCTGGATGGCTAAGTTGTCCCGATCTCCTGGAAGAAGCTCCATTCTTTGGATGCCATATTGGCCTTTTATTATCTGGCAGATGAGGGGAAAGTCTTACAGTTAAAGTTCCCCCGCTCCAATTGCCTCTGGATTGTCCCAATACCTTAATTTCCCAGAGTTTAAGATAGTTGGAAGTTTTACGCATTTGGAGGAAATATAATTCTATGGGAAGAATTCAGCATTGCAATTAAGGCCACTGCTCTGGCAGGCCATGCATATTGCCTTGGCAAATGGAAAAATCCCTCCCTCTCCTCCTCTGTGCGCTGTTCCAGGGGTGCTCTTGACCCCCAATTTCGGCAGGGAGGCCCATTGTGCAAGTGGAAGATCTTGTGAGGGGCTTCTGCTGGCAGGACCAGTTACCATATTTTTTGCTCTATAAGACTCAATTTTTCCCTCCTAAAAAGTAAGGGGAAACGTGTGTGCGTCTTATGGAGCGAATGCAGGCTGCGCAGCTATCTCAGAAGCCAGAACAGCAAGAGGGATTGCTGCTTTCACTGCACAGCGATCCCTCTTGCTGTTCTGGCTTCTGAGATTCAGAATATTTTTTTTCTTGTTTTCCTCCTGCAAAAACTAGGTGTGTCTTGTGGTCTGGTGCGTCTTATAGAGCGAAAAATACAGTAGTTGATTCCCGCCCGTGGCTAGCAGCCATGATGAACGGGGTGCAGCTACTAGGCAAAAGCACTCCTGGCCATGGAGATGACCTGAGCATTCAGGAGCACAGCTGGACCCCAGCAAGTTCCCAGGGTGTAAACCTGGTTCTTCAAGGGCTACTGCCCCATCCCAAAGGGACAGAATCCCTAACCATGCCTAAAGATATCTCAGAAACCTGGGAGGTTGGATAGGAATTGGGAACCGAGAGCCTCCAAACACAACGTGCTGACTCTTAGCCACCTCAAAGAAACCAAGAACGCTTTTGTTATCTAGTTTGAGCTCTCCTGTCTTCCTCTCTAACACCCGCATGGCTGCAGACCGCAGCATGGGTGGAAGATCGCGAGAGCACTTGCAACGTATCTCCGTGTTTCCAAAGCGCTCAGAATATGCTTGAGCTCAGAAGGAGGCATTCCTTAATACTTGTGCCTCTTCCCTACAGAGGCCCTAATATGGTAAAGTGCAACAGAGCTGGTTTTAGAAGGATAAACAGGAACGAAACCCAGAAAAGGTGCTGGAAAGCAAGGCACGGGGGGGGGGGGCGGGGGGATCTTTTCTACTTATCCACAAACTGCACAATCTCTTTTGGTCACAGAGTCGGTAGCTTTGTTTTTGCAAGTAACTGTTGTTAAAAAACCTCCCCCTCAAATATTTTTATCAGTTTTCATTATAGCAAAGTACAAATAAAAAAAGCGCGCCCCTTTCAGTAATCTCAATTATGCTTGCAGAGCTCCGAGGGAGTGTTTGACTTGGCAACGCGTTTAGATTTCCCCTCCTCCAAGCCTCATTCTTGTTTTGTCATGTTCCGTCCTAATCCCTTCTGTTTATGCATCTGGAATACCTTTATGGTCACCTTTCTCAGTGGTTAATTGCTCAAAACAATACCTTTCCAATTGTCTAAATTCCCCTGTCCTCCTCCTGTATCCCTCCATGTGTCAAAATTACCTGTCAAGGTTAGCACACAAAGTGCTCTTGCAGAGGACACAATCCACCAGGGCTTTCCATGCAACGGCACCCAATGGAATGAATCAATGGGAGCTGGGGGCAGGACATACTGGTGGTGCTCTTCTGCAGATCTTGGGAGAACTTGGCAGTGCTCTGGTGAAGCACTGCATTGATTTCAGGGGATCATTTTCAAAATTAACATCAAACGTCACTGACCTTGTTCCAAGTAAGCACTGGAGTTGGGACGCCAATGACCTCACAGCTCAGGAAAATCTGGGCCCCAGTCACATTCCAGATGTCTTTTGGGGGTGTCACAATGGATGGTCCTGGAAACAAGAGAAAGTCAGGCAATGCAGGCAGGAATTAATAGGATGAAGTACAGCCGTACTTCCGTTCCAGAAGTCCATTCGACTTCCAAAACATTCGGAAACCAAAGTGCAGCTTCTGATTGGCTGCAGGAAGCTCCTGCAGCCAATCGGAAGCTGTGGAAGCCCCATCGGATGTTCAGTTTCCAAAAATAATTCACAAACCGGAACAGTCACTTCCAGGTCTGCGGCGTTCGGGAGCCAAAACGTTCGAGAACTAAGCGGTTTGTTGTTTGTTTTTAGATAGATAAACTTTATTTGCATTAGCCAACGGCCATGGTAACATAAAACAAGCAATATATACAAATAAAAAGTCAACAATGGGTAAAAAGGGCAATCAAATGACCAAGATTATTGTTCAGATAGTGGCCCTTAATCTCATTGCACCCTCGATAAACCTAGCAACCTTTGCTGTTGTCTGATAAAAGAAAGAACAATGTGGCCACAGATGGGCGGCCTGGGATGGTAAGGAAGAGTGGGATGGTGATCTCATTCCTCAGAACTTTATAAAGGGGACAGGACAGGAGAACATGAGCCACTGTTTGAAAACCAAGGTATGACTGTACTGTCACAAATTCTTTAAAAGTTAGTAAGTAAACAATATGTCATCTGGCTAAACTTGAGCCGTATTGTTTCATCCCTGAGCTGGGCCTTGCTAGCTAGGAGTGATGGGAGTTGTAGTTCAACAACATCTGGGGGCCCAAGGCTGAGAAAGGCTGATCTAGTCCAACCCTCTCTCAGGTGGCCGGACAGTATCCAGCTTCCTGAAGGAACTATTGCTTGTCCAGTTTCAAGGGTCAACCTCATCCAAGCAGCAGAGATGGGAGAGCAAAGAGGGACAGCTGTTTCCTGTTTGCGAGCTCCGCTGCGTCACTGGTGTAATCGACAGTACTGTACAGTCTTGCCTCTGCACGATCACTCTTTGTACAAGGGAATGGCCTCCAGTGGCTTCCAGAAATGTCAACAAGACATAGAAGTTGCTTTCCCTCCCCCCCCCCAATAAATAAATAAATAGATATAAATTATATGAAATTCAAAGACTATTTAGCTAAATATGCTAAGACAATTTAAATAGAAATACTCGCAAATACCCGATAGGCTTAGGATTTAAGTATGTGATGTTATAGAATAATATGTTTAAAGTTAAAATGAAATGTTTTAAAAAGTTAACATGAAAAGAAAGAAAGATGTTAAGTGATTAATTTTATGAAAAATCTGTTTTGGAAAACTGTTACAAAGATATACATTGAAACTCAGCCAGGGGGATTTGAGGAAGTCTCTTAACAATGTTACTAAGATTGGATAATGTACAGTTAGGATTTATGTTAGCTAGTTTGTTTATGAATTTTGGAAAATCAATAAAAAAAATATTGATAGATAGATAGATAAATAAATAAATAAATGGCAATATCTCCTTAAGAAACATTTCTTTGCTTTTAAGGTCTCCCCCGCCCCCGGTAAGGGAGATTATTTCCCCCTCCTAAACTACTGTGTTACTCCTAATGGATGAACATTGCCCATGGAATTCAAGTGAAAAATCTAAGAGAGTCCTAGGAGAAGGGGGGGGGGGAGCTTTTCGCAGCGCTCCAAAGTTTTATTTAGCACGAAAGGCCCTGCTGGATTTTAGATCGCAGGCTACAATCGCGAGCTTCTTTCTTTGGGTAGGCAGAGTTGGCTGGGTTGTGACCCTTTGTTCTATTTCCCTCGGATCTGCTTCAGCGTTGGAGAGGAAGTGGGTCCCTGGGGGGCCGTAAGTGCCATGGGAAGAGACAGACCTTCGGACTCAAGTCAGCTACAGCAATCTTCGCGAGGAAGCGCTGCCAATCCAAGGCATCCAAAAAGCACGATGTCAAGACTGCCCAGGGCTGAACAGCTGAGTGAAAGATATTGTTATACATTTAGAGTGTGTGTGTTTGTGTACGTGTGTGTGTGCAGACCTCCTAAACCAGGCATGGCCAAACTTGGCCCTCTAGCTGTTTTGGAACTACAACTCCCATCATCCCTAGCTAACAGGACCAATGGTCAAGGATGATGGGAATTGTAGTCCCAAAACAGCTGGAGGGCCAAGTTTGGCCATGCCTGTCCTAAACCCTAGGAATTAATAAATGGTAGAATTTTGATGATTTGGGACGTGAAGGGAGAGATACAAGCTGCAGAGGAGTTCCTGGGCTAGCCTATGCAAAAAACAAAACAAAAAATGACCTGGCCAAGCTAGTGCCATTAATAATAATAATAATAATAATAATAATAATAATAATAATTTATTTATACCCCGCCCATCTGGCTGAGTTTCCCCAGCCACTCTGGGCGGCTCCCAATCAAAACAGTACAGCACAGCATTAAATATTAAAATTTAATATTTAAATATTAAGAAACAATACAGGGCCATTGAGGGCCATTGGTAATGCAAGAGAATTGAATCCCCCTCTTGTCCTCAGGTGTGATCAGAGACTGGGGATTAGGAAGGCTGCCAGTGTAATTGGGTGTGAGTTTTGAGCAAGGGTTGCTGAGAAGAAGAAGAAGAAGAAGAAGAAGAAGAAGAAGAAGAAGAAGAAGGAAGGAAGGAAGGAGGACTGGTATCCATTTTGGGCAGGCTGGCTGAAGGCTGGCTGGGAGAGATGCCTTGGACTTCAGTGCTGCATTTCTGTGGAGGAACAAGCCCCACTTGAGATGACCATGCTGTAAGATCTGGACTCCCTCTGTGCAGACTGAAGGTGTCAATAGGTGAATAAACCATATTTATTAAAGCTACAATGGTCCCCCACTGTGTCTCGATTATCCAAAGGAACACACACCCTGGGTGAGTGCCTGGAACCCCATGGGCTCTTGCCCCCGCTTGGCAGAGAGAGGGGGAGGCACCCAACTTTGGTAACAAGACATTTATTTATCTCTGTTGCCTTGTATGATCACAAGGAAAGCCCACGATCCACTGGACAGCCTTCCCATGGCAGAAAGGAATTTAGACCTGAAGGGACCCTCTGGGAAATACAAATATGCAATCAAAAGTCTGGGAAACACAGAAATTCTCAGGATTCTACAGTGGAAATAAGTGGCTTTTGCACAATGAACACTGAACCTACTTTCCCTCCCTTCACCCCCAACCCAGTTCCGTGTGCTCTTTCTAACCATCCTGTAATCAACAATTCAGCCATTGATCTTTATGCAACACATACTTGGAGCTAAATTTCTTTGCTGCTGATACTGCTGATGGCGAATATCAATGTGGTAGTTTGCGAGACTGGACCTGCAGCTATGAAGGCCAATGCTAGTATGAGCCAAGACACAAACAGGTAGCCCGTGAAGATGTTGTGAGCTAAAAGTTTGAGCCTGACAAAAGTCTGCTTAT
Organism: Podarcis erhardii; assembly: GCF_964252035.2. NCBI lineage: Eukaryota > Metazoa > Chordata > Lepidosauria > Squamata > Lacertidae > Podarcis > Podarcis erhardii. The sequence continues at coordinate 27,792,248 of NC_138515.1, read as the reverse complement.
GTTTATGTATGTTCTATGTTATTGGTAAAATAATTAATAGAGGGGAACCCCTTAGTCAGTTCCTGCACTGCCTTGGGCAACATGGGATGTATAGATTAGCATTCCTTTCTACAGAATTGCAATTAAATATACAGACTTTGGAGATGGCAACATATGAATGGCAGCAAAAATCAGTGCTAGATTTATGTATAAGCTAAACAAGCTATGGCTTAGAGCCCCACTCTTTTGGGCCCCCCAAAAAAATTTAAAGGGAAAAAAACTGAATGTACATTTCCAAAATATGATAAAAAACAAAATAAAAGCTACATACAGCAACAGTGTTTGTGTTGTGTAGGCTCCTATGATGTAAGTAATGGGCCCCACCTGCTAGCCTGCTCCCTAAAATATCACTGGTTTGCTCATTTCTATATACAGTAGTACCTTGGGTCTCAAACTTAATCTGCTCTGCAAGTCTGTTCCAAAACCAAAGCGTTCCAAAACCAAGGTGCACTTTCCCATAGAAAGCAACGCAAAATGGATTAATCCGTTCCAGACTTTTAGGGCCCCATTACCTTCAGTAGCTTAGGGCCTCATCAAACCTAAATCCGGTCCTGGCCAAAATGAACAGTGTGTAATGAAGGCTGGATACTTTGTTAAGATTGTTTTTTAACAATGCAAACACCATTACGTGTGGGCCCATCATCCCATGCATTAAAAAGCAATGTTGTCATCTCCATGGGACAGGAAATGCCAATTATAGTTTGTGTTTCTATGGAACAGTTTCATACACTGCAGGATGTCAGTGGCGCACTTGCATCCTGTTGTACGCAGTGTCACAACTTTTGAAAGGCTGCACTGTTCTACAGATGCGGACCACTCCCTTGCAGGACACAAGAAACACAGTCAGAAACTCATTGGCTCCTCTGACATCTGGCTTGTAAGTCTGGCTGCCTGTGTCTGACAAGTGAACATCTCACGTCAATGTTTCCTCATCTGAATTGCACCTTCTAGGAGAGCTATAGCTATAGTCTAGGAGAGCTATAGTCCTGCCAACCTAGCAGTTCAAAAGCATGTCAAAGTGCAAGTATATAAATAGGTACCGCTCCAGCGGGAAGGTAAACGGCGTTTCCGTGTGCTGCTCTGGTTCACCAGAAGCGGCTTAGTCCTGCTGGCCACATGACCCAGAAGCTGTACGCCGGCTCCCTCGGCCAGTAAAGCGAGATGAGCGCCGCAACCCCGGAGTCGGTCACGACTGGACCTAATGGTCAGGGGCCCCTTTACCTAAACATTTTATTAAGTGAAGCTTCTACCATCTCAAAACCCCCACTATCAATTTAGAAAACAAATTTATTGAATAGCTAGTAGGGTCCTAGCGCCCAGTGTACAAGCAATAACATGTGATAATGGAAAGGACGTGCATCTTGAACAAAGTTTTGCAGCTATAATTGGCCCAGTGCAAAACCAAAGTTTCTGTGCTTGCAAATTTGCCCCATCTAGGATGTTGAATGGACGTTGCTAGGAATCACTAGCAGGTGCTGCAAACCTTCTTATTTAGTTCTAGGAACTTCTTCCTAGGAGTCTTTCGCTGCAGATTTCCAGAAGGAGTGGTAAGACATATTTGATCGAGCTCCTCTGACGGCTGAAGTCAGAGAGACTGTTCCCAGCTTGCTTATTCTACAAGCGATCCAATCCGTGGGAACTTCCTAGTTTTCATTCCAGAATCACGGCCGCCTACTGCAGCATGCAGAGCTATCATGTAAGCCACGAATAAGAAGCAGAAGGATTAATATGCAGGGCCTTGTTGCTGTCAAGTTGTGTTATGGCACCTGGGAGGTCGAAGCAATCAAAAACGCCCTTCTCATATTAGGCGTTTCCCAGGGGGAGAAATCTCTTCATCTGCAACTGATTATAAAGTAGTTTGTCTGAAAACAATGTCAGCTGGATTTACAGAGACTTGACAGGAGTTCTTCCTCGTATACCTTTTTTAAAAAATACAGTACTCTGCCGGATGTTTCGTCTCAACAACAATGCATTAAATGAGTAAAAGAAAGAATCATAACTCCCACAAGAAGCCTGTGTAACGGGCAGCGTTCCAAAGGACTTGGTTCAGCAAAGGTCACATGCAGGCTTTCCAGAAAATATTTGGAATTAAAGCACATGTTTATTCGGAATTAAAGCCCATGTTTAGAGGATTACTGGAACTGAAGCCCTGTTGCCCTGAGTGACCAGACATTCGCAGCATTGTGAAACATGGGGGGGGGGTGTTCTTCTGAAAGTTTATATCTTTTCTCCACCCCTCCATCATTAGGCTAACACCACAGAGTTTCATGTGAGAAGTTAGGGAAGAAGTAGATGGAGTTGGGGGGGGGGCCAGAAATGGGCAACCAAGATGCAGTGTCTCCCCTATGAAGAAAAATAGCAGCATTTGGGATTTTATAGTTTAGAGAAAAGGTGAGTTAGAGGTGAGGTGATAGAAGTTTAAAAAATTACGCATGGCATGATGAAAGTACAGTGGTACCTCGGGTTAAGAACTTAATTTGTTCCGCAGTTATGGACCACAGGTATGAAATTTATGGCATGTAATGCCCTAAGAGAGAATTTAATGAAAATGATTTACAGGTGGTACATGACACCAGTCAAGCTTGCAAAAATTTATCATTTGCCCGAAAACAGTTGTTGGAAATGTAATGAGACTGAAGGTACATTCTTTCACCTTTGGTGGACGTGCCCAAGGATTAAGACATTCTGGGAGATGATTGATAATGAAATGAAAAAGGTATTCAAATATACCTTCATGAAGAAACCAGAGGCCTTTCTCCTGGGCATGGTCGGCCAATTGGTGCCAAAGAAGGATAGAATATTTTTTATGTATGCAACAACAGCAGCAAGAATACTCATTGCAAAGTATTGGAAGACTCAAGATTTACCCACCCGGGAAGAGTGGCAGTTGAAGTTGATGGACTACATGGAATTGGCGGAAATGACTGGCAGAATCCGAGACCAGGGAGAAGAGATGGTGGAAGAAGATTGGAAGAAATTTAAAGATTATTTACAGAAATATTGTAAAATTAAGGAATGTTAGAAAGATGTTGAAATGAAGTTACATGGCTTTAGCAGAAATGCTATAAAGAATTAAGTACAATAGATTGTAAATGGATTAAAGGAAAAAATAATGTTGGAATTTGTTAAGTTAAATGATAGGACAGAAAATTGAGGAAGATGGAAAGGATTTGCTGAGACAATTAATCGAAGTGGAACACAAAAAAAGGGAGGTGTGAGGAGGTCGTTGAAACAAGTAAATGAAAGTTAATAACACTGAAAGTATTGGATGTGTTTTTCTTTCTTTTTCTTTTAATTGTTTTTGGTTTTTTGTTATGTATATGTAGTATTTTTGTCTTTGTATTGTATTGTATGGTTTTGTTATGTTTAATTCTTTTTCTTTTCTTTCTGTAACTTTTAAAACTTTAATAAATATTATTTTTTTTTAAAAAAGGAAGAACTTAATTTGTTCCGGAGGTCCGTTCTTAACCTGAAACTGTTCTTAACCTGAAGCACACTTTAGCTAATGGGGCCTCCCGGTGCTGCCGCGCGATTTCTGTTCTCATCCTGAGATAAAGTTCTTAACCCGAGGTACTACTTCTGGGTTAGCGGAGTCTGTAACCTGAAGTGTCTGTAACCTGAGCTACCACTGTAGATAAGAGATACATTTTTCTCCCTCTCTCATAAGATTCCTAAGGCCAATTTCTACTTCTTCCCTTCCACCTCCAGAGCCCCACCCTACCCCAGGGGTGTAGGAAGGGGGGAAAGACTGCCATGACTGCCCCCACTGAGGGGGTGACATTCAGCGCACCGCCCGCCCGCAACTCCCAAGCCTACCCCGAGTCGTCGGGGTAAGGGGTGGAGCTATGCTGCTTTGCCGGCGGCATTCACATCAACTGATAGGAAGTGCCTACAGAGGGTGGTGAATACAGCTGTCCTGTGAATCCGCTGGATGAAATAGCGGAAGAACGTTGCCTCAGGAGAGTGAGGGAAATTCTCAGGGATGATTCACACCCTGGCCAGCACTTTCTTGATCTCCTGCCCTCAAGCAGAAGATATAGAAGCAGGATTAGCTGCACCAACAGGGTAAAGAACAGCTTCTATCCATGGGCTGTTAGGCTGCTGAATGAAAAGATAACAGGGCAACTGACTTTTGGGTTTGGTGGGTGGGTGTCAGTAAATGAGGGGAATTAAGACTAAGAGAGCTGAGTGGGGTGCGCGCGTGTAATCTCACTGTATACAAGTTGTACAAGTGACAATAAAGTATTTCAATTTCCCCCTTCCCCCTTTGTTTTGACAGCTTGGGGGAGGCTTGGGAGTGGTGGGAGGGTGGCACACCGAATGTCTGCCATGGGCGGCTTGCTCCGTCCCCGGCTGCAGGCCATATGCGCCACTCCGGGCACCCGAGTGGCTATCCCAGCGGCGTAGTGTGGGTTGTCAGCACCTGGGGCAAGGCAAGTAATGTGCGCCCCCTAACCCGGGGCAAGGCAAGTAATTTGCGCCCCTAACCCCTAACCTGCCGCCGCTGCCAGCTTCTTCTTGCTGCTGCCTGGGCTGGGCTATTTACGGTAAGGTAGCCACGGCGGCGGCAGGTCCGTGTCAGGTGATCTGAGGCGAGTTGCCGCTGGTGCTGCCGCCCAAACGACGCCGCTTGCCTGGAGAAGGAGGAGGGCAGAGAGGCGAGGAAAATGCAACATGGCCCAGCAGCTGCAGCAGCAGCGGTGGTGGGGGGGCTGTGAGGAGGGGCTGCCTGGCGCGCCCTCCGTGGCCCTGATGCGCGGGGACCATGGCGAGCGCTGAGAGCTGCTGCCTGCCGGACGCCTTCAGCCCGGACGCACACACAGCTCGTCGGTTCCGCGAGACATGGGGCTCTGCTACAGCCTGCGCCCGAGGCTCTCCGGCGACTCCGGAGGCGGCGAGCGCGCCCCCCATATGTTGCGCCCAGTGCGGCTGGCCCCCCCTGCACCCCCCACGCTACGCCACTGGGCTATCCTGAGCCTGGGAGGGCACCCTCCACGCCACACCCCCTCGGGAGCATGCCTGCCCTGGGCAGCGTGGGCATATGCTTTGCCACTGCCCTACCCCATTCCTGATATCCTAGAAGCTCCCAGGTCCAGGCCATTGTTTTGGATTTTTAGATTTTCCTGCTTATCACAGTTTAGGAAGTGAAAACCGGGCCACCCAAAAATGAAGCGGTGGTTTCTGCATCCTTAATAAAGTCCCAAGGCACGCATAAAGCATTATCTTGTTTTTGGGTGGCCCAGTATGTCTTCCAAATTGATAAACACTTGATCACTTGCGTTCGCTATTAGTATATGTTATGTTTATATGTGTGTATGGGAAAAAAGTAAACGGAGAGAGGTGCTGTGATCCAGACTTCTTTGGTAAAAGTATACACAGCAGCTCAGTGGTCCAACCGGTGCTATAAAAACCGTATCTAGAAACAGCTGTGTAGTTAAAATGTTTAGCTATGCTTCCCTCAAAGTCATTGCATTTTTATCGCCTCAGAAAAGAAAATAGGTGCAGCTCTTCACATTAACATTCCTAGCCGCTATTTGGGAGGTGGCTAGAAGTTGCTTGGATGTTTCTGGCTAGGACTTCACTATTTCTGAGCGCTCTGCAGATTCTTCTTGGGTCAGTTAGCACTGACTATATATGCTTACTTGCGTCCCACATTCTCACCCTACTTAAGCAGGTAATCTAAAAACTCCAAGAAGTCTCTTGTAGTCACTAGGAAGCTGACCCAGCAGTTCGGATTACCAAGGGAAACGGAAAGTCTTTCGCAAGGTCCCCTGACACATACCTAGAAAAATCTCAGGCACCTGATCGCATAAGCCTCAGACAATCAAAATGTTCTGCTGCCAGCACTGTACTGGTGTTTCTTCAACAGGCCCTAACAAATAACAGATCTCCAAGTTCAGAAAACAGTACAAAACTGATATCAGGGGACAAAATGTGCAACTTCTCTGCTTATAACCTATGTATTTTGCTTCCTCTGAGCCATGGGTAGGCAACCTAAGGCCTGGGGGCCGGATGCGGCCCAATCGCCTTCTCAATCCAGCCCACAGATGGTCCAGGAATCAGCATGTTTTTACACGAATAGAATGTGCCCTTTTATTTAAAATGCATCTCTGGGTTATTTGTGGGGCATAGGAATTCATTCATTTCCCCCCCAAAATATAGTCCGGCCCACCACATGGTCTGAGGGACGGTGGACCGGCCCACGGCTGAAAAAGGTTGCTGACCCCTGCTCTGAGCCCTCTCCTCCAAGCCTTACAGGACATCTCTAGCCTGTGTGGTCCTGCCTCTCTACATTACTTTGATCTGAATGTTCCCAGGCCACGCATGAGACTGAGCACAGCAAAACAACCAGCAAGTCTTTAATGTCAATTGGAAAAGCTTAAATTACATTTTCCAGAATAATAGTGGCTCACTGGGACGAGAATACTGAAAGCCCCCAAATGGACAGAAGGTGCCATCTTCAAAGACGAGAGAGGGAGAAGAAGTCATGCCCTAAGGAGGGCAAGCCTGGTACATTCCCAGACTTATTGACTATAAAAACTGGCACAGTTCCATTGTCATGACAGCAGGGTAAAGAATAAAATCTCCCCAATGGAAATAACAAGGATATTATGCAAGGGTGGGTACATTTTAAGCCAGCGTGAAAATATTCACCTTCCAGCTTCAGAAACAGCTTGCCTCAAGCAGAATGTGGATTAGGATAATGCCCTCTGTTAAATGACAACAACTGCCCATGGGGAATCAACCAGTCTAGCGAGTCACAAGTTCCTCAGACCTGGACTAAACATTCTTTAACATGTGGCCATTCCTGGTAAAAGCATCTTCTTGAAGGACTATTTTCTGAGAGCTCAGTGACATATTCCCAGTATGAAAGTTGCTTTTTTCCAAATTCATAGTCTGACAAGCAACTTATAAAGCAAGCAAGTAATCTCTCACAAGAAAGAGGGCCTGTGCAGTCCCATTTGCCACACTTCCTGTGGAAAATATGCACAGCGACAGAAGTTCCAAAATATCTTTTTAACCGGACCCTTGAAAGGAGACCTTTGCCTGACCCTCTGGGCTTTCACTGCACACAAATGGTCTAACCTGCCATGAACTGTAGATCGTTCTTTCCACTGCAGAGATCAGAAAAAATGGTCATTGAGATAAATGCTATCCTTGCAAGGATGAAATATCCACATGCACACTAATTTTTATGTATTAGGCAAATGTGGGGAAAAAAGGATAATCAACCAAAGTTGCCTAAAACAGAAAAACAAAACAAAAACAAAACAGGCTTGGGAATAAACTGCTAGAACAGTGAAGAACAATGCGTCTTGGGCACACATTGCATGGGTTGGCTGGCAACCCTGACCAACATGCCCTTCTGCTCTGAACCAAAGGCAGACCTGAGTGAGTGGTTTGATGTAGGGATACCAAAGAAAGATGTCAAAAACACCAGAACAGGCACTTCTAGTTCTTTATTAAAGAAATGGTGACTTGTCTGCGCCCAATCAAACGCTCATACATCCTTTATGCATGAAGCAGCCTGTCACTTTGCCCAGAACCTCCCATCACAACTGGCTGGTGAGCAGCGTTAGAAACTGATATATGAAAGATAGGAGTTAAATGGCACCTTAAACCTAGGTTATGGCCCCAACAACGGAATGTCTAGGCGTGCTTTTTTAATAACAAAAATACAAAGCCGGAAATGAATGAACTGCCTCTAAAATATTAGATTCGTTTCTCACACTGTCTAGTCCTTCCCCGGCCCACCCCCCTAATATTCTTAAGAGGGTCTCTTCTCCAGTCTTCAGAGAGTAGCTGTAAGGGGAGAGGCAGAAAAAGGTCCTCCTTTCCTTTCACTCTGCAGTTTTAATCTGAAATCTTAGGCGCAGTACGGCACCCAGAAGCTCAGAAATTGCTCGCACTAATGAAATTCCCTGTCACAAAATGGGAGTTTTGAACACTGTTGAACCACAGGTGGTAGCTATCCAAAACTTCTTCCCTCCCTGGGCCAAGAGCCCAGCATTCTGCGGCCCACAGATAAGCACAGCCTCAAAGCAAGCCCATTAGCATATATCAAAGCAAGGAAACATAAACATCTCTGAGCTCCTTCTTGCAATCAACGACCAATTATTTTGGGGGTTATCTTGACTACCAACATGGCGGCTGCAGGCCTTCCAGAACATTTCACTTCAACACAGCTTCCTCAGCTATGAAGACCACAGAGAAGTCTACAGCGGTGACCAGAGAATAAATGACCACTAGGAGGAGAGTGAAGAGAAGAAACACCATGGCAACAACACAACCGGATGTCTTCATCTGCCCCAGGTGCAAAACATCTCTGTCCTGCACTATTCTCCACAACCAGAGCAAGTGTTGCAACCTTCCAACAGCTTGACCTCACCCCCAAAGGCACACGCCTCCATTGTCTCCTGTGACAGATGGATGCCAACAAGCTCCCCTCTTCATGCCCTGTTTTCTATAGTCAGCTTCCCCACAAATTAATGGTCCTCTCCAAACAACTGCATTTAAGTCCTATTCCTAAGCAAACTTTCTTGGAGGAAAAAACAGCGCCATTCTAAATATATTTACACAGAAGAAAGCACCTCTAATTTCAAGGCACCTTATTTGCCAATAAGTATATTTATGCTATGGGACACGGGTGGCACTGTGGGTTAAACTACAGAGCCTAGGACTTGCCGATCAGAAGGTCGATGGTTCGAATCCCTACGATGGGGTGAGCTCCCGTTGCTCGGTCCCTGCTCCTGTCCACCTAGCAGTTCGAAAGCACGTCAAAGTGCAAGTAGATAAATAGGTACCGCTCCGGCGGGAAGGTAAACGGTGTTTCCGTGCGCTGCTCTGGTTCGCCAGAAGCGGCTTAGTCATGCTGGCCACATGACCCCGGAAGCTGTACGTCGGCTCCCTCGGCCAATAAAGCAAGATGAGCACTGCAACCCCAGAGTTGGTCACGACTGGACCTAATGGTCAGGGGTCCCTTTACCTTTACCTTTATATTTATGATGACAAACGAAGAGCCAGGATTCATGTCTCAACTTGTAACAGTGTTGCTTAGGATTGCAACCACTGAACCCCTGAGCAAGGTTGACTAAATTTAGAGAAGGTATGGGCAAATCGGAAGACATCACCAGGGAGACATGATGAAAGGTCTCCAGATCCATAACTTAATCAGTAGTTTAATTATTTAGCAAGATTTATATACCAAAAATATATCTAAAGCATCTTACATAAAAAGGTGGAGGTAAAGGTACCCCTGACCATTAGGTCCAGTCGTGGCCGACTCTGGGGTTGCAGTGCTCATCTCGCTTTATTGGACCAGGGAGCCGGCATACAGCTTCTGGGTCATGTGGCCAGCATGACTAAGCCGCTTCTGGCGAACCAGAGCAGCACACGGAAACACCGTTTACCTTCCCGCCGGAGTGGTACCTATTTATCTACTTGCACTTTGACGTGCTTTTGAACTGCTAGGTTGGCAGGAGCAGGGACTGAGCAACAGGAGCTCACCCCGTCGCGGGGATTCAAACCACCGACCTTCTGATCTTACATAATATCTTACATAATAGAGTGTAAAATATTAGAAAGAATAAAAACTGACTTTATATTTTGATAAATGTCCACTGTTTTAAAGTCAACAGTTTTAAGAACAAACATACAAAACAAATTTACATGCTTGGGTAAGGCTTGCCTAAACAAAGAAGGTTTTAGCAGGCGTATAAAGCAGTAAGTACAACATAGTTACTTGCTTAACATGAATCAGGTGGGAGTGCCGAAGATCAGATGCTGCCACACTAAAAATATCGATTTCTTGCAAGTGTGGAATTAATGTTATACAGCACTTGTAAAAGTGCCAGATCCCTAGATCTAATTGATTAAGTGGCCACATGTGAGACGAGCCTTCAGTAAATCAGTTCCAGTAAATTGGTTCGGTGCTGATGATATTCGCCCAAGGAGTCTAAAAAGAACTCAACTGTTAAAATAAGTGAACTTGGTGACTTTTGTATATAATCTGCCTCCAGAAATGGATAAATGGAACACCAGATATTTTAAAAACTCCCAAACAAGTCCTGGGAACAGCAAGGCAGGCAGATGAACTCAGGAGGGGGAAATAGAAAAGACTACTGTATATATATATGAAGATAAACCAGAGGTGTCAAATCAGGTTCTGCCTAGGGAAAGAGCACAATTTACCGTAACTCAAGCTGGTTTGTATTCCCGCAAGCTCTATTATCTTTCCATTCTGAAAATTTGGCAGTGCTTAACCTCCAGATATTATGAATATTTTGCTAGCAGAACTGCTTTCCCTTTGCTGTTAGCCTCATTAGCACCAAGTCATGGGAAGAACATCAGCTATTTTGGCATTTAAAAACTAGGACAGCTGGACAGCTGGAATTCAAGGATGGACAAAAAGAAGCGCTCTTTCACACAACACATAATTCAGTCAGGGAATTTACTGCCACACAACGTGGCGAAGGCCGCAAGCTTAAAGGGCTTTGAAAAAGGATTACATAAAATGATGGTGAATGGGCCTGTCCGTGACCATTAATCACAACAGCTGAATCAAACGTCCATGTTCAAAGGCAGTATATCTCCAACTCAGCAGGGGAAATGTTGCAAGAATTAGTCATGCAATAATTTCTACACAACACATTCTAATGCATAAGCCTTGCTCATGGTGGCTTCCAACAGTTAAGAGGAACATAATCAAACAACAATGCCAAATATAGTAGAGACAAGTAAAACAATCTCCCGTTTTTAATTGACTGTCTTGTTTTAATAGCACTGTTTTAGTGCGTATTTTAATTATGGATATTTATATTTTAATGGTTTGTGCAATTTGGTTTTTATACTTTGTAAACTGCTTAGAAGCCTACCGTATTTTTCGCTCTATAAGACGCACCAGACCACAAGACGCACCTAGTTTTTGGAGGAGGAAAACAAGAAAAAAAATATTCTGAATCTCAGAAGCCAGAACAGCAAGAGGGATCGCTGTGCAGTGAAAGCAGCAATCCCTCTTGCTGTTCTGGCTTCTGGGATAGCTGCGCAGCCTGCATTCGCTCCATAAGACGCACACACATTTCCCCTTACTTTTTAGAAGGGAAAAAGTGAGTCTTATAGAGCAAAAAATACGGTATTTTGGCATTAAGCAGTATATAAGTTAATAAATACAACAGCAACACCACCACCACCATGTGATGATTTAAATCCATGAACTACCAGGCCAGGCAAAAAAGCCTGCTGGAATGAAAACGTCTTCGCTCACAGGCAGAAGACCATCAGACAGTGGGACACCCGAAACTTGTGAGGCAAGATCTTCTACAATATTGGTGCAGCCACTGACAAAGCCCTGTCTCTCGTAGGTACCAGCCGTCTCTCTACCCACTGGTGGGGAGAGACAGCAAAGGCCTTTCCTCCCCTTTTCTTAGGGAGTGGGCAGATCAAAGAGGAGGAGGGCAGTTTATGACCCTCCAGGGGTCTCTATCCAGCCCTCCAGGTCTCCCTATCTGGCCCTTGATACTTTCTGCAGGCTACACACCTGAGTTGTTTTTGCCTGTCTGGAATGTGCTCTGATAATGACTCTCCCTTGCCTGGACGGAGAAGGGTGTACAAGTGTGTAGAAACTAGCCTACTATACAAAGGTAAAACTTAATATCCTATGCTCCACCCACTTTTCCATCTAGCTCTGCCTACTACTAGAATGGAAGATTGACCAGAATGTTCCCTGGCATGGCTTTAGAAGGGCCAGTAGTTTGAATCGTGCCTGGAAGTGACCTGCCAACTGTTGTGACGTGGGGTTTGTGATTTCAGCTCTTTTGACATAATATGCTGGAGACAGTTCTCTAGTAACACTTCTTTATTAAAGCAACAAGACTGAAACCTGAGGGGGGGGAGAGCTACATTTATAGGGACAGGGAACTAGCTAGAAAGGACACACTTTGGAGGGAACAATATCAGGCAATCACAGTCCTGCCTTTTGGAGGAAACCAATAAGACAGAGGATCCAAATACAGCAGCTTAAATGAACCAATAGTAGCTGTACCCTCTAGAACCAAAAGGCAGTTACTTTACCCCAATGCAAATACAGACAACAACAACACAGATATAAAATCCTTTGACTCAATACACAACCAACCAGTGCAGAACCTATGCAGGTTAGGTATAATACGGCACCTTCTAACCTGCTGGCAGCCACATGCCAGACCCTCCAAGTGTCCCCTATTTTCCAGGGACAGTCCTAGATTTACAGAAGCTGTCCCAGCTCCTGATTTGATCCCAGAATGTCTTACTTTTCTTAGGACATCTCTATTTTCATCAGAGAAATGTTGGAGGGTGAGGGAGTTATGCAACCCCTGAGCCAAGGAGATAAGTAACTATAGAACCTTTAGAAGACAGCTGAAGGCAGCCCTGTATACGGAAGGTTTTTTTAAAAAAATGTTTAATGTTTTATTATGTTTTTATATATGTTGGAAGCCACCCAGAGTGGCTGGGGGAATATAAGATGGGCAGGGTATAAGTAGTAGGAGTAGTAGTGATATACTAATAATAATAATATTTTTTAAATTTTAAAAATTATTTATACCCTGCCCATCTGGCTGGGCTTCCCCAGCCACATAATAATAATAATAATAATAATAATAATAATAATGAACAGGAAGTCCTATTTTCATTGGAGAAATGTAGGAGGGTATAATATGCTGGACCAATTGAAGCATCTGTTGACTCTGCAAACTTAGCTCCCTGAACAGCGCATGGCAATAAGCCAATCACGATGTAACTGAGGCATGCAGCCCCACAGCCAGGTTGGTCTTGGAGCCTCATTTATGCCCACTTCCTCCCATCTATGGCCACACTCTGCTTTAAAGAAGCAGACCTGACGTTGTGTTACTTTATAAAGGAAGGGAGCTGCAGCTTCCCCGCACAGCCAAGCAACTGCAGCCCATCACCGAGAAACTAAGAGCAGGGCTCCTTTCCAAGGCTCCCACACAGGCCTCAGACCGAAAACAAACAAATCGAGTGCTCTCCACCCTGACAGCTTTCTGGGAAAAACAGCTTGGCAGAGTATTGCGCCTGCACTTTGCATCTGAACATAACCGCTGATTTCCACCTCTGCTCTGAGGGCTGGAGAAGCAAAGGTGGCTGGAGGACTTAAAGGCAAGCCTGCCCACAGAAAGAGGGGTGGTCCATTCCTATACAACACGGGTGGGCCAACTCCCAAGAGACTGCAATCTAGAGTTAAAAACTGGCTGTGATCTACCCCCTTTTGGGGTGTTCAGGTCAAAGTTGTTTTTAGGGTGGGGATAAGCCCCGTTTCTTTAGGGTGCCAAAGTGGTTGGGCTTCTTTGAGGGGAGCCAGTGATCTACCAGTGATCTACCACAGACGTCCAGTGATTTACTGGTAGATCACGATCTCTTTGTTGGACATGCTTGCAGTATACAACATAAATACTGTAAAAGGGTGTAGAGGCAAGGAGTACAAAAGCAACACACATAGCATCTCTCTTCACCAGGATCTGTCTGCCTTTGCCTTCTGAATCAGAAACCAGGTAAGCCACCCTTTGAATTTCCAATAATAATAATAATAATAATAATAATAATAATAAGCACATCACCCTGGGGCATCATGGGAAAATAAACTGGTACCAGCTGGGGCCCAGTGCTGAATGGCAGTCACCGGGTTATTTTTAAGGGGAGCCCACAACGGCAGACCCTGCAGAAGTAACAATGAACTTATTCCCAGGTATGTTTATAGGATTACAGCCTGATTCAAAGCCATGAAACTCAGTGGGTGACCCTGGGCAAGTCATTTCCCCTTCCCTTTTGCCTGAAGTTCATTGCTGGAAGTGCAATACACCGTCATAATTACAATAGGTAAAGGTGAAGGGACCCCTGACCATTAGGTCCAGTCGTGACCAACTCTGGGATTGCAGCACTCATCTTGCTTTACTGGCCGAGGGAGCCGGCGTACAGCTTCCGGGTCATGTGGCCAGCATGACTAAGCTGCTTCTGGCGAACCAGAGCAGCGCACGGAAACGCCGTTTACCTTCCTGCCGGAGCGGTACCTATTTATCTACTTGTGTTGGCGTGCTTTCGAACTGCTAGCTGGGCAGGAACAGGGACCGAGCAACGGGAGCTCACCCCGTCACGGGGATTCGAACCACCGACCTTCTGATCGGCAAGCCCTAGGCTCTGTGGTTTAACCCACAGCGCCACCTATTCTTACCCACCCAGTTCAATGGGGCTTATTTGCAGATACGACAGTGTAGCTACCATACAACCCAAACCTATTCATGTTTCTTCAGAAGTAAACCCTACCAAGTTCAGAGGGGCTGAGTTTTAAAATTAAGACTTAACACTTGGGATGTGGACTAGTCAAACTCATGGCTTAAGCTTTGTGATTAAAATAACTAAGAAAAAGATAATGAGCAATAAACTAAAACTGGTAAAAGTTAATAAAAAGCTGATAAAACTAGTAAAAACTAATACAAACTAATAAAAACTGTACAACTAATGCGGAGCTCAAATCAATGCTTCCTCTAACGACGCCATCTTAGCTCCTCCCCCCAAACTCACGGAAGGTACCTGGCTGTCGTCAGGGTTCGAGGCAGTATGCCTGCGATTGCCTGTTAGAATCACAGAATTGTAGAGATGGAAGGGACCCCAAGGGTCATCTAGTCCAACCCCCCTGCGATGCAGGAATCTCAACTAAAGCATCCATATCAGATGGCCATCCAACCTCTAGTTGTAGCATAGGAGCTAACTCCTAGGGGCTGAGGTCCCTTTGCCCCCCATAAAATATTTGAGGGGGCCACCCCTCCCTCAACTTGATGGGATTAGTAGTACAGTGGTACCTCGGGTTAAGTACTTAATTCGTTCCGGAGGTCTGTTCTTAACTTGAAACTGTTCTTAACCTGAAGCACCACTTTAGTTAATGGGGCCTCCTGCTGCCACCGCACTGCCGGAGCCCAATTTCTGTTCTTATCCTGAAGCAAAGTTCTTAACCTGAAGCATTATTTCTGGGTTAGCAGAGTGTGTAACCTGAAGCGTATGTAACCTGAGGTACCACTGTAGTCATGCCTTCTAGGGGATAAAGCCCATCTGTGTGTAAGTGAGCTGGGATGTGGGACTCAACGCTCCGTTGTTCGGATCCATCCAAAACCTTTTCCCACCCGCTTCCTCCCAAGCCATGGACGTAGCCGGGGGTCCAGAGGGCAGCTGCCCTCCCCATCGAGTAAATAATAATAAAAAAGTAACCAATTGCAAAAGTAAAAGCTATGGTTTTCCCAGTAGTGATGTATGGAAGTGAGAGCTGGACCATCAAGAAGGCTGATCCCTGAAGAATTGATGCTTTTGAATTATGGTGCTGGAGGAGACTCTTGAGAGTCCCATGGACTGCAAGAAGATCCAACCTCTCCATTCTGAAGGAAATCAGCCCCGAGTGCTCACTGGAAGGACAGACCCTGAAGCTGAGGCTCCAATACTTTGGCCACCTCATGAGAAGAGAAGACTCCCTGGAAAAGACCCTGATGTTGGGAAAGATGGAGGGCACAAGGAGAAGGGGACGGCAGAGGACGAGATGGTGGGACAGTGTTCTCGAAGCTACAAACATGAGTCTGACCAAACTGCGGGAGGCAGTGGAAGACAGGAGTGCCTGGCGTGCTCTAGTCCAGGGGGTCACGAAGAGGCGGACACGACTAAACGACTAAACAACAACAACAATTGCATTGCAAATAACTGTTCTGCCCCCTAACATAAAGGCTGCCCCCCCATCAGTGGCGTAGCGTAGGGGGTGCAGGGGGGGCCAGCCGCACCGGGGTTAGGGCAAATCCACGGGTTAGGGGGCGCAAATCCACGGGTTAGGGGGCGCAAATTACTTGCCTTGCCCCGGGTGCTGACAACCCACGCTACGCCACTGCCCCCCATAAATCCTGTCCCAAGCTCCCTTCGCAAGCGGCGCCCCCTACCTTGCTCGCAAGGCCCCTTGCTGCGCTGCTCGACGGGGCGCCCGCCGCGGCTCTGGGCGCGCAAGCTGGCCGCCCGCAGCTGGCAGCCGCTGGGGTAGGTGAGCCCGTCGCTGCCGCACACCGGGTAGCGGCTCTTGCAGGCGCACACGCCCGGCTGGCCCTTGCGCCGACGGCGGCACTCCAGGCCGGTGGCGCAGCGGCCCCAGCCCCCGGCGGGCCCGGCCGACGGAGACCCGGCGCCGCACGCCTCGCCCTCGCCCCGCGCGCACTCCCAGCAGCAGCCGCAGCCGTCGCGGACCTTGCCCAGCGGGCAGCCCCGGGCCGGCAGCGGCGGGCACTCGGAGGACGGGGCGCACGGCGGGCAGCCGGCCGAGGGCGAGGGCTCGCCGAGGGACGCCGAGCAGCAGCAGCAGAAGGCCAGCAGGAGGAGGAGGCAAGGCGGCGCCGAGCCGAGACGCGACATCGCGGGGACGACTCGACGGGACGCGGCGGCTGCTGCTGCTGCTGGTATTCCCGCTCCGAGCTGGCGCTGGGAAGAAGCGCTGGGAGAAAAAGGCTGACTTGGAAACTCCACCCCTGAGCCCCTTCCGCCCGCCCGCCTGGATTGGTTTGATTTGTGTTATGTTCGACGTGAGACAGGATGCCAGTAGGTTCTGTTGTTGTTGTTCAGTCGTTTAGTCGTGTCCGCCTCTTCGTCACCCCCTGGAGCAGAGCACGCCAGGCACTTCTGTCTTCCACTGCCTCCCGCAGTTTGGTCAGACTCATGTTTGTGGATTCGAGAACACTGTCCAACCCTCTCGTCCTCTGTCG
Source organism: Podarcis erhardii (assembly GCF_964252035.2). Lineage (NCBI taxonomy): Eukaryota > Metazoa > Chordata > Lepidosauria > Squamata > Lacertidae > Podarcis > Podarcis erhardii. The sequence goes on along the minus strand of NC_138515.1, from coordinate 27,775,437 downwards.
TCCCCTTCTTCTTGTGCCCTCCATCTTTCCCAACCTCAGGGTCTTTTCCAGGGAGTCTCTTGTGATAGAGCGTTCCACCAAGTCGGGGCCAGTACTGAAAAGGCCCTGGCCCTAGTTGAGACCAGTCAATCTTTCCCAACATCAGGGTCTTTTCCAGGGAGTCTCTTGTGATAGAGTGTTCCACCAAGTCGGGGCCAGTACTGAAAAGGCCCTGGCCCTAGTTGAGACCAGTCAATCTTTCCCAACATCAGGGTCTTTTCCAGGGAGTCTCTTGTGATAGAGTGTTCCACCAAGTCGGGGCCAGTACTGAAAAGGCCCTGGCCCTAGTTGAGACCAGTCAATCTTTCCCAACATCAGGGTCTTTTCCAGGGAGTCTCTTGTGATAGAGTGTTCCACCAAGTCGGGGCCAGTACTGAAAAGGCCCTGGCCCTAGTTGAGACCAGTCAATCTTTCCCAACATCAGGGTCTTTTCCAGGGAGTCTCTTGTGATAGAGCATTCCACCAAGTCAGGGCCAGTACTGAAAAGGCCCTGGCCCTAGTTGAGACCAGTCTAACCACCTTGCTACCTGGGACCTCCAAAATGTTGTCATTTGTGGACCTTAAGGTCCTCCGTGGGGCATACCAGGAGAGGCGGTCCCGTAGGTACGTGGGTCCTAGGCTTTTATGTCTTTTTTATGTTTGTTGCCTCGGGGAGGCAGCGTATCTGTGCTTTAAATAAGTAGCTAAATAAATGACAGCTAAATAGAGCCTCCATGTTCAGGAACAGCATCTATTTCAGTGTCAGAGGGTAGAGGGCAAGCAACAGGGGCCGGCTGTTGCCTTTGTGGCTTGTTTGCGACCTTTCCAGAGGCATCCAGGTTGCCAGCTGTGGCAAAAAGGGGTGTTAAGACTTTTTCCTGAGCCAGTGTAGATCACCTTGAGCTTTTAAATCCTGCAGCCGCTTGAGGAAAGTTCTGTTCCCCTCTGCAAGCCGGAGCAATACAGAAGTGCTTTGGGGCATGTGCAGAGTGCCTCCCCGTCGTCACTGAATGATGATTGCTATCCCATATATTAGGCAGTGTTTTTGTTCCGCTCCTGTAAGAGGGGTGAATATATATATCCTCTCCAGTTTCCTCAGGTAAGGAAGAAGTTTTTTTCTGTGCGGGAAAAGGAGTGATCAAGGGATAGATGAAGAGTAGTCATGAAAAATCAGTGAGATAATGCTCCTGAGCATGTGCAGAGGACCTCAGGCATACCCAGGGGTGCCAACTTGAATAAAATATAGGGGGTGTGGTGTAAGTCCCGCCCCACACATTCAATCACACGCACACCATTTTAATGGCAATACTTTGGGGCCCCTCCAACCACCTCAAATATTTTATTGGGGGGCAAAGACTCCTCAGTTCACCCAGCTACAACTCAAACCCGCAATCTTATTTTTCATTTCATTTAAACCCTGGCGCCGGTCCCTGTAGTCTAATATTGAGGGGGCTGAAGACACCTCCGTCCCCTAGAGTTGGCACACCTGCTTCAGGTGGAAATTATTCTGCTAGATATCTGACAAAGACATTTTTCCAGCACCCAAGGCTTGCACGTTCATTTCATAGCTGTCAACTTTCAGATTTGAAAATAAGGAATCAGTCTACGGGATATCTAACAATCCGGGATAGCAGCGGGAAACGGCACTGGAATAAGGGAATTTCCCACAAAAAAAGGGAAGGTTGACAGCTATGCTTCATTTTGGAGTACTTGGGGTGAGCTCCCCACATTTCTTTGGAAATTCTCTCGCTAATCTGTGAACAGTGTTCCCCTCCTGTACAATGCAATTTGACCCAACAGCGCCGCCTACTGGCCAATGGTCACATCACAGCCTGAAATACAACATCTTGCAATTCCAGAGAGGGGAGCCCTGTTAGTCTCTTGCTAAAAAACCCCCCACGAAATTCATGGGCCACCTGAGAGGAATCCTTTGGCCTGGGGAGAAAGATGGTGCCAAGCTGATGGGGTGTGTGTTTGGAGCACAGGGCCGGATTTAGGTCTGATGAGGCCCTAAGCTACTGAAGGTAACGGGGCCCTTTATATGTCCAGCTGTCCTTTGTCAACAACAAATTGTCGCTGTTTTTTGTGTTGCATGTATGCTATATGGTAATTTATGGACCTAAGAGGTATCTAAAGCCATTTGTACCTGTTGCCATGCAACCAGTCCATGCAGAATGTAGGCACCATATACTTAGAAATGAGCAAACCAGTGATATTTTAGGGAGCAGGCGGGGCCCATGATTTACATCATAGAGTCTACACAACACAAAACACTGTTCCTGTATGTAGGTTTTATTTTATTTGTTTTTTTATCTTATATTTTGGAAATGTACATCCAGGGTTTTCTTCTTTAATTTTTTGGGGGGGGCCCAAGAGAGTGGGGCCCTAAGCTATAGCTTGTTTGGCTTATACGTAAATCCGGCACTGGTTTGGAGTGGCAGGAAAGTTTTTTGCAAGGTGTTCTAGGAAGGAGAAGAGAGAAAAAAGATTGGGATCCATCTGGTAACAGTATATTATCCCTGAACTTGTATTGGACAATACTATTCCATGTGAGAAAGACCAGGGAGGAAGCATATCTTGGTGGCAAAGCACATGTGCACATAAAGTGTGGCAGAGCATACGCTTAGCGCATTGAACCCCATGCCTTTCCATGTAGACCAGTCTGCAATCCTGGAGAACAGCTCCATATGAATGCAGAAGTTATTGAGCAAGATCAGGTGTGGGGAACCTTTGACCCTCCAGATCTTGCTGAAAATCCCTCCCAACAGCTTCAATAAATCATTATTAGACTATAAGCCAGTGTTTCCCAGACTGGGGTCTCCAGCTGCTTTTGGACTACAACTCCCAGCATCCCTAGCTAGGAGGATCAGTGGCCAGGAATGATGGGAACTGTAGTTCAAAAGCAGCTGGAGACCCAAGTTTAGGAAACACTGCTATACGCAATAAAAATGTGTTGTTATGAGTTTGTAGATGATGGACACCTCTAATCCCTGGATCCAGCAAGGGTGAAAAGCTAATCAAGCCAGGTTAGCTTCCTGTTGAGGTGATCACCTGGATATTAAGAGAACAAAGGAAAGGCGAATCTGTGCTAGATGGAAATAAGTGGGGCCCGTACTTCAACTCTTAGTTTGAAGTATAGAGTTGAGTTTTGCTGTGATGTGACCTAGAAACAAGCAGAGAAAGAGACTGTCCCAGGTCTTCTTACACCAAGGTAAAGGTAAAGGTAAAGGTACCCCTGCCCGTACGGGCCAGTCGCGTCCGACTCTAGGGTTGCGTGCTCATCTCGCTCAAGAGGCCGGGAGCCGGCGCCATCCGAAGACACTTCCGGGTCACGTGGCCAGCATGACGAAGCTGCAGCTGGCGAGCCAGCACCAGCGCCGCACACGGAAACGCCGTTTACCTTCCCGCTATAAAGCTGTCCCAGTGCTTTCGAACTGCTAGGTGGGCAGGAGCAGGGACCGAACAACGGGAGCTCACCCCGCCGCAGGGATTCGAACCGCCGACCATACGATCGGCAAGTCCTAGGCGCTGAGGTTTTACCCACAGCGCCACCCGTGTCCCTTTCTTACATCAAAGGCTGTGGCTATACGAGAAACAATACCCTTTTGGGGTGTCAATGTTGTGAAACCCCTCCATCGTAGGCTCTGGTTGTATATATGTCCAAATAAACCATACAGTGGTACCTTGGTTCTCAAACTTAATTCATTCCGGAAGGCCGCTCCAAAACCAAAGCGTTCCAAAACCAAGGTACACTTTCCCATAAAAAGTAATGCAAAACAAATTAATCTGTTCCAGACTTTTAAAAACAACCCCTAAAACAGCAATTTAACATGAATTTTACTATCTAACAAGACTAGCGATCCATAAAATGAAAGCAATAATCAATGTACTGCACTATAAAATAAATAAGACAGTATTGTAGATGATAAAAAATAAAATTCTTTTTTTTCCTCTTACCTGCACTGATGATAGTCATTCTTTGGATGGGGGGCTTTTATCCATTTCCACAGTCACACAATCAATCAACCAATCAATCAGTCAATCAATCAGTAGCTGAACTGGGTTCCACACAGTCACAAAAACAAATCAATCAAAAAAGCCTCAAAAACAAAAACACAAAATAAATAGCAAAAACAAAAGCACCAAACTTAATCAGTTCCAGAAGTCCATTTGACTTCTGAAATGTTCGAAAACCAAGGCACAGCTTTTCTGCTTGGTGCAGGGGCCCTGGAAACAATAGCCAACAATAGCCGATTGGATGTTCAGCTTCCGAAAAACATTTGAAAACCGGAACACTTACTTCCGGGTTTTCCGAGTTTGAGAACCAAAGCGTTTGAGAACCAAGGCACCACTGTATATCATAGACACTATAGCCTCTGCTATGCCTCATTCCCAAAAGGAAACACAAATCCTGTATGAAGAAGAATCTGGATTTGATATCCCGCTTTATCACTACCCAAAGGAGTCTCAAAGTGGCTAACATTCTCCTTTCCCTTTCTCCCCCACAACAAACACTCTGTGAGGTGAGTGGGGCTGAGAGACTTCAGAGAAGTGTGACTGGCCCAAGGTCACCCAGCAGCTGCATATGGAGGAGCAGAGACAAAAACCCGGTTCCCCAGATTACGAGACTACTGCTCTTAACCACTACACCACACTGGCTCCTATGAGCAATGGAGGGTGATCCCTTTATGTGTGCATCACCCTGAAAGTTTGGCACATCCTTTTCTTGCTCTCACCCAAGGCTCCAGCCCATGGATGTGTTATGACTTTTTGAGGATGTGTGTTCTAATGCCTTGATTATTTTTCTACAGGGAATCTATATTCCACTGTTTGTTTGTACATCTGGGGACAGATGCCTTGTTCTTTTGTGGAGAGGAAGTGTTATGCGTTAAGAGGGGGTAGACTGTATGCCTGAGCCGCCATTCTAATTCCCGGATCCAGCTCGGATTCAATTGCTGGAATAGACAGGCCAGTCTGGTAATGGCCCACTAAGCATGGATCTTTAAGGTAACAAAGGAAGTGGTTCTGTGCCAGAGGGTAAATGGGCATGGTTAGCTGGACACAGTCTGTCTGTTCGTTGGAAAGACTAACAGAGTTTAGTTTTGTGAGCTGGAAACCAGAAGCAGGATGAATCAGGCTGGGCAGCTGAGAGACAGAGCCATGCCTGATTTCTTCTGGAATCCAAGGCTGTGGGTATGGGAGAAATAAGTTCCTCTTGAGGTGTTAATGCTGTGAATCCCTCCAAAGTGTTGGTGTTGACCTTTAAAGCCCTAAATGGCCTCGGCCCAGTATACCTGAAGGATTGTTTCCACCCCCATCATTCTGCCCAGACGCTGACGTCCAGTGCCGAGGGCCTTCTGGCGGTTCCCTCATTGCGAGAAGCAAAGCTACAGGGAACCAGGCAGAGGGCCTTCTTGGTGGTGGCGCCCGCCCTGTGGAACGCCCTCCCATCAGATGTCAAAGAGATAAACAACTACCTGATATTCAGAAGACATCTTAAGGCAGCCATGTTCAGGGAAGTTTTTAATGTGTGACATCATAGTGTATTTTTGGTCTTTGTGGAAGCCGCCCAGAGTGGCTGGGGAAACCCAGCCAGATGGGCGGGGTACAAATATATTATTATTATTATTATTATTATTATTATTATTATTATTATTATTATCATCATAGGCTCAGGCTGTAAGGTAAAGGTAAAGGGACCCCTAACCATTAGGTCCAGTCGTGGACGGCTCGGGGGTTGCGGCGTTCATCTCGCTTTATTGGCCGAAGAAGCCGGCTTCTGGTGAACCAGAGCAGTATACAGAAACGCCGTTTACCTTCCCGCCGGAGTGGTATCTACTTGCACTCTGACATGCTTTCGAACAGCTAGGTTGGCAGGAGCAGGGACTGAGCAACGGGAGCTTACCCCGTCGTGGGGATTCAAACCGCCGACCTTCTGATCAGCAAGCCCTGGGCTCTGTGGTTTAACCCACAGTGCCAGGTTGTATATATCTGCAAATAAACCATATATCGTACAGACACCAGGCTCCACTGTGCCTTATTCCAAAGGAGACACGAGCCCTGGGTTAAGCTCCTGGCATCTCTCACTGCTCAAAGATCAGAGTGGTGTACAACATATGGAACCATTGCAGAACTGCCTACCCCACCTATAAACAGGGAAGAGTTAAAACACACGCCCCAGTCAAATGAAAATGACCACCCAAGTTACTTAACCTTGGCCACTGAAAGCCAGCTCGGAGCGGAAAGTTTTACAGTTCATCTAAAAGATTCACAGTTCCTCTAAAAAACGCCATGACAATTACAATGAGTCCATACTGGCAAATTCCTGACTCCACCTGCTTCTCCTTCCCTTCTACTAGCAGGCATCATAAACTCTCATTTTCTGTGACACTCCCAACTTTCTCAATACACAGTGCCTGGTTTTGTTTTTTTATATATAAAAAATGTACTGCTTTGATTAGGTTAACAAGATAAAAGTGATCTGTTCACCAGAGCATTAAATCACGTAGCGATGGATTATTTAAAGTATCTCGGTTCATTAGCCATGCATTACCTTTAACATTTGGCAAGACTGAATTGTGGCCAGGTGGTGTCCCTTTGCAAAATGGCAAAGGATCTGGGTATCTGCCCAGCCAAAGGGACATTTTGCGCTAGCAAAAGGAGTCGGAGATATGCACATGAGTATCTTTTGGGCTGAGAACATTTAGTGAAGATTAAACTGGAGAGACGTGGAAGACCTATGAGCTTCAGGTTGTTGGTAGGAGCCAAATCCTGTGACACGAGGCCACATAAACTAACCTGAAGTCAGGTCCACTTATATTCAAGAAGGTATGAAGTTGCCATAGGCCACATGTGGCAAACTACAATCCCCCCCCATCTTCTGCAGCCAACATGGACGATGATTAGGGATAATGGGAGTTGTAGTCCAAAACGAATGCAGGTTAGATTCCCAGTCTGATTGGTGGCAGCTTTTCAGAAGCCAAGGGAGTCTTTTCTAGCCTCACAACATGGGAGAGGTTGTAGCTCAGAGTGAGAAAGCGAGATAGAGAGCACATGTTTTTGCACATTGTTGTTGTTTAGTCGTTTAGTCGTGTCCAACTCTTTGTGACCCCCTGGACCAGAGCACGCCAGGCACTTCTGTCTTCCACTGCCTCCCGCAGTTTGGTCAAACTCATGCTGGTAACTTTGAGAACACTGTCCCACCATCTCGTCCTCTGTCGTCCCCTTCTCCTTGTGCCCTCCATCTTTCCCAACATCAGGGTCTTTTCCAGGGAGTCTTCTCTTCTCATGAGGTGGCCAAAGTATTGGAGTCTCAGCTTCAGGATCTGTCCTTCCAGTGAGCACTGAGGGCTGATTTCCTTAAGAATGGAGAGGTTTGATCTTCTTGCAGTCCATGGGACTCTCAAGAGTCTCCTCCCGCACCATAATTCAAAAGCATCGATTCTTCGGCGATCAGCCTTCTTTATGGTCCAGCTCTCACTTCCATACATCACTACTGGGAAAACCATAGCTTTTACTATACGGACCTTTTTTGCACATAGAAGGTCCAAATTTCAGCCGTTAAATCTTAAAAGGAGCTCACGTAGCAAGAATGAGAAAGACCCCGGAGTCAGAAGGGACAAGACTAGGCTTAGGGCAAGTATGGGGAACCTTTGACCCTTCAGATGCTCCCATCAGCCCCAGTCAGCATGGCCAATAGTCAGGGATGAGGGGAGTTGTGGTTCAGCAACAGCTGGGGAGCCGCAGGTCCCCCACCTCTGAGTCAGGGACTAGCAGTGTGGCTTCATATTTATATCTTTCTACTGGAGATACCAGAGGTATTATGCACACACCTGCAAGCTACGTCTTGTCCCACATCCGCTGGAATCTGGATTTGAACCCATACCCCGAGGTAAGGCAGAAGCCAAGGGCGATTATCGTAATTAAATCACTGTGCCACACATATGGAGCCTAGAACTGGTGTCTGTTAATTACTGTGGCTTGGGGATCCCTTAGCTGTGTGCCAGAGAAACAAGGAATAATTTACCACTTGATCCAAAATAACTGACCTTTGAGCAAGCAGTCCTGCCAGAGGGCCAATGACCCTGCTATAATTTGATTTTAATGAACAGTTTGTACCTTGCTGCAACACCTGAAACCATTGTCCGTCATGCCAGGGAACATCACAGGATTATAGACCATTTGCCAGGTGAGCAGATGGAAATAAGACGCAGCGATGCAGAGAGACGACCTTCCAGAAATGACGCAATTAAACAGATGCTTAATGTCAGAGGGTGTTGCTGCAACCATTGAGTGCCATGCATATATAAAGAAATGGAACTGATGCAGAGAGCTAGAGAAACTCCTGCTCCCCTTCAAGATGGCCAGGATTCTGTTCCTAGTGTCTTTCCTGCTCTTAGTTGCAGGTAAGTCCGTTGAATTTGTGGCGCTTCAGGGACCAGAGGGCTGGTTCATGCAGACCTTGTTCAGCACTTGAAGATAACACATGTAGCTGGCACATTCTTGATTAGTGGCAAGTGATGGTTAGCATGTATGAAAGGGCTATCACAGGTCGAAGACCACTGGTCAAAAATCTGTATCTCACCTCAGTCACATGGCTTTAAGTGGAGGAGATTTATAGATTCAGCAGATAATTTTCGAGGGATATGACAATCACAGGTAGAACATATGGGTATGCACATTTGTGTACACAAATGTGGGTGGTGCTGTGGTCTAAACCACTGAGCCTCTTGGGCTTGCTGATCAGAAGATTGGCAGTTCAAATCCACACGACGGAATGAGTCTCTGTTGCTCTATTCCAGTTTCTGTCAACCTAGCCGTTTGAAAGCATACCAGTGCAAGTAGATAAATAGGTACCGCTGCGGCGGGAAGGTAAATGGCATTTCTGTGCTCTCTGGTTTCTGTCACGGTGTTCCATTGTGCCAGAAGTGGTTTAGTCATGCTGGCCACATGACCCGGAAAGCTGTCTGTGGACAAACGCCGGCTCCCTCGGCCTGAAAGCGAGATGAGTGCCGCAACCCCATAGTCACCTTTGACTGGACTTAACCATCCAGGGGTCCTTTACCATTTTTACATAAATGTGTGTGCAAGAAAGGGGGTGCCAAACTGCGTCCCCGACCTGGATGAAATAAAGCCTAGTTTCGCCCTGGCCCAATTACCCTTTTATCTTTGAACTAAGCATGCCACTCAGTGAGAAAGCTTTATTTTTTTAAAAAAAAAACAAAAATGCATCCTGCATTTGGCAGGGCAGGGAGGTGAGAGAGAATAACAGCTGCCACCCCGTACCCCCAAAATTGAGCAGCTGCGTCAATATACAATGACTACATCCAGGCCAGCACAGGAACAGCAGTGGTGAAGTAAGATGTTATTTATTCCTTTATTTTGCAGGTGTATATCCTGACTTGCTACCAGAGGATAAGAAAGAAGACTTGGGAGGAGGTAATACAAAATTCTACAATTTATGCACAGGGACAGGGACAGGGACAGGGACAGGGACACACACACACACACACACAGTCCGCTTACTCCCCTGGCCAATGGATGTGACCAGGAATCTCCCCTTTGAGCTCCATAGGCCCAGGTCAACTGGCAACTGAAGCAGCTTCTTAGCTGGAAGCAGGCTAGAGAGAGGGAACCTCCCTTCGGCTGGTAGAAGGTGATAAAAAAAAAGGGAATAATATTGTGCTGTTCCAATAAGCTGGATGACTTAAAAAAAAACAAACCCCAAACCAACCAATTTTAATGATGTTGTCAGCATGATTACCAAAAACGAACAGCAATGGGGGAAAAAGAGAAAGAAAAAAATCTTTGCACAAAGCTTGTGGAGAGGTTATAGGACATTGCATCAAGAGATCATTACCCCAGACATTCCAGTATTTCCCCCTTGTTGCAATAAATCCAAATTTGGGAGGATTTAAAAAAATTCTTTTGGATACCTTAAAATTCTGCATATGATTTAATTGTCTCCCACTGATAATACTTATTTGGCAATGTTCAGGCTGCTTTAAATGCAATTTTACTTTTTAGCAGAGGAAGCAGGTAAGCAAAGATGGGAGCTGTGGGCTCAAGACCCTCCCCCCCCCAAAAAAATAGGGACGCTGGAGCAATACTTTCTCCTGCCCATATGCCCATAGCTAGATGTACCTCAAAATCAAACTGGCTAATACATACATGAAATTTCGGGATTAGGCTGAGCTACACCCTTGACTAGATGACTCTCAGGGTCCCTTCCAACTCGACCCATTTATGACTCTGATTGCACTGGGAAAATCTGAGGACCTTTTACCCTCCTTGATGGGTACGTGGCATTGCTCCTGGGAGATGTGGATCAGGGCCCTCTTTGGGACGGACTTCTGCACCCACCTCTTGCTGAGAATGCTCAAAGTTTCCCACATTGCACCCCAGATACTAGATGCTCCTAGCATCTCCTTAGAGAAAGCAAGGAGGACAAAACATTTCAATGCAGATCTTAAATGCTTTATTGCCGTACAAGATTGTGGCTTCTGTTCTAGTTAACAAGTCATGTGCTCCTTGGATGAGAGAGAAAGAGAGGCTGTGACTCTAGAGGTGAAATTGGGTAGCTGTGAATTGGGTTCTCAATGCTGTTCAAAAAGGGACTCAAGGTCAGTGGCAAGAATTAGACAAAGGTGGAAGTCGCCAGCTAACAGAGGTTGCGGTTATACCTGAGCATGCGCCACAGGCAAACACTCTCGTCTGTGAAACCCTCCTCGACACCTGCTCCACTCAGTACGTCTCCTGGGAGGAAAGGGGACTTGGGCATGCACAGTGGCAGCCAGAGGTACTGTTGGGCCAGGGTGCTCAGGGTGGGGAGCTGCTCAGATTGCGCCTCCCACCACTGAGGCAGGGAGACATTTGCAGGAGCTGCCTGTGCCAGCTGTTGGTAGCGGAACCACTCCACCTCTGCCACCTCTGCCAGCCCAGGGATGGCTTGCTCCTGCTGCAGCACCTGGCTCCAGCCCACAGCGCCCACCTGCTTGGGATCAAGGGCCCGCACGGCCTTCAATGTGGGCACTGCAGGGTGAGAGCTGAGCAAGTGCTCCAGGCGGGTGAGGCTGCAAGCCAGGACCTCGCGGAACTGCGATGCGAAACGAGGTGGGCACAGGGCCAGCTGCCTCCTGGTGTTTGGCCCGAACCCCGTGTCCAGGTGGTAAGAGAAGGCAATGCGCAAGGCCTCCAGCTCGCCATAGGCCCGGTGCGCTAATGGCTCCCCCAACTTGTGCAGGAACTGCGCCGTGCTCAGGAGGACTGCCCCGTGCTCCGCTGCAAAGGTGGCCTCCGCCACCAACTCCTCGCTGCCTGACCCAAGGAGCGCTTGCAGTTTGGCCATGGCGGCACCCTCTTCTTCATCAGCTGCCACGAACTCCATCAGGACGGGGAGATGTTCTGCGATGACGCCGGCCTTCTCCAGCCAAGCCTCTGGCCCAGTCCATCTACTGGGAACGGGCAGGGAGAGTGCCAGGCCGCGCTCTCTCAGAAACAGCTCGTAACGGTGGCGCAGGGCAGCCCGCCTCCCGAATGTCTCCTCCAGGAGGTGCAGCACAGAAACCAGCCTTTCCAACTTATCTGGCCACAGCTCCATCACGAGCTCCAGCTGGTGCGCCAGGCAGGGGATGTGAAGTGCAGTGGGCAACACCGTGCCCAGAACCCCGTTGGCAGCAAAGGCTTGGATCATGTGGGCATTCCCTGAAGTGATCACAGCCAGCACCCTGTGGGACAAGATGTGCCCTTCGCTCAAAACGCCCATGACGGCACGGGCCACCAAATGATGGCTCAGCTGCTCCAAGAACTCCACACCCAGGAGCAGCGGAGACTGCCCAGGCCTGTCGAGAGGCAGGACAGAGATGCCAAGGATGGCCCGCCCGTCCCCTGTCGTCGCCTCATGAAGGAATACAAAAGTATCGCGGCGGTGGAGAACCTGCCGGAGACCCGACTTGTGGCGCCGCCGCAAGGCCGGGAGAACGCTGCGGTGGAGCTGGGCCACGGATGGGAGCAAGCGCCTCACGCCCAGCGGGCGCGTGATGAGAGCCTCGAAGAAGCCTGCCTCAGAAAGCGGGATGCCTGTGTGGGCCAAGGCCTGCACCAGAGAGAGCAGGATTGGGTCTGGTTCGGGGACGGATTCCGAGCGGCGGCACCAAGCTTGTCCCTCAGAGCGGAGGGATGAGGCCGAGGCCTGTTTGCGAAGCGGGGGGCCCCTGGTGGAACCGGCATCCGAGCGACGGCGGCTGGGAGGAACATGGGCCGGCGACGACTCCTCAGAGTTCAGGGAGGAACGCAGGCCAGAGGCCTGGGTGGGCTTCCTCAATGGAGTTGCCATGGCTCAGCTGTGGAAGAAGGTGGACAGGGTGTCAAGAGAAGGAAAAGATGTTTGTTGTACTTGGAGCAAAACTCTAACATTGGGCAGATATACATCACTTCCCTCAAAGAATATTGGGAACAGGGGGGCCAACTTGGACAAAATATTGAGGAGCCCCCCCAAGACATGGCACACAAACATCATTCGAATTGCAGTGTCCATCAACTTTGGGTGCCCCCTCCGGCCCCCTCAAATATTTAAGGGGGGCCAAAGGGACCTCAGCCCCTAGGAAAGGGTTACCAGATGTTCCCGGGGACAGTCCCTGGATTTGCAAATCTGTCCCCAGACAAATTCCGTCCCCGGAATGTCCCCAGGTTTGCAATCTGTCCCCGGGAAACGTGGCAGCAGCAGCCTCGGCAGCCCGGAGCCAGCCTGGTAGCGCAGTTGGCTCTGGCTGGCTTCAGGAGCTGCTCACTGCTGTGGTGCCTGCCATGTTTCCTGTACCACGGCAGCGAGCAGCTCCTGAAGCCAGCCAGAGCCAACTGCACTACCAGGCTGGCCCCTCCTGTGCAATGGCCGCCCGCCCGTGATTCCCGAGCCTCCCCTGATCTGTCAAAACAAAGGTGGAAGAAGATCAGGGAAGGCTTGGGAGTCACGGACAGGCTGTTGCACAGTTTTTAAAAAAACACTGCGCATTTATGTTTCACAGGGTGTGAAAAAAGGGGTTTGCACCTTTATAAAATATGCATGTGTGCTTGGGCCCAGGGTCTTTTGCCTCACCATCCCCAAAAGGGGGGGGGGGCGGATTCATTGGAAAAAAAAATCTGGTAGCCATGTGTTATTTTAAAGACATATTCTTGAAGGAGGAGTGGATGGGAAAAGTGGCCAACCTTCCAATCGGAGACATTGGTGGCTCTTTGCTTAGTCCGCAAGTATCTAAGAAACAGGACTGGACCAGGCTAGGAAAACATTTGGGAGATATGGAAATTTTGAGTTCTCTTGCTTCCCTTTCACCAGATGTTTCCTAGTACACTGTGCAATTAGACAACTCTTCACCTACATGGAGATTACTGACAACAAGAACCTTGCCTTGCTAAATGGAAGGAAAGAATTGTGGCATGGCAGGGTTTTTTAATTAATGGTAGACAAGACAGACAGCGGGTTGAGTTTCTGCTATGCTTGATCATTTGCAGAGTAGAGCCATGGAACATTTAAAAAAAAAAAAGTGTCCCCGGATTCATTGGGGAAAAAAATCTGGTAACCATACCCTAGGGGTTGGTTCCAGTGCCTGGGAACTGGAGTTTAAGGGTGCTGGGAAGTGCAGTTCTGTGATGGGGTGGGGAAGCAAGGACTCTTCCCCTCAAGTTGTGTTTTTTAAAAGTTTCTTATTAATTTTTTAACGGTAAGAACCACCAGCACCGTATTTTCAAAATAGGAGCTGTAGAACACCCAAAAATGGACAATAACTTTGTTGGTTTCAAGCCAGTATAACAAGTCATGTGCTTTCAATGTGCGTTGAATGTGCTTCTGTTGTGGGTCTGCCCACTGCTTGTCGTTGCAGGACCCTCCCACACCTATTTTCACCCAGTCAAGAAATAGCAGCAACAACATACTAACACACTTCATTTTACAGCTCAGCTTCCAACACACCCAGGTCTCCACAGCCCATCCCTGAAGATGCAGTGCTGCATAGCACAACCATTTACAGTGTGCAAATCTTTGCCTTAACACATTGCATCTCTATCGGGAAAAGCATTGGCTGCTACACTTCTGAACAGCAGCAAACATGGAACAGCAACAAATCAGGAACCGGAGTCTCTGAAACAGTTTTCTTCCCCATGTAGGGTTGCCATTTTGTTAAAAGGGAAGGAAAGCTTCTAGCTTTTAGCAGCTAGGGCGCAGCAGGTTGAGGTTTTCTAAGCTTGCTGCACTGGGAAGTATTTCTCCTGCTTATTTCTGCTGGGTCCTACAGGAGCGGGAGGCACAGAACAACTGTCCATTAAGAGGCAACAATGGGGCAAATGTTTGTTCTTTGTGCATGCAGGCTTTTTACTTTTACATCCACACTGGCCCTAGGCCACACCATACATCACAAGCCCTCTTATACCTCTTTAAACAGTCCCGGCTTTCCCCAGAGAATTCTGGGAGCTGTAGTTTATTAAGGGTGCTGGGAATAGTAGCTCTGCAAGTGGGCTAGGGACCAGCTCTCTCTCTCTCTGACCCTTAAACTACAGTTCCCAGGATTCCTAGGCAGAGGGACAGACCAGAACTGTTTTTTTATAAAGTGGAGAGGGCTTTAAGAATTTGGTGCAGATGTGAGGGTCTTTCACCACATCCTCAAGTCTACCCAGTTCATCTGCTTCATGCTACCCAACAGCCCTACCAGAGAAAGCCATTTATGCATTAAAACCATTCTCCTCTCATGGCACATTATCGCCACCTACACTTCACCCACCAACCCCAGACTCCCTTAACTGTACAACACAGCTCCAAACCAAAGGCAAGGCTCTAGAGAAACAAGCATCTACCTTTCTCTCTCCCTATTGGTAAAACCTATTTGGTGTTTCACAACTTTCTGACTAGTTGCAGGACCTTAGCCAGACCTAGCAGAGTAAACACAGAATCCACAGAAGCAATTGGCGACTTGGCTGCAGACAGGATAGGCAAAGCAGGAACCAGGAACTTGTAGTTAGGTGTTTATTATATACAGTGGACTATTTACAGGAACAGAAACGGATCTTTAGCTAGCTGTCTCTGACACGACTCACAACTCCTACACTGACACACAGAACTCTGAACTAACACATTCCTGTTAGTAGGCCATTAATTATCACTAGAGAGCTTGACCAATCAGGGAGCTGTCTGCATGTCTCTGTTATCACCAGGCAGACTTACTCCTTCAGATTGCCTTCTGGCTGTCTGCCAAACCTTAATTGACTCTGTGTGAGTAGCTGCATGTACACAGTTTCCCAAGACTCCCTTCACAAACCAAGCCCAGAACCTTTATTCCTCATCTACAGTAAACACAGGAAAGCACATAGTTCCCAGGTAGCTACCTACCCACTGCTCCTGTACAACAGCATCCAAGTGAATCTTCCTGAGACCCACCCTTGCTGCCTGCCTCTTTTATGACCCCAGCTATGTTTGGCTCCGCCCATCCACTTAGGACTCACCTGTTCCACCTGGGAATGAGGCCGGGCTTCACCTGATCAGCCAAAACAGGCACAGGCAGTGGTGTTGCTAGACTTGTGTGACACACACAAGTGTATTAAAGAGAAAGGAGGCGCTAGTAGTTGTTGTGTTGGGAAGAAGCCAGAGATTAATTTCTGCTTCATTCATTCTATGAACCATAACACCCAAATTGGGCTGATTTTTTTTTTTGGTGCCCCCCCCCAACTGGCAGTGCTGCATTTGACAAGTTGATCTCTGGAGGGTGTTCAGAAAGAGTGTGTGTTTGTGTGTCATCCCTGGAAAGTGTGCATAGGGATTACTCAGTGTTTTAGGAATGCAGGGATATGCATACTCCTAATCATTTTGAGAATCTAAGTTTGGCCTCATTGAGGGGCAGTGTTTCAATATGAGTAGGAAAATGAGAATACCCTTAAACATTTTTTTTAAAAGAAAAAAAAAGCACTGGGATTACTAACTTTTTTTGGGAAGAGGTTGTGCACCTTTAACAGTAGAAATTTAACAGGTGAAGCATTTCCTGGTATCAAGGTACAGTACAATCATAGGAAAAGCTTTACTGGTGGAAGCTAATCAGGTAGTTGACTTGCCAGGGGAAAACAAAACAAAACTGGAAGCCTTATGCATGGCTAGGAAGGCTTTTGGAGTAGAAAACTTTTTAAAAAAAATTCAGGGAGACAAGTAAGCATTTTAACAGCTGCGTCAAATGTAGACGAGTTACCATCAGTGCATCTCTATACTGGATAAAACATCACCTGGTGATTTATGCCTCTTTTGCAGCTGTTAACAGGCACACAGCCACTGCTTCTTAAAAAGAAAAGGTGGCTGTTCTCACTGAGAGATAAAATACAGCATTTATTTTACTTTAAGGTGACAACAACGTTTAGAAGCCAAACCAAGCTGGGCTTTTTCTAGTTCCTTGGGATGCTGTGGGAGAATTGAGATTTTTCTGCCATTGAGTATCTCCTTGGTTTGACTTAAATGTTTATTTCACTAATCATTTCCCTCTTTGTTGGGAAGATAGGGACTGTGACAGTGGGACCAAGGCTGTCTGTCAGGAAATTCTCAGCTCCATCACCAAACCACAATGCCCAGGATACAAAGCCATGGCAATTAAACTAATATTAAGACCAGATTGTAGCCCATCAAATGTTAGGTTTTTAGCTATTCCATGGTGCTTTAACTACTGTACGTAGAAGTGGATTATTGGAACCCTATTCCTAAGCAACCTCTCTCATCTCAATATGTAGGCACACTAGTGCCATGACCTTGCTGAAGCTGAGGTCTGGGTCTGATCAATGCCTGAATGGGCGACTGGAAAACCATATGTGTACTGTCTTGGGTTCCAATACAGAAGGTTCTATTCCTGATAAGACCTCTTCTCATACCCTCCAATGTTTCTCTGATGAAAATAGGGACGCCCTATTCAACAACAACAACAATTTTATTATTTATACCCTGACCATCTGACTGGGTTGCCCCAGCCACTCTGGGTGGCTTCCAACATATATAAAAACGCAATAAAACATTAAAAAAACCTTCTCTTTACACGGCTGCCTTCAGATGTCTTCTAAAGGTTGTATAGTTTACTTATCTCCCTGGCTCATGGGTTGCATAACTCCTGTACCCTCCAACATTTCTCCGATGAAAATAGGGTCATCCTAAGGAAAAGCAGGTGGACTGTGGGTTAAACCACAGAGCCTAGGACTTGCCAATCAGAAGGTCGGCGGTTCGAATCCCCGCGACGGGGTGAGCTCCCATTGCTCGGTCCCTGCACCTGTCAACCTAGCAGTTCGAAAACACATCAAAGTGCAAGTAGATAAATAGGTACCACTCCAGCGGGAAGGTAAACGGTGTTTCCGTGTGCTGCTCTGGTTCTCCAGAAGCGGCTTAGTCATGCTGGGCACATGACCCGGAAGCTGTAGGCTGGCTCCCTCGGCCAGCAAAGCGAGATGAGCACCACAACCCCAGAGTCGGCCATGACTGGACCTAATGGTCAGGGGTCCCTTTACCTTCACCTTTTAAGGAAAAACAGGACATTCTGGGATCAAATCAGAAACCAGGACGGCTTATGTAAATCTGAGACCGTCCCTGGAAAATAGAGACACTTGGAGGGTCTGTCTTGCTTGCACCTATCAGAACCACTAACTTAGAAAGGCATACAAATGAGGACGGCCACCATTGTTGATCTGGATGGTGCAAAAGTGACCTCTCAGTGGCTAAAGAACAGAGTTCCCATATAGAATACTACTAATCTACCTTTAAAGGCAATTCAGTGTTTCATGTCCCTGAAAGGACTATTCCAGATTCATCTGTTTAACCTCATAGAATACCATTTCATGCTTTCCTTTCCTCCAGATGTTGATGAGCCTGCACCACCCACTCCACCTGTAATCGTAGTTACTGGAGTGATAAGCGGTGAGTCCACACATTTCTTCTACATCATGTAATGTCATCGATAAAAGGAATGGGCAGCAGTGAGAAATGGCTTAGACTTAGAGCATTCCTGGTTGGCCACTAGGTGGCGCATCGGAAGATGGCTGACAATAACATCTCTCCAACCCACATGAGGTAATTTGGAGGCTAGGATGGGGGTAATTAGCCTCCTTAACCCCCCCAGGATTGTGGGGGGGACGGCCCTTGCCTGCTGTGCCCTATACCACCCCCGAATTTGTGGGGGTGGGGGCACTAGGCACAAAGCCCTCCTGTGGGATTCTGGCACTCCTGGACGCCATCCCTGATTCGCGCCGCTAGTTGCAAGAATCTTCAAAAGAAACAATTTGGACAAGATAAATTGCACATACTTCAAGGAAAAAGGGGGAGTAAAGACTGCTGACAGAAGAGATCTCTGATAACAAGACAAGAATAAAATATGAGAAGATACGTCAAGATACGGTACGACAAATGACTGAGGGGGGAAGGGGAAAAAAACCTGCCTTTCCTTTTTTATGTGATTAAACAAGAATCCCCTCCCCTAATGAGTCAGAAATTAAGGACTTAAGCAGTGGATTTAAGGCTGTGTGGAGATAAACTTTCGAACCAAAGCAATGTTTCAAGACGAAGCTGGAAAGCTAAGAGTTTTGGAATGACGCAGTTAAAAATGCCGTCGCCATTTTGGGAGGCATTGTTGGAGCTCTTGGGTCTGGGAGGAGAAAGAGAGAAATCAACTTCTCGCTGGGACTTAAGAGTGACAAATGCCTAATTTATGATGGAAAGAGTGAGGTTATCTATGAAGGAGATATATGGAAACCATCTGGACTTAGTTTGGAGGAACGGGAAATCCACACAGGATTATTATATTTGCTTATCGGCTTAAGGAGACTAAGAGAAGAGATCGTAAAGGAAAAAGAGAAATTATATGAACAAGATATGATGTGGAAACACCAAGATAAGACTGGATAGAATTATGAACTTTGTTTGGACTGATTGGGACTGATTTGGACATTAACGCAGTAATAAGAAGATGATCTGAATCCCCCGTTGGATCTTGAAGTATGGGTTCCCCCAACAAAATTTAAAAATTTGGCTTTGCATTTTGGAATTTATGCGATGTGATTTAATTTGATGTGATTGGCCAGTTAATAATTATTTTTTTTTTAAAAAAAAAGACTTAGAGCATTCCTGGGTTACAAACCACCATGAGCCTCATTTTTAGTGGTCCAGGGATTGCCTGTAAAAATACAATAAAAATCGTACAGCATGTTACAGTTGCTGCAACAGGCAGAAAGACAGGAACCCTGTTTTCTCTTTGCAACGTGTCCGTGGAAGGAACTGGGTGTGGGGAGTTTGAGTGGACAAACACCCGGAAGCAAAACTATTAAACAGCCCCTCTCTTGGCCTTTCGCAGCCTCAGTTGAAGTTTCCAAGGCTGCTTTTCCTCGTCGCTGTTTTTAAATCGAGAGACTGACTCAAGTAATGCCTAGGTTGGTCCTGACACACAAACTAGACAAGATCTGTGATGGGTGTTCCCATATTTTTCTTCACATTTTGGCAAAAAACAGCTGTGGAGGGTGGGAGAAAGGGGGGCGTCGTCGTGATGAGGACCCCAGGACTGGTCTGGGTTGGGTTGATTCTTCCTCCCAGGACCATTTTCTCAGTAGAAAAATGGCCTCCCCACTTCAGCTGCTATTTGCTTTGTTGTTCCTCTAGGTGAGACCACAACGGCAAAGGTTGAGACCACAACGGCAAAGGTTGAGACCACAACAGCAAAGGTTGAGACCACAACGGCAAAGGTTGAGACCACAACTCCAGCATCAACACCTGGTGAGCATCTTTTTGACAGTTTCATTTCATTTCCGCTTTCTATATTACTATACCCAAGGCAGTTTACAAGCTGAAGAAACAACAAAATATACAACAAAGATTGCACACCTTATATTACAGGGGTGCCCAAACTTTTTTCAAAGAGGGCCAGATTTGATGAAGTGAATATGCGTGAGGGCCGACCGAAGTTGTTTTTTTAGGATAGAGGTTGCTGAGCTTTTTAAAGGATTTTACCCCAGGACATATACTGCCATGGGGGTCAGATTAAATCGACCGGCAGGCCAGATTAGGCCCCCAAAATGGTCTTTGGACATGCCTACCTTATAACAATCTGATCCAATAAAAAAAAGCCATAATAAAAATATATCTGTAAAATGAACAACTGTTATCAAATAAAGTAATATATTCAGTGATCTGTTGGAATTTAATAGTACACAATTGAAATTAAAGGAACCCTTGACCGTTAGGTCCAGTCGTGGACGACTCTAGGCTTGCGGCGCTCATCTCGCTTTATTGGCAGAGGGAGCCGGCGGCGTACAGCTTCTGGGTCATGTGGCCAGCACGACTAAGCCGCTTCTGGCGAACCAAAGCAGCGCACAGAAACGCCGTTTACCTTCCCGCCAGAGTGGTACCTATTTATCTACTTGCACTTTGATGTGCTTTTGAACTGCTAGGTGGGCAGGAGCTGGGACTGAACAACGGGAGCTCACCCCGTCGTGGGGATTCGAACCGCCGACCTTCTGATTGGCAAGCCCAAGGCTCAGTGGTTTAGACCACAGCGCCACCTGCATCCCGTCAATTGAAATTAAATATCAGCAAATAATAATTAAACAGAAATCCACTGTCAACAATAACAATAAATGTTTACTAAACTAGGATCAATAAAAATAAAGCAAGTCACAATGCATGATTTCACCGCTGCTTGAAAACACCCAGCTACCATTTATATCCTACAAGGGAATGTCCAGGGTTCTCCTCTCCCCATTTTATACTCATGGCATCCCTGGGAGGCACCGTATTTTTCGCTCTATAAGACACACCTGACCATAAGACACACCTAGTTTTTAGAGGAGGAAAACCAGAAAAAAAATATTCTGAACGAAACAGTGGATGTATGATTTTTGTGGTTCATGCTGTGGTCACAAACATGTGATCTGATGGTGAATTTGGGGTGACCCAATGCAAAAATCCTGAGGATCCATGTGGATCCGTGCTTTGTAAACACATTTTTGCACCATTTCAGTCCCAGGAAACAGTGAATGCGTGATTTTTTTGGTGCAGGCTGTAGCCATGGACATGCTATGTGATCTGATGGTGAACTTGGGGTGAATTTGGAGTGACCCAATGTAAAAATCCTGATGATCCATGGGCTCTTACCTCCCCACTCCCAGGCAGCCTCGCTAGCGTCCCTTATCTCTCTTCCAATCCCACCGATCAGCTGCTTCCTTTCAACACTCCCTTCCCTCTTGTTTGCCTTAGTGTCTTTTCCTTAGCTGGAGCAGTTTTTTGCTCCTCCTTTTCTTCTAATTTCTCTCCTTATTGCTTTAGTCTTCCTGTTTCCCCCCCTTTGCAAGTTTGATTTCTTTACCTCCCCTTCCCAGGCAGCCTCCTTTATCTCTAGAGTCCCTTATCTCTCTCCCTGATCGGCAAACGATCAGCGGCTTTGTTTCAACACCTTACTTTTTAGGAAGAAAAAAGTGTGTCTTATGGAGCAAAAAATACGGTAGATTAGGCTGAGAGACAGTGACTGGCCCAAGGTCACCCACAAAATAAAAGAGAAAAAAAAATCCTTCCAGTAGCACCTTAGAGACCAACTAAGTTAGTTCTAGGTATGAGCTTTCGTGTGCATGCACACTTCTTCAGATACACTGAAACAGAAGTCACCAGACCCTTCTATATAGTGAGAAGGTGGGGAGGGGTATTACTCAGAAGGGTGGTGGGATTGGGTGATTGGCAGATAGCTGTGATGAGCCTGTTGACGACTCTTAACGACTGCAATAGGTCTTACAGGAAAAAGCAAGGGGTGAGAAGGTGAAAAATGGCTTTGTCATGTATAATGAGATAAGAATCCAATGTCTTTGTTCAGACCAGGTCTCTCCATGGTTTTAAGTTTGGTGATAAGTTGCAATTCAGCAGCTTCTCTTTCCAGTCTATTTCTGAAATTCCTTTGTAATAGAACAGCTACTTTGAGATCTTGTATAGAATGTCCTGGGAGATTGAAGTGTTCTCCTACTGGTTTCTCTGTCTTGTGATTCCTGATGTCGGATTTATGTCCGTTTATCCTTTGGCGTAAGGTTTGACCTGTTTGTCCAATATAGAGAGCTGAAGGACACTGTTGGCATTTGATGGCATACACAATGTTAGACGATGAGCAATTAAATAGTCCCGAGATGGTATGTGTGATGTTGTTGGGGCCAGTAATGATGTTGTCCGGGTGTATGTGGCAGCAAAGTTGGCATCTGGGTTTATTGCAGGCTCTGGTGCCAGTGTCCGTGTTAAGTCTGGTAGTAGTATTATTGTGGGTTAGGAGTTGTTTAAGATTGGGTGGCTGTCTGTAGGCAATGAAAGGTCTTCCTCCCAGAGCTTGAGAAAGAGAACTGTCATTGTCCAGGAGAGGTTGTAGATCTCTGATGATGCGTTGTACTGTTTTAACTTGGGAGCTGTATGTGATGACTAGAGGTGTTCTGTTATTTTCTTTTTTGGGTCTGTCTTGCAGCAAGTTCTCTCTAGGTATCAGTCTGGCTCTGTTGATCTGTTGTCTAACTTCATCTGCTGGGTATTTTAGTTCTAAAAAGGTTTGCTGTAGATCTCTTAGGTGAGAATCTCTGTCTGTAGAATTGGAACAGATGCGGCTGTAACGTAGTGCCTGGCTATATACAATGGACTGTTTGGTATGTTTGGGATGGTAGCTAGAGGCATGTAGATATGTTTGTCGGTCAGTTGGTTTACGGTATAAGGTGGTGTCTATGCGCCCATCCTGTATTTTTATAGTAGCGTCCAAAAAATGTATTTCTTGCATAGATTGATTGTTAGGTTGATTGTGGGGTGAAAATCATTGAATTTCTGGCGGAAGGTGTCCAGGGTCTGTTGACCATGTGTCCAGATGATAAAAATATCGTCAATGTATTGCAGGTACAAGAGAGGTTTGAGTGGGTAGGAGTTTAGGAAACGTTGTTCTAAATCTGCCATGAAGATGTTGGCATACTGTGGGGCCATGCGGGTGCCCATTGCTGTGCTGCTGATCTGAAGGAACAGGTCATCACCGAATTTGAAGTTGTTGTGGGTAAGGACAAATTGGCAGAGTTTAGTAGCAAAGTCCGCTGTGGTTTTATCTGAAATGGTGTTCCTTATAGCTTGTAAACCATCGTTGTGTGGGATGTTGGTATACAGAGATTCCACATCCATAGTAGCTAGTATAGTATTGTTAGGAAGATTATTTAAAGATTGTATTTTCTGAGTAATACCCCTCCCCACCTTCTCACTATATAGAAGGGTCTGGTGACTTCTGTTTCAGTGTATCTGAAGAAGTGTGCATGCACACGAAAGCTCATACCTAGAACTAACTTAGTTGGTCTTTAAGGTGCTACTGGAAGGATTTTTTTTCTTTTATTTTGTTTTGACTATGGCAGACCAACACGGCTACCTACCTGTAACCAAGGTCACCCAGTGTGCCTCATGGCTGAGGGGTGATGTGAACCCTGGCCTCTTATTTCCTAGTCCAGCACACTAACCGTTACACTACACAGGTGTATTTTACCAGTGTATGATTTTGTTTCTCTATAGCATTACTCATACACCACTCTTTTGGAAGAAGTTCACCCAAGGGGGTTTGTAACAACATGAAAACACAGAGAATACAATTATCTGAAATAACCAAGGCCAACAAAGGCGGCCACTTTCTCAATGATTTACAATGCCAGTTTATAACAGTCTGCAGAGGCGAGGTAAAACATTAAGCAGAGTGCTATATTCTGTAACATTTCTCTGTAGAAAAAGACCTCGACTCAGATTTCCAGATATAGACACCTTGCATCTCTAGAGTTTTCCATCTTTCTGCTTGTTATTGTTGATTTAACAAATAAAACTTCCTTCTTTTATTTCTTCATCCCAATACACACCTTTATCTAGCACCTTCCTCTGAATGGCTTGTCTCTTTCCAAGCTTTGCTGCACATAGAAGAAAGATCCTGAGCTATTGCTCAGCCATTAGCTCGCCATGAGAAAACACCAACCATCTTTCTTAAGCCATTACCTGTTTGTCTTCTTAACAAAAGGAATGACCTCCCAGTTGTTAACACACATATATTTGTTGAACAGGGTGTATTACCCAGGGAGGGAAGCCGGGATCGTGTCCAAACCCAAATTTCCGGCCTCGTCACCATGGGCACCATGACCACGGCCCACGTCCGAAAGGAAAGGGATTCAAGAAGCCAAAGCATGATTCCTCTTCTGAGGAGTCGGTCCTCTCAGAATGGAAACCCAAGTTCCATTCCTCCTCCGAGGAATCTGGCTCCTCAGAACGAAGGCAGAAAAGCGGTGGTCACCATCACCATGGAAAGAAGGGACATTGGAATCTCTGCAAGACTCCACCATGTGAGGAAGATGGAAACTGCCCAGATGATCTGAAGTGTTGCCTTATTTCCCGCTGTGGGAAGAGGTGTGTGAGACCCGTACCCATGCTGCAAGGAAACAAACTTGGGGAATAAGTGTCTTAAACTCTGATGCTTGTTCCAAAGCTCCATCTTTGGTAAGTAGTGTCCTGCATTGCTCTGCACCAGTTCCATGTCCACCATGTCGAAACTGGCAGCCATGTTGTGCCTAACCTGCTGAAAATAATATCTATTAATACTCTGATATTGTGGTACAGTGGTACCTTGGTTCTCAAACTAAATCCTTTCCTGAAGTCCATTCCAAAACCAAAGCATTCCAAAACCAAGGCGTGCTTTCCCATAGAAAGTAATGCAAAACGGATCAATCTGTTCCAGACTTTTAGAAACAACCCCCAAAACAGCAATTTAACATGAGTTTTATTATCTAACGAGACCATTGATCCATAAAATGAAAGCAATAATCAATGTACTGTACCATAAAATAAATAAGACATTGTAGATGATAAAAATCAAAAATAATTTTTTTTCTTACCTGCACTGTTGATAGTCATTGTTTGGCTTTTATCCATTTCTGCAGTCACACAATCAATCAATCAATCAATCAATCAATAGCTGAACTGGGTTCCACACAGTCACAAAAACAAATTAACCAAAAAAGCTACAAAAACAAAAATGCAAAATAAATAGCAAAAACAAAAGCGCCAAACTTAATCCATTCTGGAAGTCTGTTTGACTTCCAAAATGTTCAAAAACCAAGGCACAGCTTCTGATTGGTGCAGGGGGCCCCAGAAACAATAGCCGACAGCCACATCGGATGTTCGGCTTCCGAAAAATGTTAAAAAACCAGAACACTTCCGGGTTTTCAGCGTTTGGGAACCAAGGCGTTTGAGTACCAAGGTACCACTGTATTCTGCATTCCCCTACCTACCCTTCCTGAAACAGTGGAGTGGGAGGTGGGAAAGTGTGTTTTGACCATTTGGGCATATAAGCAGTATACAAGTTAATGATAATTCTAGTTTTGTTGATGAAAAGGTGGGAGACCAGCTTTTGCACTGCTTGCGTCTCCTGCTTGGCCCAGAGAGAGGCTCCATTCTCCAAGAACTTGCTTGCTAGCTCTTTGAAACCAGGTGGAGCCCCCAACCCCACTTAAACAGCCTGTTTCTTTTCTCCCCCCACAGAACTCGAATAGATGTCACAGCAGGACTAAACCACAAGTGGGACCGGCTGAATAAATTCTGCGCCCTTTCAGGCTTAATTGGCTTCCTCCAAAAGCAAAACAAAAAACAAAAAAACTAACCAGATTAAAAAAGAAGCATTAGCATCTGATTTTCAAGCCGTGTATGCTCATTTATTATTTGTACCCCGCCCATCTGGCTGGGTTTCCCCAGCCACTCTGGGCGGCTTCCACAAAGACCAAAAATACACCAAGATGTCACACATTAAAAACTTCCCTGAACAGGGCTGCCTTAAGATGTCTTCTGAATGTCAAGTAGTTGTTTATCTCTTCGACATCTGATGGGAGGGCGTTCCACAAGGCAGGCGCCACTACCGAGAAGGCCCTCTGCCTGGTTCCCTGTAGCTTTGCTTCTCGCAATGAGGGAACCGCCAGAAGGCCCTCGGCGCTGGACCTTAGTGTCCAGGCAGAACGATGGGGGTGGAGACGCTCCTTCAGGTATACTGGGCCGAGGCCGTTTAGGGCTTTAAAGGTCAACACCAACACTTTGAACTGTGCTCGGGAACGTACTGGGAGCCAATGTAGGTCTTTCAAGACCGGTGTTATGTGGTCTCAGTGGCCGCTCCCAGTCACCAGTCTAGCTGCCGCATTCTGGATTAGTTGTAGTTTCCGGGTCACCTTCAAAGGTAGCCCCATGTAGAGCGCATTGCAGTAGTCCAAGCGGGAGATAACTATGATGCTATGGAAAACATGAATCATAACAAAAGCAGCATGGGAGGGTGGCTTGGGCACTACCAGAAAGCAATGGTGGAGCATTTCTTGCTGGTGCCCGGGGTGGGTAGGAGTGCCATGGGGGCCGTGCACACTGCTAGAGTGACCCCCGCGCACTGGAGCAAAGTGGGGCCATGCTGTGCCATTTGCCTGGCCATGCAGTGGGGAGCCTGGCTGGCCAACTCCTTTGAAGGGCACACACAAAAGCGGCTCGGGCTGGCAGGGCACAAGCCTGTTGTGTCCTCCTCAAGGCTAAGTACACACTAGCAGCTTGAAACACGGAGAGGTTGGTTCTCCTTGCTGCGATTCGAGTCACATTCTTATGTCGCTGTATACACCAGAAAAGTGGGTGGGGATGTCTTCTCCTGATGCTTATTACTCAATTTATTGCGCATGCAAACACACCCACCTACCCAGCTCCTATTCACCAGAGCTGTCGTCAAGAGTATGTGCAATGACTATCTGAAATGTACACATCTCAGCTTAACCGTAGCTTCTGTTTTCAAACCGGATGGAAGCTGGTTTGGAGAGGAAACACATCAGACAGGAATATTTCTCAAGAAGCTACAAGATACCTATGGATTGTAGCTAATGTCATGTGCCCATGGCTTCAAACACCAGTGGTGGGAGCGCACTGGAGCCAGAGTAAACAGGAATGTGGTGTTGTTGCGGGCATTCGTCAGTCTCCAGAGACAATGGAGTGCACTTTTGGGGGTGACATCAAACTGCCACAATAGTGGCACCAAAGTGCATAGCTGTCAACCGTCCCTTATTTGGTGGGAAACTCCCTTATCCCAGCGGCGTGTCCTGCTGCTGTCCCTTATTGATAATGTTCCTTAAATTTCCCGGGTTTCAAAGGAAGCAGCTTCTCTCCCTCCCTCCCTGCCAGCCAGGGAGGAGGGAGGCTCCAACTGTGTTGCTTGGCTGCCTGTCCCACCCCTCTCCGGAGGGGGAAAGCGGAGGAAGGACTGCAAGTGCTTCTCCCATAGATTTGTAGTGGTAGAGTAGCATAGATGGTCTGATCTGCGGGTTTACTTCAGGCGCTATTTCCCCCCACCCCTCTCTTCCTCCCACCCCGCCTGATGGAACTGAAAGCTGCAGATGGAGCACGAGAGAAAAGATACAGAACTGCAGCTGCATCTTTGTAGCTTAGACTTTGTTTTGCACGAAAGTGGTTGCTGCTTGTAGTTTCATCAGCTGGTGTCTTGAGCAACAACCTCTGGAAATGAAAGGCTAAAAACCGGCACTGCTCTCCCAAATTATCTGGTCCCTTTTAACTTCGTATTTCAGCTGGTTGACTAAAATCCCTTATTTTGGCTGCTGATCCCTTATTTTTGAGGCTGCTAGTCCCTTATTTTCAAATCTGTAAGTTGACAGCTATGCCAAAGTGACCTCCCTGGGGTGCAAATTTGGGTAGCGTGTATGGCAGTCCTGGGCTACCCAAATGACAAGACCCCTGTCTCAGCCTTGCTGATGTGGTCCAACGGAAAGTAGAGCAATATGGTTGGCATCTGTGTGGCTGCAGGGATTACCGGAAGGAGGCTTACAAAGTGCCGTCCAACCATCATAGGGACTATTGTTTTGTGTAGGTTTACTCCTCGTAGTTTTATTTCTCCTAGATATGCTACCTTTCCAAACTGACGAGCCCCATCTGCCCTTTACAGCACATGCAAGCACTGCCTTCTTGACCATTGGACCCACTATTGGTCTCGTTCACTGAATCCACTGGAGCCTGCAGGGAAAATCCCTAACTTATTCAGGGTTTGAGACCCATCGGCTACCCTCATCTGATTAGCCGGCCTGTCAAAGCTGTTCCCAGGGTGTGCAGGGTGAACTGAGTGCAGGGTGGAGAACCAAATGTACGCAGCCAAAAATCCAGCTAGATTTGATTGTTGTTGTTGTTTAGTCGTTTAGTCGTGTCCGACTCTTCGTGACCCCATGGACCAGAGCACGCCAGGCACTTCTGTCTTCCACTGCCTCCCGCAGTTTGGTCAAACTCATGCTGGTAACTTTGAGAACACTGTCCCACCATCTCGTCCTCTGTCGTTCCCTTCTCCTTGTGCCCTCCATCTTTCCCAACATCAGGGTCTTTTCCAGGGAGTCTTCTCTTATCATGAGGTGGCCAAATTATTGGAGCCTCAGCTTCAGGATCTGTCTTTCCAGTGAGCACTCAGGGCTGACTTCCTTCAGAATGGAGAGGTTTGATCTTCTTGCAGGCCATGGGACTCTCAAGAGTCTCCTCCAGCACCATAATTCAAAAGCTTCAATTCTTCGGTGATCAGCCTTCTTTATGGTCCAGCTCTCACTTCCATACATCACTACTGGGATTAGGATTTAATTTAATCAGGATTAGGCTATGCCACAGTGAACGCCCAACCTCTGGATTGGGGGAGCCTGTTTCAGAGTGTACAATCAAATAAGACACTCGCTTTTCTTTATTCAAAATATTTCTGAAATATACACTGGAGGGTGGGAAGAACTACCAAAAAGTGTTAGTTCCCCAAACACCCGATCTGCAGCGTTACGCAATTTTGTGAACCAGCCAAACTTTAGCCTGATTTCCAAAGGTCTCGGTCAGCAGGAAGCCATGAGAGAGAGAGAGAGAGAGGAAAAAATGATGTATGTCATAACTGGGATGTTGACACAGAGGAGGAAGAAAAAGAGATAGAACCGTCAGCCAGGACTTTGGCTTACCAAGAGAGGGAAGGAGAAGAAATATTTCCCCTCTCTCATAGTGGAGGGCTAAAGGCAGGATCACACAGAATATCGACAAAACAAGGTGCGAAAATCAAACGGTCTGAACTGAAGCGGAAAGCGTTCTCATCTTTACAGAGTCCTTCTAATAGGTAACATTTGCTTCTCATCTGGTTTTCTTTTTATAGAAGAGTGTGAGTATATTTTCTATCAAATACAACACACACACACACACACACACACACACACAACATGGCTTGGTCATTTTAAAGGAAAATAGGATCAACTGAAGAAGGATTAGACGAATTAAGAAAAAATGAAAAGGAGATCTATCTCATACCTTCCAACATTTCTCAGATGAAAATAAGGGGATTACAGCCTCTCAGCTGAACCTACCTCACGGGATTGTTGTAAAGAAAAAAATGTGTGAGGGAGGGGATTATGTACAACGCCTACAGATAAATGGAATGAAATAAAATCTGCAAGCTGCCTTGAGTCGGGAAAAAAGGTGGGAAAAAAGGTGGGGAATAATAATAATAATAATAATAATAATAATAATAATAATAGGAACTGTGAGAATGATCAGGAACATACAAGAGAATAAATCCTATTGAACTCAGTGGGACTTAGTTCTGAGTAAAAAATACTTAGGTTTGCTGAACAGTCTTTACCCAGTTACCTGGGATAAACTCAATTGAATACAGTGGGACTTACTTCTGAGTAGACAGTTTTAAGGCTCCATTTACAATAAAGGAATAAACACTTTACATGTTTCCTAAGAAATGACGGGCTTCTAATGCATTGCAATTAAAGAAGTTAAAATGGATTTGTGACATTTTCCTTCAAAATTATAGGAAGGGCTTTGAATGCCAGTTTAACTATTTCCTTCATTTGGTGCAGGTATTTTACTTTCAGTATAAACAGGACTCTGTTTTTGCACCTATACACATACCACTTTTAATTGTTCTCTCAGACATGGAGGGGACGAAAATAGAACACCGGGACATTCTGAGATCAAATCAGAATTGGGACAGCTTCTGTAATTCCGGGACTGTCCCAGGAAAATCAGGACACTTGGAGGTTATACTATCCAACAAATACAGTCATTTGTTTTGATTATAGGTTATAGAAAATAATGAGCATTGTAAGGGGGGGGGAATAGCCTTACCTATTGTAGTAGATTGAATATTATATTAAACAGAGGGTTCTTAATTCTACTTGTGGGATATATTGAGCTTTAAAGAAATGTAATCTGAATCCTGAAATACTGTCCATCAGGAGAGGGGGTTAATTTATATTTACACTTCAATCAATATTACTTTTGTAATAAATCTGAAAGAGCCGGTCTGTTGAGGATCCTTTGATCCTATCCAGCTAAAGTTAATGCTTAAGGTAACTGTGTGACTAATAACTCATTGGCTTCAATGGGGCTTGTTTTAAGCACAATTTATTTTTCATTGGATTGGATGCAACATGGATGCAATAAGCTTGCTATTACATGTGACATAAACCATGATCTTTGGTTGCTAATGAAGCACTACTGAACTCTTTCAGATTAGCCAACATGGGTTGGCAGCATATTGTTCCTGGAATAACCCTCTTGTTGCTCAAGCTTACAGGGACATCCCTGTTCCTTGTTTTCAGTAAGTATTGGTCAGACTTTAGTTTCAAGGCTGCCTTTCTACTTTCATATTTATTTTCACTTGTCATATCCATCATTTTTATTGTATTCTGTATGTGTCAATGACAATGTCCCCTTAGTGCTGTGAAAAAGTTGAATAGGAGGTTACTAGGAAAGGAATAAAAATGAAAGCTGCCAATATTATAATGCCTTTTTTTAGCAAATCTGTGGTGAGCCCACACCCGGAATACCGTGTACAGTTCTGATCTCGACACCTCAAAAAGGTGTGGAAAGGGTCAAGGAACACGATGAATAGGCTGGAACAAGCCCACCATGAGGAAATGTTAAAGCGTGATGGACTTTTTACCTTGGGAAAAGGTAAAGGCGAGGGAGGCATCACAAAGGAAGTAGGATTTTTCCTCCCTCTCTCATAATATTGAAGCACTAAGGGAGCTGAATGGTGGGAAATTCAGAACAGTCAAAAGGAAGTCTTTCTTTATGAGGTGCATAGATCAAACCATGGAAATCGTTTTTTGCAAGATGCTATTATGGCCACAAACCTGGACGGCCTTAAAAGAGGTTTAGTCAGCTTCATGTAAGGCAAGGCTAACAATGACTAAAAGCGATATGACGGTTGCTAGGCAACACGAGCGAGGAGTGTGCTATTGCACTCACATCATGCTTAGGGCATCTGGTCACTGTGAGAACAGGGTGCTGGACCAGATAGGCCTTTGTCCTGATCCTGCAAGCTGAGTGCTTCAAAGTGCCTTTGTACACATCCCTCAGTCATCCCTCAGTGCCATCAAGTGACCATTATTATCCCAATAGTGCAGATAAGGGACTGACAGAAACAGAGGCTTGCCTAAGGCCATTAGGGGACTTATCATCTGCTCTTAGTGCTTTTGATAGACTTGCTGTCCTAGCCGACAAGGAAATATGACTGCATGCATACTGAATTTTAGCAGCCTTTTTAAGGAGTGCTCATCAGACAGATGCCATTCCAAATGTTCTTGTTTTCAGTTCCACAGATCTTCCCTAGGGGAAATTTCAGCTTCATTCCTGAGGAGAATTACACAGGTAAAACTACAGCAGTTCTCTGGGGAATCTCTGAGCTTAAATAAAGAAGGGTTTTGCAAACATTCTTGCTGAAAAATGCAATTCTTTTTTTTCTTTTAAAGATATTTATTAGAGTTTCAAAAATTTTCAAAAAGGTTACAAAATAAGAAAAAAAAGGAACAAAGAAAAAAGAAAAAATACAAAGTAAAAAACAAATCAATCTTTTCATGTCTTGTTTTTCATTTGCTTATTTCTCTGACTTCCTCACACCTCCCTTTTTTGTATTCCAATTCAGTTAGTTAATTCAGCAAATCCTTTCCCTCCTTAATGCAATTCTTTTTTTCACCGTTTCCACAACACTCATCGATCAATGATGAAATAGTCCTGATTTGCTGTCACTCTTATTTGACTTTATTTTGCAGTGAATCAGTAACGCGGTCACATATCCAACCTTGATTGACTACATAATGTTGTGATGTCACACTCTATGCGCACCCTAATTGGCAAGGCTCAGCCACGGTACTACATCAGAAAGCCTTTTCCTCTTTTGAATATGGTGACATCATAATATAGCCAAATTTGATTTGCTAACAAATCTGAGACATCATTCTGTTCATGATGCAGTTCCTTTTTTTTAAATAATAATTTTTATTCATTTTCCAAACACATAATAAAGACAAGCGAAACACAAAACAAAAACATACAAAACATTTAAACATGTATAACTTCATAATCTTATTTTCATGCACCTTCTTTCCTTCGACTTCCCCATACCTCCCCATCACTGCATCCTTGTTTTACGATTCTTTAGCAACCCTTTAGTCAATTTATCTATAATTCCCTTTCATTAAGTTTTCTTTAATTTGTTAATTACAGCTGTAATTCTCTGCTTCTTACCCCTTGACATCTTAACACTCCTCAATTTTACAACAGTTTTTAAGATATATTTTAAATTTCTTCCAGTCCTCTTCCACTGTCTCCTTCCCCTGGTCGCGGATTCTGCCAGTCATCTCAGCCAGTCCCATAAAGTCCGTCACCTTTGTTTGCCATTCTTCCAGAGTAGGTAGTTCTTGCATCTTCCAATACTTTGCCAGAAGAATTCTTGCTGCTGTGGTAGCATACATAAAAAAGATCCTGTCCCTCTTTAACACCAATTGGCCAACCATGCCCAAGAGAAAAGCCTCAGGTTTCCATGATGCAGTTCCTGACTGGCTGAAATAATCCATATGACAGGAAGTAGAGAGAAGCACCAGTCAGTTTGGTGGCGGGGTGGGGGGTGGGAAGTGATGCTGAAACAATTACAGCCAATAGAAAAGAAATGGTTCTTCACATAGCTGTCAACTTTTCCCTTTTCTTGCGAGGAATGCTATTTGGAATAAGGGAATTTCCCTTAAAAAAAAGGGAAACGTTGACAGCTATGGTTCTTCACCAAACAGGATAGAATAAAAGGAGAATACTTATACAACGCAGGTGGGATGCGGCTGGCGCTGTGGGTTAAACCACTGAGCCTAGGACTTGCCGATCAGAAGGTCGGCGGTTCGAACCCCCGTGACGGGGTGAGCTCCCGTTGCTCGGTCCCTGCTCCTGCCAACCTAGCAGTTCGAAAGAACATCAAAGTGCAAGTAGATAAATAGGTACTGCTCTGGCAGGAAAGTAAATGGCGTTTCCGTGTGCTGCTCTGGTTCACCAGAAGCGGCTTAGTCATGTTGGCCACAGGACCCGGAAGCTGTACGTCGGCTCCCTCGGCCGATAAAGCGAGATGAGTGCTGCAACCCCAGAGTCGGTCACGACTGGACCTAATAGTCAGGGGTCCCTTTACCTTTACCTTTACTTATACAACAGGGAAGCAGAATCTCCAGAACAGTGGCCAATCTAGGTTAGTCAGGAGTTCTAATTTGGCCCATGACACCATTTCCCCCCAGCCATGTCCGTCTGTCTCATATTATGACATCAAGTGTGGGTCAGGTAAAGCCATGGATGTGTGCATTTTGAACCTTTTTACATTTGACACCAATGCAAGTCGCTCTGGAATTGGTTCCACTCAGGGGCTTAAAAGTAGTGCTCATCCCTGATGCAAGCAGGGTGTTATGTACTGAATTGAGTAGGATCCAAAAGGCAACAGTCTGATTGGTCCTAGAACAATAGGATTCAGAATGCAGCAGTCTGATTGGTCCTAGAACAATAGGGTCCAGAATGCAGCAGTCTGATTGGTCCACAGAAACCACCCAATCCAGTTCCAGGTGGAAGTGAATCCGCAACCTGATTGGCCTACAGGAGAATCCCGGAATTAGCCGGGGGGAATTAGTCACGTGGGGCCCATTTTGTAAATAATGTATATAAGGCAGACATTCTGGGGGAACTTCCATTCCTCCTCACCACTATGAGCTGAATAAAGAGCATGAAATCCACTCTCGACTCCGAGTATACAGTATTTCACAGGGCATAAAGATTAGGTGTTGACTGAAAGCGCTCTCTCTCTCTCTCTCTCTCTCTCTCTCTCTCTCTCTCTCTCTCCAGAGATCTTTGCAGCTATAGCTTGAAGTCATGATTCATTCAGGCTCTACAGTATTGAAATCAATTTTTTAAAAATAGTTTGAAAAGTTAATCATGACATAAAACTGGTTGATTTCAGTGGGAACTAATTACAATTATGTACCTTTTATATTTGACTTCACTTAATAATGCTTTCTTTTGAAATGTTCAAGATTTATTTGTTAACTTTGCTCTGCTAAACATGCATTCTGCAGTTGACCTCCTCTGTAGTTTTTTTTTGTAAAAAACCGTTTAGGATAATTTTTTAGGTAAAGGTAAAGGGACCCCTGCCCATTAGGTCCAGTCACGGACGACTCTGGGGTTGTGGCGCTCATCTTGCTTTATTGGCCGAGGGAGCTGGCGTACAGCTTCTGGGTCATGTGGCCAGCATGACTAAGCCGCTTCTGGCGAACCAGAGCAGCACAATTTTTTTGTTTCCTGTTACTTATGTTTGAATGAATGTTAATTGTATTTAAATGTATACTTTATATTTGACTTTCTTCAGTAAGATATTATTTTGAATTTTTTTTTTGCTGTTTTGATGTAGGTTGTAAACTGCTTTGAGACACCCCCCAGTATAAAGCAGTATAGAAATGAAATGAAAAGTGAATAGTTAACTCAGTCCAGATTGAATCCAAAGTACGGTATTTTTGGAAATACCTATCAAAATTTACCCCAAATCTAAATACTGTAGAAGAATACTACAGTTGTACAGCTTTTCAAAGTTTATTAATAGAGGCAAAAAATGTATTCGTTTTCAGAACTGCTGATTACTACTAACCTGCCTGAAGGAAGAGCTACAATTGCAACCACAGGTATCATTATCATTTGAATATTTGGAAACAGAAACCAGTAGTATTAATTATATTGTGCTGTAAAAAAAGAAAAGAGGTGTTATGGATCTATTTTCTAGTCGGGAGAGAGCATTGGAGACTTTTAATGCTTTTCATAATAAATTGTTTATTTTTAAATGTACAGATTGAGGAGATGGAAAACAGGCAGGGAGGCAGGCACATACACACACATACAGTCACAATAATGATATTGAAGCTGCATCATTCTGGCACCCTGAATGTTCTGGCAACTCCCTGTAGGCGGTTCTTTTGTGGCACCAGTAACATATGAAAATCCACATCTCTGGGAATAGTAGTAACTATACAACCTTTAGAAGACATCTGAAGGCAGCCCTGTATAGGGAAGTTTTTAAAAAATGTTTTATTATGTTTTTGTATATGCTGGAAGCTACGATGGTTTAAAGTGGGACGATACTGCTTTAATTGTATGATGTGGATGTGGTTTAATTATGAACATGCAGAGGTTGTGAGTGGGTCCTGGAACACAGTTGTAATAGGGACAACAACAACAACTTTATTATTTACAGTATACCCCGCCCATCTGGCTGGGTTTCCCCAGCCACTCTGGGCAGCTTCCAACGAAAGATTAAAAGTACATTAAAATACCAGTCATTAAAAACTTCCCTAAACAGGACTGCCTTCGGATGGGACTCCTTGCCAATA
This sequence comes from Podarcis erhardii, assembly GCF_964252035.2. NCBI lineage: Eukaryota > Metazoa > Chordata > Lepidosauria > Squamata > Lacertidae > Podarcis > Podarcis erhardii. Next base: position 27,739,683 of record NC_138515.1, on the reverse strand, counting down.
CATGTTCAGCGAACATACCGGGGTTCAGAAAGCAAAGGAACACAGTTGGCATATTTGGTAGATAAATATGTAACTAAACCAATACTCCTAAACTACGCTGCCTTTTTTCAATTTAACCTTCCATATATCCAGCGGGAGGCCTAAGAACCTTGTTGTAGATCTTCTCTCTGTCCACTCATTGAAGGAAGAGGGACATACACAAAATTACCCCACCTGCCCCTCAGTGGAGGCATGCATGCAGTTACAGAAAGATTAAGAATGCCAGGCTGGGGGTTTAGGAAAGCAGCAAGCAGGCACCTAAGATGGCATTAGAATGGGGCCAAAGTCCTCTCTGGTGGTGACAGTTTGTGTGTCACCATTCCCTTCTTGAGTTGGAATTTTCATTATTAATATTGAGTTCTTGATGTGTTCATCTGCTTTTATCATGCTGCAGTCCAGATTCCTCAGAAGCCTCCTACATGGGAAAGACACAGAGGGAGTGAATTTTGGTTTACTGAAACCAAAGAGGTTTGGTTCCACTGCCGATTAGATTGCATGCAATGGAGCTCCGACCTAGCGATCATCAGTGATAGAAAGGAACTGGTAAGATTGAGCTCACTTTGATGGGAGAAAAAATGTGCCACTGGAGTTAAATTTCTTTAACCAGGGATGAGGAGAGTTGAGAACATCTTGCACAGAATTCACACCATACCTGTAAAGCACATCCAAGTCACATTTAAAGTACATGAATTTCCCCAAAGAATCATGGGAATTGTAGTTTGTTAAGTGTCCTGGGAACAACCTTTAAGACAGTCTTCAACAGCGTGGTGGCCTCCAGATGATTTCAGCAGGCTGGAGTTGTAGCCAAAAGCATCTGGAAGCTACTAGATTGACGAAAAGTGTGGTATCATTTTCATGTGGTCTGAATGAATCATTGTCCTTGAAGGCACAAATAGATTCTTCTGTCTTAGTGGGAGCTGGAAAATAGCATCCTTTTCATCTGGCCATCCTTGCCAGTTGTAATTTCCTCTGCCCTGATTTTCCTCATTCATTCATTCTTCTCTTGCCAGGAGTTTATTCAGAATAAAACTGCAATGGGTTCTTATTTCATTGGACTGACGTATACAGTGGCTCAAAACAAATGGCTATGGACCGACGGCACAGAACTCAGGAATAACCTGTATGTGTGATATTCTCTTTCACCCTTCTTATGGTGGGTGGGTTACATCCTCCATGGGGCATCGTCTTCACTCACTGGCCCTCTGGGGTTGCAGCTCTCATCTCGCTTTATTGGCCAAGGGAGCCGGCGTACAGCTTTTGGGTCATGTGGCCAGCATGACTAAGCCGCTTCTGGCGAACCAGAGCAGTGCACGGAAACGCCGTTTACCTTCCCGCCGGAGTGGTACCTATTTATCTACTTTCACTTTGACGTGCTTTCGAACTGCTAGGTTGGCAGGAGCAGGGACTGAGCAACGGGAGCTCACCCCGTCACGGAGATTCGAACCGCCGACCTTCTGATCAGCAAGTCCTAGGCTCTGTGGTTTAACCCACAGTGCCACCCCCGTCCCTCTCTGTTGTATATAGTACTGGAATACCTTAAGATAAGATGATGCTCAGGATGACTTGATGCCAAAAAGGGTATCCTGCATATTGAGTTATTGTCAAGAAGTGGTAATTTCAGCAAACACAACTTTTCTTATGTCGGCATGGCAAGCTGCATCTGCCAGAATTCCCTCTTCTGCATTACTCCTGAAGATATATTCTTCAACATCTCACAGATGAAAACAAGGACACTGCCGTAACATCTCTAGGCTCAGTTCACATGTAATGCTAAGTCCCAACAGGGCTTCCTCCCAAGGTGAGGGGAAGTGTCCTAGGTGAAGTCTGGCAGGACAGCTTACTCTTTGGAATTAACCCCTTCATGCATTTAGACTTAAGCATGTTGGTTATATGAAGCTGGTAATCCCACAAGGTCCTGCTTTGAAAAAGACAAACCATGTGACAGAGTCTGAATCATATACTAATCCAAATGATGGGTTAGCCCACAGCAGTGTCCACATGCTTGTGCAATTGTGCTAAGTCATACCTTGGTTTAATGTTACATATACGGTAAATCGGGTCCTTGTGTTACACCGAGACTCTCTGCCAGAATCCCTCCCCTGTTATTAATCATGGTTGAATTCCACTCGCCATACGCTGCATTCATTCCCTCTTCCAATCAGCAGTTCAAATCCATGCGATGGGGTGAGCTCCTGTTGCTCTATTCCAGCTTTTGCCAACCTAGCAGTTTGAAAGCACGCCAGTGCAAGTAGATAAATAGGTACCATTGCAGCGGGAAGGTAAATGGCGTTTCAGTGTACTCTGGCTTCCATCATGGTGTCCTGTTGCGCCAGAAGCAGTTTAGTTGTGACCCACATGACCCAGAAAGCTGTCTGTGGACAAACGCTGACTCCCTCGGCCTGAAAGCGAGATGAGCGCCGCACCCCATAGTCGCCTTTGACTGGACTTAACCATCCAGGGGTCATTTACCTATTTTACCTGTCGTTCCCTATGACACATCCTGTACTGCACAGATTTAAAAACCTTGTGTTTCTTCCTTTGCTTAGTGATTAGAACACAAGTGTTTTCTACTATGTTGGCCTTGTCTGCACAGTTTATTAAATTATGGTTTGTTTGATTGTCTGAACCTTGTCTGGTGGCGTCACTAATTTGCTGCCATCAAAGCATCATCTGAAGCCATGGTGGTGGCTTATTTAAATTGGTTTAACTATGAGGAAGCTATTGATTAGTCAGTTTTCTCAGAAAAGTGAAACAGAAAGCAACTTACAACCTCACATCATGTTGCAGGTTGGGGGTGAAGGTGGGACCTGAGCCTGAAAAAGCTGAGGACAACATCTCCAGGGAGTTTTTAGATGTTCCTAGGGAGTTTTTAAGCTGAGGGAGTTAACAAGCTGGCCAACAAGGCACCTCCTGTCCATTTACTAGTGCCATCTGGTTCCCCTAAGTACTCACCTGAGAAGCAAAATGAGCATGGAGGAGCAACACTGGGAACTGGCCATTTTGAGTGGGCAATGTCTGGGGCTTTGATCCACACAACCCCTTCCTCTGCTTCTCCATCAAAGTTAGCCTTCTCAGGAAAGGAGCTGCTGATCAGGGCCTTAGCCAATGATCAGCCATTATACTTAGTTGTAGCAAACATGGTCAGCTTCACAGTTCTGCTGCATTCTGTTTTTACAGCTTTGCAATGAGACCAAAAGCGGCGGATGATGAATGTGCAACTCTTGCAGCAGGAGAACTGAAACCAGTGTCATGCCACCAAGAACACCACTGTATCTGTGAGAAGAATCCTGTGTAGTTCATCTGAAACAGCACCATGCAGTGACGTAACAAGGAAGAAGACAGAACCATGGACTTTTATTCTGGAACATTCTCAGCTCTATCTGGTGGAGCCTTCTCCATGCAGAGAAGATGCTCTAACCCTTCCCTCAGGTTGGACTTCAAAGCAATGAATGGAAATGTTATGTACTGAAGCTCTCACCCTGGGCCAGCAGGGGGATACTGTAGATAGTTATGCAAATAAGGGATCGAAAGTGACGTTCAGTGATTGGATAGTTTTAGAAAATTGTAACAGTTACATTGTACTGGAGCTCTATATAAGCAGGCTGATTGAACCCTTCAGTTCAGTTCTGTGCTGGCCTGTAAATAAACAAGAGCTGTTTGAAGAATCGCTGTGTCGTCTGATATGTTCACCCACAACATAACAGGAAAAGCATTATAATTTCCTAATAACTAAAATGTTTTTAAACCTGTCTCCAAGTCCACACACTGATGTGTGCTTTTCTGTTTTACAATTTTGGACTGATAATATCAGAAATGTGTAAGCAGAATAAGAATGGTTATTTTGAATCTTAGAGGCTTTGGCCTAGTGTTGTGTGCTCTGCAATTCTTTTGAGCCATGAAAATTCCCAAGAGTCCAGCATAGGCCTAGCTTTTCTTTCTTTTGGAATGAGGCAACTGGTGGTTTACTAAGCCTTTTGTGTGATATGTGGTTTATTTAAACATAGATACAGGTTGGGCATAGATAGCAGGTTCACAGTTTCTGAGGAACGTCGGAGGGCATGTCAGTATTAAACCCTGCCACCTCATCCGTTTTCTCGTGGTGGGAGACACAAGCGCCGTTAAAATCTCACGCGAAGCAGGTGAGCTCCCTGTGTCTCTCTTCAATCCATCTGAAACCCAACAACTTGATGACATCACCATTGCTCTGCAGTGAATTTTTTTCTAGGGGAACAGGTAGGGCCAGAGGCGAGGGAAATCATGCCTTTCTCCCTAAGCTGGGCAGAAGCTTCTCGGGCTTTGGGAAGACGGCACCAGGGGAATATTTAGGGGACTAGCCTCTGGAAGAGGGAAGAATGACAAGCACTCTTGCAGGAAAAGATTTCCAAAGATGCCTGGGTTTCAGTTCCTTAAATGAAAATGTAATGGCATTCCACCACACCCCTAATTGCAGCTAGATAATGCAGGAAAAACACTGTGGGCACAGGAAAGCAACAGGCAATGTTTAAAGATTATTATTGTATTAAAAAGGGGTGATTTGTGTATTTAGTGTGTATATATATATATATATATATATATATATATATATATATATGCATATATGTATATGTATGTATATATATATATATATATGTTGCTTAACCAGAAAAATCTCCAAGCGCTGTACATGATAAAATAATTATCAATAAAACATAGATAAAATCGGCAACACCATTATATATAATTATATATAATGTATAATGTATATAAGCATATATATACATTATTTGTTAATTTTGCTCTGGCCTGCATGCATTGCTGTACAGTACTGCATGTGTGTGAAAAGTCACGTATTTCAGCTCTGGGTAGCAAAGCACAGACAGATTTGCAAATTTGTGTGTGTGTGTGTGTGACAAATTCCAGAGGGGCCATCCGGTTAGGTTGCAATAAGAGATTGTAATGGATTGCTTTGAAGTCATTTCAGCATCAGGTGGAAATGAAAATCTCCCCAACATCCATCCTGCTCCTGCTTTCATGCCGCCATCCTGTCCTGTATTTTGCCAGAACAAAGATGGCAGCCCTATCCGTGATGGAGAATCTCGTGTCTTATTTTAAGAGGTTATGACGTCAACCGTTATAATGCTGTGATCTACAGAGATAAACCAAATTGATACTCACCCCTGTTCTCACTAATTGTTCCTACCAAGCGGTACTGGTTCTACCACTAGGCAGAGTGAGAATTTGGGTGTTATGAGAGGGTAGCAAGCGGTTAGCTATTTACCGTACTTTACTATGATTGCATTTCTTACTGCCAGGCAAGGGGAGATGTGCTAGTAGGATTTTCTGCCTCAGGTGCTTTGGAATTTACAGTGCCTTTCTAGACATGTCTAATTTCTATTAAATTGAATGGGGCTTATTCCCAATTCCCAAGCCTTCACATTTTTTTTTGTGGGGGAGGGGGAAGAGTGTATCTGTATAATGTGCACTAGCACTTTGTCTTTAGTGTGCATGAATGTAAATATATTAGTCTTGTCACTTAAGCTGCAATTCTGTACACACTTATCTTAAAGTCAGACCCTCTCAATTCTTCTTTCTAAGTAGACATATATAGGTATGCACAGCCTGCCAATTGTCCAGGTCACATGCTGCAGCTGGTCAGGCTCACTTTAAATTCTTGTTTATATTGTTGTTTTCCACTGAATCTTTCATTTATCCAGAAGGCCCAATTTCCTGTTTGCTTTTGAATCCTGTGCCCAAACTGTAGGTATGTAAAAAGGCATTGATTTTGTTCCCCTTCATATTTGTCATATGCAGTGATGTTTCCATTGCACTGCAATTCAGCTTCCCACAAAAATGAGGCTATTTGCCTTGCTGTCAGCTAGGGCGAAATCTGGCGTCATTCATTATCTTGTCGTTACATTATCCCACGCCATTCATTTCAATGCAAAGGAGAGGCAAAGAATCCTGGGAAATATAGTTTACCTCTCACAGAGCTACACCCTTAACAAACTACACTTCCAGTGGTTCTTTAAGGGTAAAGGTAAAGGGACCCCTGACCATTAGGTCCAGTCGTGGCTGACTCTGGGGTTGCGGCGCTCATCTTGCTTTATTGGCCAAGGGAGCCGGCGTACAGCTTCTGGGTCATGTGGCCAGCATGACTAAGCCGCTTCTGGCGAACCAGAGCAGTGCACGGAAACACCATTTACCTTCCCGCTGGAGTGGTACCTATTTATCTACTTGCACTTTTGAACTGCTAGGTTGGCAGGAGCAGGGACCGAGCAACGGGAGCTCACCCCATCACGGTGATTCGAACCGCCGACCTTCTGATCAGCAAGTCCTAGGCTCTGTGGTTTAACCCACAGCGCCACCCGCGTCCCTTCTTTAAGGGTAGTAGTGTGCTTTAAGTGCATGGTATTCTATGCAGCCTTAGTTTAGGGGGGAGAGATAAGTGTCTGGTTATGTATTGTTATGTATCATTTGTGGACCAAAAACAACACCAGCAAATACGGGTCATATTTGCTGAAGTGATGAGTCAGTACTGGCATTTCTCACTCCTGTTTCCATTTCCATTGGATTTCTCTGACATCTCTACCAGACGATGACTTAAGGGCGCTTCCAGATGGAGCTGTTCATTCGCACAAAATTTGGTGGCCGTCCTCCACTTTTTGGTGCAATTATCCCATGCTTTTCTAAATGCAATTAGTCTGATAAGAAAAATGAAAGAAAGTTGCACCGGAATGTGCAAGGTAATGACCAGTGGTCAACCACATTGTATGCAGAACATCGAGCTGGTGATTGCTTGACAAACAGGTGATGTCATATCACCTTCTTGCCAGTTTTGTGCAAAAATATAAGCTGGAATCCCCAAGGAACAGCCGATCTGGAAGTTTCCTAAGCTGACGCTTTGCCGCCAGCACAAAACACTAGCGTGCTTTTTTCCCTTCTGCAACCACACATATCCTCAGACTGCTTATCCAAGCAGTGTGCATTGTTGGAGATGCTTTAATTAGCACAACCGGAAATTCGGCAGTCATTGACACGCAAACACATGCCAAACACACAGAAGAGAAAGCAGAACTGTCCCTGCCACTCCATCTCTGTGTGTTTGGCAGAGGGTTTGTCTGTGCAGGGGTGGGGGCTGATGGGTGTTCCAACGCGAGGGCCAGGGCCAGAGGGGTGCATTCCCACTCACCCCTCCATGTGTTTGATATGCATGTTTCCATGGTCCTCAGATGTGTTGATTTCAGGTGAATTAGTGATACACTGCCCCCTTAAGGACATCTGGTCTCGAGATCAACGCCCCCACCGTTTTCCACCAGTGGTTCCCAGGGAGGGTGGCATAGCCGTCAACTTATAGATTTGAAAATAAGGGACCAGCAGCCAAAATAAGGGATTTTAGTCAACCAACTGAAATACGAAGTTAAAAGGGACCAGATAATTTTGGAGAGCAGTGCCAGTTTTTAGTCCTTCGTTTCCAGAGGTTGCTGCTCAAGACACCAGCTGATGAAACATTGCAATTAAATAACTACAAGCAGCAATCACTTTTCACGCAAAACGAAGTTCAAGCTAAGAAGATGCTGCTGCAGTTCTGTATCTTTTCTTTCATGCTCCATCTTCAGCTTTCAGTTCCATCAGGCCGGGCAGGAGGAAGAGAGGAGGGGGACAATAGCGCCCGAAGTAAACGCGCAGATCAGACCATCTATTCTAGTCTACCACTACAAATCTATGGGAGAAGCGCTTGCAGTCCTTCCTCCGCTTTCCCCCTCTATGGTTAGCCCTTGGAACACCTGCCCGTGCCTCCGCCTCCACCTCCTCTCTCTGAACTGCTTTTTCTATGGTTGCCCTCGCTCTCCTCTCAAGGCTCCTCAGCAATTCATAGGCTGTACCAGGCTGCCCATCAGCCACAGTATGGCCTAGTGGGAGCGGCGGCGGCAGGCAGAGGGGAGGCCCCAGGCAGAGACGCTCAGCTTGGTGGCCATGAGGAGTTTGGCGGCAGAAGGGCCCGAGGCTCCCACCAGTCCCAGCAGGAAGGGGCTCCTGGGGGCTGAGGCTGGTGAGAGGAAGCTGGAGGGGGCCAGGCCGGGCAGCCAAGCAACACAGTTGGAGCCTCCCTCCTCCCTGGCCGGCAGGGAGGGAGGGAGGGAGAGGAGCTGCTTCCTTTGAAATTTAAGGGACATCATCAATAAGGGACAGCAGCGGGACACGGCGCTGGGATAAGGGACTGTCCTGCCAAATAAGGGACGGTTGACAGCTATGGAGGGTGGCCACAATTTTAAATTCAACAATAAAAAGTGTTAAAAGAAATTTCAGACACATGGATAGGATGTTTCTTGTGTGATCAAGACTTTTGATATTAATTTCTTAAGTACTGGGGGTTAGGCAGAAGGAGATGGACTCCCATGTCCTGTTTAGAAAATGGAAATTTGTCAAGTCTAGCTTGTAATGAAGAGCTGAGTCCATTAAAGGTTGAGTCAGTTTGGGGAAGGGCTGCAGAACATGCTTTGCAGGCGGAGGGTACCAGGGTCAATCCCTAACATCTCCAAGTTTGGCTGGAAAGGTCCTCTCTCTGAAACCCTTGAAAGCCACAGCCAATCAGTGAAGACAACACTGAACTAGCTGGACCAATGGCTTGACTCCATATAACACAGCTTCCTAAAGGCCAAAGCCATGTTTCCTCTTTTGCCTCTGATCTCCCTCATTCCAATATAGATAAGAGGCTGAATAAGCCAACAATTTATTCTAGCAAGGCAAACCAGCATGGAAAATATGTGGATGTAGAAAATACTACTACTACTACAACAACAACAACAACAACAACAACAACAACAACAACAACAACATACTAATTATACTACTACTAATAAAATAATACTAATACTAATTATACTACTACTAATAAAATAATACTAATACTACATCCCAGTAGTGATGTATGGAAGTGAGAGCTGGACCATAAAGAGGGCTGATCACCGAAGAATTGATGCTTTTGAATTATGGTGCTGGAGGAGACTCTTGAGAGTCCCATGGACTGCAAGAAGATCAAACCTCTCCATTCTGAAGGAAATCAGCCCTGAGTGCTCACTGGAAGGTCAGATCCTGAAGCTGAGGCTCCAATACTTTGGCCACCTCATGAGAAGAGAAGACTCCCTGGAAAAGACCCTGACGCTGGGAAAGATGGAGGGCACAAGGAGAAGGGGACGAGGGAGGATGAGATGGTTGGACAGTGTTCTCGAAGCTACCAGCATGAGTTTGACCAAACTGTGGGAGGCAGTGGAAGACAGGAGTGCCTGGCGTGCTCTGGTCCATGGGGTCACGGAGAGTCGGACACGACTAAACGACTAAACAACACTACTACTACTACTACTACTACTAATAATAATAATTTATTACTTGTACCTTGCCCATCTTACAGGGTTGCCCCAGCCACTGTGGGATGCTTCCAACAGAATATAAAATAACACAGCAAAACATGAAACATTAAAAACTTCCCAGTACAGGGCTGCCTTCAAAACATCAAACATTAAAAACTTCAGGTGTCTACAGTCATATAATTGTTTAACTTTTCAAATGCAAGTTGCATTACAATAATTAGCGTGTTTTGCTAACACAGCAAGCCGTTATTTGGTAATCTTCTAAAACAGTAGCGGTTTTTGGACAAATGAAGGACTCCCCCTCCAACAGCGGAAGAAAATGTTCTGTCTTGAAATATAGGAAGTTCTGTGTTGAGCGGTTAGGAGAAGTGGTCATTGAGGTTTTATTGCATGACTGGTCTCAGGAAAGGGATATAGTCTTGTTCTCTAAACTCCCTGAACCCTCTTTTATGAGTAGAAGAAAGTATATTTCACATGTGGCAAGGCAAGAGAGATCATCTGACCAACAAGCAACAGGGGGAATTGTTTGAGACTTCCTGTGCGGCAAGAAAGGGAAGGAAGATCAAAAGACAAAAGCAGATTTACACACTTGCGGCTCCTTTATGTCAATGCAGAAGTGCAACTGGAAGAATACCATCCATGCATAAGACAAGCTTTTTTCCATTAAAAATTAGTTTAAAAATTGGGGGTCATCTTATACATGGAGAGTGCATAGGGGGGGCATGGGATTGGCTGCTGCTGTGAGCCGGAGATTGTCAGCTGCTATTGGGCATGTTATTGGTGGCTGTGGCAAGGGCCAGTGTTGATTGGCTGTCGCTGCGGCAATTGGCGGCTTCTGCTGGCGAGGGGACAGACGATCTCCCCCCATTTTCTTAATTTGGAGTCCCTCAAAATAAGGGGCGTCTTATACACGGGGGCGTCTTATACACGGAAAAATACGGTATTTGCAGTGTTTATAGGGCCACTCATATATTTGGCTGGATAAAAGTCTTCACGTGTGAGAGAACACGCCTCCCTTTCCAGGGTTATGCGTAACAAGAACTGAATCAGGTCCAAAGTTCCTTAGCAGAGTGAAGAGTCTTAATTCCACATTGCTGAGAATCTCCCATACAGAGGAGAGCGACTATACCTTCTCCTCACAAATCCAGCGGTTTACTACGGAGCAAGGTGCTGAAGTGACAAGGTGTAACCCAAGCACAGCACAGTCATAAATTCTACTTCTGATATTCAATCTGTGAAGGGAAGAGAAGTGAAAATTAGCAGGTTCAGTCGGTAGAGCATGAGGCTCTGAATCTCAGGGCTGTGGGTTCAAGCACCAAGCTGGGCAAAAGATTCCTTCATTGCAGGGTTTTGGACTAGGTGACCCTCGTGGTCTCTTCCATCTCTATGATTCTACGATTCTATACTTCTACAAGTTGTTAGCCTCAGCCGCTGCTTGGGAGACTGTCACGCACCTGTCTGCGTGGTCCCTTTCACTGTCACCCTGCACAGAACTTGCTGAGCCAAGGAAGGCAGGACAGCTGATGGCAGATCAACATGGCTGGGGTATAAATATATGCCTTTTGTTTTTAAATGTGGGGCCTTTTGCTATCCCTGGCCCCACCTAGATGCCAGGATTTTGGAAGTCCAAAACTGGTCACTTTAATACAGTGGCCTACAGAACCTGTATCACTATTGTGTCTGAACAAAAATTGTTACCACCTGCAGGGCCGGCACACTCATGAGGCAAGTTGGTGGCGACTGCCTCAGGCGGCAGGACCCACAGGGGCAGCGGATCTCAATAGAGATCTTTTATTTCTCGCTTGTTCCTGATGCAGATCTTCACTCACCCCTTCTTCCCTGGTGAGGAGGGGAGACACCATTTTGTGGTTTGCCTCAGGTGCCAAAATGTCTTGGGCCGGCCCTGATGAACACTGGCCGCAATATTGTTTGCAGGAACAGGATGTGTTCAGTAGATGCACCCAGCATCTTTCCCAAATGCTTAAGTGCTACTTAGAAGCGCTCATTACAGTGGTACCTCGGGTTACGAACTTAATTCGTCCCAGAGATCCGTTCTTAACCCGAAACCGTTCTTAACCTGAGGCACGCTTTCACTAATGGGGCCTCCCACTGCTGGCACGCGATTTCCGTTCTCATCCTGGGGCAAAGTTTGCAACCCGGAGCAACTACATCCGGGTTAGCGGAGTTTGTAATCTGAAGCATTTGTAACCTGAAGCGTTTGTAACCCGAGGTACCACTGTATACTATTAGCACTCTGAAGAATGGGCACGATCATTTCCCTGTTGCATACACACATATTGACAGGATCCCCAGAGACGACATTATGAGACCTATCCTTCGCTCTGCCATTTTTTAAAAAAGCTGAAGGTCTCTTGTGCTTCATCGTTATCCTGGTAAGAGCCACATAAGGTGGGTGACTGTTACGGTCCACATGTTGCAACAGTGGTACCTCGGTTCTCAAACGTCTCCGTTGATGAATGTTCTGGAACCTGAACACCAAAAACCCAGAAGTAAATGCTTCCGTTTTCGAATGCGCCTTGGAAGTTGAACGGCTTCCACTGCATTCCCCTCCCCCAATTTTCTCAATTCCATTTGCAGACAGCCCTTTGCGCCTCAGTTTTCAAACGTTTCAGAACTTGAACGGTCTTCCAGAACGGATTACGTTCGGGAACCGAGGTATCACTATAAGGGGGAAAGAATGCTGAGTAACAGAGCCTTTCTTCCCCATCACTTTGTGACAAACAATAAATGACCAGAATGATAATCAACATACATGTCAGGGTCATACGCTCTGTTGTCAATCCATCTCCACAGTCCCTTGGAACCTTGCTGTGTTAAGCCAATGAAATACTCAAAATGGTTTGTTCTGTTGAACAGGAACATCTGAATGGGAGGCATTTGCAGAATAAGTAAGAGAAAACACAGTGAAATCCAAGAGCTCTGATATGGGAATGCAATGCAGTAATGGGGGGCAGGGCGGTGGTGGTTCTTGTCTTTAGCAAGGATGTCTTCTGGTATTGGGGTGTGATAGGAATTTAGAGTGAAGGGGTACAACCTGCTTGTAAAATGTTTTCGGTGCGGCCTGTCTTTTGTGAACTGAATCACACAGGTGCCTCTGCCCCCCCCCCCCTGGATGGCAGAATAAAACGCTCTTTCTCTGGATTAACCCCTTGGTGTTGTTTGGCTCCTTTTGTCTCTGCTCGGGTGCAACAATTATTCCTACCCATGTGTCAGGGGCTCAGGAGCAGAGGCACAGGGAAGAGAGGAAACGGAGAGCGAAGGGGAAGAATCTGAGGGCAGCGTAGGGGAGTATGACAGTGACCCGAGAGATTCCATGAGCTTCTCCAGCGATTCAGAAGATTCCCAGAGGGGGGCGCCAATGGCCAGGGCAAGGGAGGTCCCAGGGGGGACACACCAGAAGCAAGGGGCCAGCGGGGACTCCCAAAGCAGCAGCGGGAGATCAGGACCAGTTTCCCCACCAGAGCGGAGTGGGGGGGAAGAGTCCCATGCATCAGGGCCAGCGTCTCCTCCAGTAGGGAGAGAAGATGAGTCAGGGCTGGCCACGCCTATATCGCAGAGTGAGGGAACGGAGGAGAAGTCAGGTCCAGCTAGCTCCCCCGAAGGGGGAAGCAGTGACAGGAGCAGTGTAACGGTCAGGAGAAAGGTTGCCAGCTGGGTGCACACGCCAAGTTCAAATGTACAGGCGCGCGGGACAGCAGAGGACCCAGATTGGGAGCCAGGTCCTAATGCCCGCCGGAGGCTGGGGGAAGACTCAGGGGACTCAGCGTCAGAAGAGTCTAGAAAGGGCAAGACCCCAGCGGGCAGGCGGACCCAGAGGAGGAAGGAGCAAAGGAAGAGGTGGAGCAAGGCTAGAGTCTTAAACTGGTGTCTGGGGGGAGGAGATTCAGACGGAGCTTCAGCGGTCTAGAGCTTAAGACGTAGAGCTGCGCGCCACGGCTTTGAAATCGAAACTGAACTTCAATAAAGACTTTTTGTATATAACAAGAACTGGCGTTGGTCCTTTGTGAGCTAGGACCTCGGGCAGCTCTGACACCATGGATTAAAAAGGCTACAAGAGGTCTTAGATATATGGTAATGTTCATAACCGCACGTACATAGATCAGCACAGGAAGACCGACCTGAAGCCATTTTGATTCCTAAAATGAGCAAATGTTTTCTCTGCAAGGTCAAAGTTGAAAAGCCTCCCCATTGTCTTTTCCTTCACAAATCCTGTCTTAACGGTATGTGTGTGTTTGAATAGGGTGTGAGCCTGTGACCTGGCCCAGGAACTAAGTATTTATCATTACAAAAGATTGGCCAGGCTCCCCAGGCAATCCAATCAAGTAACCTGACAGACAGGAGATAAACAAGGACAAGAGAAAAACAACATTTAAATTTCTGTTTAGATTGCCTTTTTCTGTGATGTATGTATGTATGATGTTTCTGGGGGGTGGTCTTGATCTACAGGGTGGCAATTTCAAAAGTCTTTATAAGGCTTTGCACAATATTTTTCTGGGTCCTCCTCCTTTCCTGCGGGTGAGGGGAGCACCCTGTTGCAACAGATCAATAAAGATCAAGCTTACTAGCTGCTTTGCTTCTCAATACTAGCTGCTTTGCTTCTCTGGTTGGCCTCTGTTATTTTCTCCTACCCAATAGGGAACCTGTGTTAAGGACTCTATATGGGCTCTTGGATACCCCATAAGGGAAAAGGGCAATTTTTGTTTACAACAGGGGGTCCTTGGCCAAGCAGCGTAGTGTGGTTTTCCACAAGCCACATCCACACCTAGACCCTCAAGTGTCCCTGTTTTCCAGGGACAGTCCCAGGTTTACAGAAGCTGTCGCAGTTTCTGATTTGAACCCAGAATGTCCTGCTTTTTATTGGAGAAATGTCGGAGGGTATGGAGTTATCTGACCCCTGAGCCGTCTGAAGGCAGCCTTGTAGAAGGAAGGTTGTTTTTTTTTTAAAAAAAAAGTTTAATGTTTTATTATGTTTTTATATATCTTAGAAGCAGCCCAGAGTGACTGGAGTATCCAAATCAGATGGGTGGGGTTTCAAATACTAAAATTAATATTATGGAATAGGGCGTCCCTATTTTCACTGGAAAAATGTTGGACTGTATGCACACCACACATTTAAAGCACCATGATACCACTTTAAACAGTCATGGCTTTCCTCAAAGAATTCTGGGAGCTGTAGTTTCTTAAAGGTGCTGAGTGTTGTTAAAGGTAAAGGGACCCCTGACCATTAAGTCCAGTCGCGGATGACTCTGGGGTTGCAGTGCTCATCTCGTTTTACTGGCCAAGGGAGCCGGCGTTTGTCCGCAGACAGTTTTTCCAGGTCATGTGGCCAGCATGACTAAGCCGCTTCTGGCGAACTAGAGCAGCGCACGAAAATGCCGTTTAGCTTCCTGCCGGAGTGGTACCTATTTATCTACTTGCACTTGACATGCTTTCAAACTGCTAGGTTGGTAGTAGCTGGGACCGAGCAACAGGAGCTCACCCCGTCGCGGGGATTTCAACCGCCAACCTTCTGATTGGCAAGCCCTAGGCTCTGTGGTTTAGACCACGGCGCCACTGAGTGTTGTTAGGAGACCCCCTGTGGGTTAAACTACGCCAGCCAATAAAGCGAGATGAGTGCCGCAACCCCAGAGTCGGCCACGACTGGACCTAGTGGTCAGGGGTCCCTTTACCTTTACCTATTCCCCATTCTAAGCCTGGTTTAACAGCCAAACCCTTTTTCTTCACAGGGAACGCCTTTAAAAACAAATCTAAACTATTCATGCCATTCATTCTAGTTGTGCAAGTGGTACCATGTCTTGTCTAGCCCTGAAAAGTTAGCAACTGTGAACTATTTTATGAAAGCAGGCCAATAATTCGATCACAGAACACCATGCTTATTTTTTTTTTTTTTGCTTTGCAAAGCAGTCCTGTCTTCTCACCAATTCTGCTTTGTTGTTGACAACAGCAAGATGAGCATTTGATTGAGCACAGTCCTCCTGGCTGTCATTCCATGTTTTTTCTTCGGCAGAAAAGAAGTAGCATTTGCCAGCATAAAGTACCCATCTTATGGGGCAGCCTGTAGAAGTTAGGAGAAACAGGAGACGACTGGATTTAATATATACAAAGGAGCAGAAATTCCCATTTCCCCCATGAGCTGTTTTTATTACATACCATCTTTTACTCCTGATGGGGTGAGAATGGGGTCTCCTTGGAAGAAGATCTGTGAAGCTGAATGAAAAAGACTCATAAGAACCTGTGAACTCAGCACATTTATTACCCGAACAGAGGGAGTCAACTACATTAGTAAAAAAAACGACGTTTTAAATGCAACACCAGATGGCACTGTAGAGCACAAAACTTTTCTATGAGATTTTACATAGCGTTTTTTCTTTTATAGTGATTTAATTTATGACTTATTTACAGCGTTTTTTCTGCTGTGTGTAGATCCACCCAAGGATGTTTCAGAGCAGTACATTTCAGATTTTCTGCTTTAAGTGAATGCTTTCCACCTTGGCCAAAGAACCCCTACAAGTTACAGAGGATGATGGGACATCCTTTAGGGCAAACACTCAGTCGTCCAAGGGACTTTCAGGCAGACACACACCATACATTTAAAGCACATGACTACCCTCAAAGCTGAGGCTCCAGTACTTTGGCCACTTCATGAGAAGAGAAGACTCCCTGGAAAAGACCCTGATGTTGGGAAAGATGGAGGGCACAAGGAGAAGGGGATGGCAGAGGACGAGATGGTTGGACAGTGTTCTCGAAGCTACGAACATGAGTCTGACCAAACTGCGGGAGGCAGTGGAAGACAGGAGTGCCTGGCGTGCTCTGGTCCATAGGGTCACGAAGAGTCGGACATGACTAAACGACTAAACAACAACAACCCTCAAAGAATCCTGGGAACCTTCATTTGTTAAGGGTACTGGGAATTGTAGGCCTTTGAGGGGGAAACTGCAGTTCCCAGAATACGTGTGTGTGTGTGGGGGGGGGGAGAAGTCACAGGATTTAAATGTATGTTGGATGTCTGGTGCGAATCTGCTCCATATTTGCTGGTCCTCACCATTGCCCACATGAAATGGGAAAGTACCCTTGAATCAACATTGTATATTTGTCCTGGTCTGGTGCATGGAATGCATGTTGTTTTGTAGTTGTGTGATGTGTGCTCATACTGTATCGCGAAGGCCATTGTCTATAAACATTGTCTATGCTGTGTGCTGTTTTCCCCTCCCCTCGTTTACTACTACACCCCCCCCCCCGATGCTCTAGATACCTGAAGCCCATTGTGGGCTTGCAGAGTTATGTATTTTAAAATAAAATAAAATAAAACATTTCGTCTGTGAAATGGTGTAATAAACAAAGCAATTATTTCCAAGTATGTTTGAAAGTGGGAAAGACAGAGGCAATTTTAAAATTGTGTATGCTTAATTGGGTATTATTCCTGAACTAAGTGGTGGTTTTTCTTTGCTTTTCTCTACCCTAAAAGTCAGTTAAAGTCAGTTACACCTCACCTCAGTTGCTGATACTCTGTTGTTTTATTCTTATTGCTTTTACTCATTGGGGTTATTCTTCTTCTAGTGTTTAAATTGTTTTATTAATGATTGGAAAATCACCCTGGGAGCATTTTTTAAAATTTATTTTTCCTGAAGCTGCGGGACAGAAACTTATTTGTTCGTAAGTAAATATGCTCTGGCAGGGGAGTCGGATCTTCCTCACAAAGCGACACTCATGAGGCAGAAGTTGGTAGCTCTCTGATAAATCGCATGACAAACCACCAGTGGCAACAGCCTGTCCTGTGCTTCCTTTGGAAACACCAGACATTTGGTTAATGAAGTCATGAAGACTTCCGTTTTTCAGGAAGTAGGACTTTCGCTGCCATGGGTTTGTTGCGCAATGTGGGCCAAAATTAAGTAATAGCTCTGTGCTGTTAATAAAATAGCCTTGCTGCCCTCCCACTCCTCAGAGACTGTGTCTCCACGCATATGAGAACAGGGAAGGCTCAAGAAATTTTGCTGCCTGAGGCAAAGGTCAAGATGGCCACCCCCAGTGCTTTTTTTCCTTTAAAAAATACCATTTTTTTTTGCTCTATAAGACTCACTTTTTCCCTTCTAAAAAGTAAGGGGAAATGTGTGTGCGTCTTATGGAGTGAATGCAGGCTGCACAGCTATCCCAGAAGCCAGAACAGCGAGAGGGATTGCTGCTTTCACTGTTCAGCGATCCCCCTTGCTGTTCTGGCTTCTGAGATTCAGAATATTTTTTTTCTTGTTTTCCTCCACCAAAAACTAGGTGCGTCTTGTGGTCTGGTGCATCTTATAGAGCGAAAAATACGGTATGTTTAGGGGTAATTTCATTTTGACTCAAGAAAACCACCATTTTATAGTTCAAATCGGGGGAAATAAATACAGTAAATGGACAAAAGTACAAAGATTCACAAAATGTTTAGGGGTATGCGTACCCCTGCGTCCCCACAGAAAAAAAAGCACTGGCCACCCCCAGTTTCACATACAGAAGCTGACTGAACTGGTAGTTGAGTCTTAGGCAGTGTACACAACATCTATTAAAAACACATGGCTTCCACACTCCCAAGAATCTTGACAAACTACACTTCCAGTGGTCCTTTAAGGGTAGTAGTGTGCTTTAAGTGTATGGTGTTCTATGCAGCTGTAGTTCAGGGCTAGCAGTGGGACAATGGCCTCCATCACACAACTGAAGCCTAAGTTAGGGTACCCAGGGCAGACCATGTGGAACCCACAGAACCGTCCTCTTAACACTTGGGCACTGCTCCTCACCCTCAGTGCCCGCTTCCAAAAGAAGTTGCCTCGCTCTGTCTAATGGTAGGACTGGATCTGCCTGAGAATGAGTGAAGCTCTGGGGAGAGTCAAAAGAAGTTCAAGCAGAGGAGAAGTTCAGAGATGATGGGTTCTTTTCACACAGAAAATCCTGTCATAAATCAGATAAATTAAGGATTTATACAATTTTGTAACATGCAGAGAATAGCATCTATAGAGAAAACAGAGATTGGAACTGAGGGAGGGGGGAAATGGGGGGAATTAAGGATGATATGGTTTAAGATAATATGTTTTGTTTAAATTCCTAATAAAAATATTTAAAATAAAAAACAGAAAATCCTGTCATCATTTCTTAATGCAATCTGATGGTAGTTTGAATTAATCTCAAATGACAGTTAAGGAGAGCTTATTTTCATTCCTGGTGCAGTCACACTCACCCCTTTTAGCATTTTTCAAACTGTTTTGGTACATTTCTTTATCTTTTTTTAAAAGCTGTTTGATCAGAGGCAACCACAGGACAAAACAATTTGGTACAACCCATCAGGGCTAGGGCAAGGTTTCTTTACAGGCCAGCAGAGATAATTCCCCAAGCAGCCGCATATTACAGGATCAAGAGTTGACCAGAATATCCCCCCCCCTCAATTTACTTTTTAATTTCAGTAATCTAAAAATCACATTGCTGTGTCCTGGGCTTTTTTCTGCCAGAAATCACTGGAACTCAGTTCCAGCACCTCTCAGGTGGGTGCCATTGCCATTCTAAGAGAACAAGGGAGGCGTTCACAGTGAGTTCCAGCACCCCCTTTTCTAGAAAAATAGAACTGGCTATGTCCCACATTAGTTTCCTGGGCATCTAATACAGATTAGAATCCCCATTTTATCCATAAGAAAACAAATCTCAAAGTCCAGACATATGGCCCTTGAATATCTTCCCCATGTCAGTTTAAGGAGGGAGGATTTTCACGAGAAAAAATTATATGGTGGTGGGACTAAAAGGCCAAGCCCTCCTTAATTCTGGATAATGGTATAGTTTAGACCCTAAAGGGGCTTTCAAACTGCTGTGCTGTGCTTTGAAGTCCCAACAATCAGTACTTCAAAGTGCAGCATCACCTGACGTCATCCCCTGACAGGTGATGGAGAGACAAGGAACTGGACCTGCTGGCCAATAATGATTCCCCACCCCTGTCTTAGGGGTAGCTGATGTGGTGCTCTCCAAATGTTGCTGGACTACAACTCCCATCAGCCTTAGCCAGCATGACCAATGGACAGAGATCATGGGAGTTGTAGTCCAACAACATCTGAAGGGCACAACAGCATTTGTTATAGGTTAACTGCACTATCCTGTGATTCCAATTTTGATTTGCAATGTTGGTTTCAAATTGCAAGCTGTTTATGCTCTTTGTCTTTGATAACTGCTTGATTTTATTTCAAAAATCCTAAACGAAGGTTTGCAATAATAAAAAAAGAGAGCAAACTAACTCTTTGCAAATGGCAGTCAGGTCAGCCAAAGCAGACTCTACTGAAAGTTCACATTCAGCATGATACTCACCATAGAGAAGGAACAGTGAAGTGCCTATTAGCTTAATAACTAAGAGAATCATGAGTGGAACTATGCAATCCCACTTCATTTTCCCCAGCAAGCTAGCCACAAGAAACTTAAGAGGAAACCTCTGTGTATGGCACACACGTTGAAATCTTCAGGTATGTCTCCAGCACTGGCTACATCTGAAATGTAAAAATGCCCATGATTAAAAGGCGCCAAACTATAGAGGGTTCTGGGTGCCTGAGCACCCACAAAATTTTTGTTGCAGGTGCTCAGCACCCACACCTCAGGGCCCCGACATCACCATGTCAGGGCACACAAAAAATAAGCTTACCAGAATAAAAACAGGGCTTTGTCTTCTTCCTTTGTTATTCCTGAAGAGGTCGCTGTCCCGAATGGGGCTCAGTTACGCTGTTTCTCACTACTTGGCTTTCACGGGTGTCTTGCATCTGCTTGGAGAATGATGACTTAAATGTTTCCTGCAGCTTCGGGTGACTCGGAGGGATGCGTACACCAAGCAGCCTTCTTAGAAATGCACATGCTGAACTTCCCCTCTTACAGACCAGTGTTTCTGTTGAGCAACTCAATGTGTGTGTGCGTATGTGTGTGTTGGCAGGGAAAGTACAGTGCTTGCAGTGGCTTAGTGCTAAAATAGGTTCAAGTCTTTGCCCCACTGAGCTAGTGGTTATTAATCAGAAAAGGACATACAGAGAGGTGATGGATGGGTGGGAGACAGGTCAGAGAGAATTTTCCTAAGGATGTGAGGCTGAGGGAGGGGGGAGAGTCTTCAGGCGAGAGCTGGGAAGACTCCCTGCTTTGTACAGTATATGGATTGAAGATTAAGATATAATTATGACAGAGGGCTAGATATACGGTAGTTTTGTGTTTTATTAGGATTACTGTTGTTGTTATTCTTCATGTTCTTTTTCTCTCTGCTTCCTCTTTTCTTCTTTTTACTTTTGATCTTTTTATGTTCTTTTCTCTTTCCTTTTTGTCTTTTTGATTTTATTCGTTCAAGATATTATTTTACTGTATTGTGGAAACCTTAATAAAATCTCGGGGTGGGGGGAAGAGAGAAAAGGACTGGAGTCAGACCAAAAGTAGAATAAATTTAAATCAAAACAAGATACAAAAATGATGAAAACATAAAAACTTGGCAGTAAGTAGGGTTGCCATATTTGAAAAAGTGAAAATCTGGACACAAATGTTGTTGAGCTTTTTTTTGGGGGGGGGCAGTTGGGCACCATTGCCATTCTAACAGAACAAGGGAGGTGTTATGTACTAAGCTTGGAGCCTAGAACAATAGGCAAGTAGGTTTGGGGGCCAATTCAATCACTGTTTTACAAGCTGCAATTGTTGTTGTTGTTTAGTCGTTTAGTTGTATCCATTCTTAAGGAAATCAGCCCTGAGTGCTCACTGGAATGACAAATCGTGAAGCTGAGACTCCAATACTTTGGCCACCCCATGAGAAGAGAAGACTCCCTGGAAAAGACCCTGATGTTGGGAAAGATGGAGGGCACAAGGAGAAGGGAACAACAGAGGACGAGATGGTTGGACAGTGTTCTCAAAGCTACCAGCATGAGTTTGACCAAACTGCGGGAGGCAGTGGAAGACAGAAGTGCCTGGCATGCTCTGGTCCATGGGGTCACAAAGAGTCGGACACGACTAAACGACTAAACAACAACAATAATAAAAACCCTAACCGATCTCCAATTTTCCTTTGTACCTCTTCATTTGATTATAAGCCATGTTCTGTTTTGACAACAGTCATTTGCTTAAGTGTCTTATGGGAATGGTTATGGAAAACTGGAAACAGAATCCTTCTGCTCTTTGCATCTTCACGTCCCGGTTTGACCACACCTGGGCAATTAGGAAAGCAAAGTTTACACAAAGTACTGAGGAACTTTTAGAGCAGATTGCAAGGAGCCAAAACAACTGATGAAGTTCAATGTAGATGATAAAAAGAATACCAAACTTGATATTCATCTAATTATTTTTCTGGGTATCTCCTTTTGGGGCAAACCACGTCCACCTGCCAGTCACCTGACACCATATACTGGCAGATTCTGTGATCTGTTGTTCAGTGCTAAGCCTTTATTGCTAATGGAAAGGATTTCTCATCTCCAATCTTAGTATTAACCACCACAGCACTAAGACTAGAGATAAGCCTCTGGCCTGCTCTTTAAAAGCCAGCAGGCAGAGGATTATATCTGATCTTAGTGCTGTGACACTACAGCGCTAAGATCAGAGGTAAGACCCTGCTGCTGGCGTTTACTACCAAGGAACCACTGCTTGCCCCTGGCAGTTTGAACTTTGAATCCCCTGATGTCATATGGAAGAACAAAGGGAAAGGGAAGACCAGCTTGGCCCCAACAGCTGCAAGGTCTTTGCTTTCTCAGTCCCTCACAGAAAGAGCACTCGGCTCCAACTCTCACTGTGGACCCGAATGGAACTGTGTCCTTGCCTCATTAATAAGTCACAGTAACTTGTGAATGTATGTGTGAGGGGTCCTCCCATCCCAAAGGTGCAGGAGGAGCTTACAACTTGTTGTAAACTACTTTGAGAATCAGTTGATCAAAAGGTGGGGCATATATCTCCTAAATAATTAATCTTAAATGCTAAATAAAATGGATATCAAAATTCTGAATTTGAAACAGGAGCATCATGACATATAGTCTTCTCCCCTTCTCATCCCCACGTTGGATGGGATCGGGAAGACCATTCCCCTAAAGAAGTCATTAAACATTTGTTCTCTGCCTTCCAGATGAAATGGCCTCAGATGAAATTTTACACCCTTTGTGGAATATTTGGAATGAAGGAATTATTCTGCTAAAAATAAAATCATGACAGCTTGTTGACTGCCCTGAAATATCAGAAAAGTGACTAGGTATTGTGTTACATTTCTACGAGGCATGGGTTTTTTGCTTTGTTGCCACAGGTGCCATTTAGAGAAACAATAATTGGAGAACTCTGGTCATTTGCATTGGTCATTTGCTCATCGTCAACAAATTAAAGCCCCCTCTCTAACCATTTTCAGAGTGAACAAGATTCCCTGTATCTTCCACGAGTACAGCTATCATTTCTGTGGGATCCACCATGTCTGAAGACCAGATGAATCACCTCTCTCTACTCGCAATCTTTTACCTCATTGTTTCAGGTACTCTTCATCTCTTGGGCATCATCACAAATTATCTTCATTCTAATATTATATGGAAGGGCTCGTTTCTCATTTACATTAAATGTTACTAGCCTTGCAGTTCCTCTCTTTCTGTAGTTTACAATTGGTGTGAGGAGCAGAGTAGGGAATGAGACCCTTGACGAAATTGTTTGGGATGAAATCTGGTACGCTAAGCTCTTTTCTTCTTTATTGACCCGTATTTGAGATAATTTCCTGAAAACAGTCCATAAAGGGTACTATACACTTGTGCGACTAGCACAGATTCAGGATAGAAATATGTGGACATGTTGAAGGGGATGTGGGTGTTATTGACACATATGCTAGGGTTGCCTCATGTGGCTACTTTTGGGCACAAATTCTTAAGGAAACTGGAATCATTATTGACCCTTCACCAGTCCTAAACCCCAAATGTCTTCTCTCTATTTTCTCAGGAGTTAGTGCTGACCTCTCTATAAAACCTTTGGTGATTTTCCTTTTAGTTGCAGCTACACAGGTTGTAACACAGGGATGGAAGGATGTTTATGTCATTAATGTAAATTGATGGTACAGTGGAACCTTGGTTTTTAAACGTAATCTGTTCTGGAAGACAGTTCGACTTCTGAAACACCCAAAAACCAAAAACCGAAAGCGGAAGCCTCAGTACAATAAAGGTAAAGGTAAAGGGACCCCTGACCATTAGGTCCAGTCGCGGATGACTCTGGGGTTGCGGCGCTCATCTCACTTTACTGGCTGAGGGAGCCGGCATACTGCTTCCGGGTCATGTGGCCAGCAGGACTAAACCGCTTCTGGTGAACCAGAGCAGCGCACGAAAATGCCGTTTACCTTCCCGCCAGAGCGGTATCTATTTATCTACTTGCACTTTGACGTGCTTTTGAACTGCTAGGTTGGCAGGAGCAGGGACCGAGCAACGGGAGCTCACCCCGTCATGGGGGTTTGAACTGCCAACCTTCTGACTGGCAAGCCCTAGGCTCTGTGGGTTTAACCCACAGCGCCACCCGCATCCTCAATACAATAGGGAAACTCAAAAAGGAAGCTTTGAGGCACGTTCGGCTTCGGAAAATCATTCGAAAACTGAAGCAGTTACTTCAGGGTTTTCAGCGTTCGGAAGCCAAAACGTGCGTCAATGGAGACGTTCGACAACCGAGGTTCCACTGTATAAGAAAACTTTGTTCTTAGCTGTCTCAGTAAAATTCAGCCATCATCTTGAGGTCTTGAAGGAGACTGCTAAACCATTGGACTTGGCTGCCACTTGGAGGACTTTTGTAACTAACATGAACAAACAACATATGAAGCTACTTATCCCAGTGAAGGTTGACTTTGTTTGGCAGTACCTATGACATATGGCTTTGTTTGACTGATTGGTCTGAGTTATGCCTCTTTCACCCGATCCCACTTAATTGATTGAATTCAATTAAAGCCTTTGCACTAACCATTTCCAGAGCAAACAAGATCCCATTTATCTCCTGCTGATGCAGATACCATCTCTATGGTCCACAATAGAAAGTGTCTGAAATATACTCAGAGTCGCAAAGTGATTTCATGCTCTTTATTCAGCTCATAGTGGTGAGGAGGAATGAATGTCCCCTCAAGTATCTGCTTTATATACATTATTTACACAATGGGCTGCACATGATTGGCTAATTCCGGAATTCTACTGTAAGCCAATCAGGTTGTGGATTCACTTCAATCTGGAGCATGATTGGGTGGTTCCTGCCAACCAATCATACTGCTGCATTGTTCTAGGACCAATCAGATTGCTGCATTCTGAATCCTATTGTTCTAGGACCAATCAGACTGCTGCCTTTTGGATCCTATTGTTCTAGGACCAATCAGACTGCTGCAGTTTGGATCCTATTCAACTCAGTACATAATAACAGTGTCCTTTTATACTGCATCACGGTGTGACATGATGGTTTGACATCAACTGATAGGAAGTGCCTACAGAGGGTGGTGAATACAACACAAGATATTATAGGCTGTCCTGTGAATCCACTGGATGACATTGTGGAAGAACGTTGCCTCAGGAGAGTGAGGAAAATTCTCAGGGATGACTCACACCCTGGCCGGCACTTTCTTGATCTCCTGCCCTCGGGCAGAAGATATAGAAGCATGATTAGTCATGCCAACAGGGTAAAGAACAACTTCAATCCATGGGCTGTTAGGCTGCTGAATGAAAAGATAACAACAGGGCAACTGACTTTTGGGTTTGGTGGGTGCGCGTCAGTAAATGAGGGGAATTAAGACTAATTGAGCTGAGTGGGGGGTGCTCATGTAATCTCACTGTATACAAGTTGTACAAATGACAATAAAGTATTTCAATTTCAATATGGGACCCACCAGGTCTGAAAACCAGGTGGATCACATCACTCTATTTATAACCTTTTATTTCATTGTTTCAGGTACTCTTTGCATTTTGGTTTTTATCACCAATGGGCTTATTGTTGGTGTGAATGCTACCGACTGGATGAAAGGCAGAAATCTGATGCCCAGTGATGAAATTCTGGCCAGCCTGGGGCTGTCCAACCTTTGCTTCTGCACCTCACTAATTCTGGACTATTTCATTTCACTCATCTGGAAGGAGTTCTTCAGAAAGTTTTACATGGTGCAAAAAATCACGTTTACCCTCGATATTGCCGCAAGCTTTTTGAGCTTCTGGTTCACTGCCTGGCTGAGTGTTTTCTACTGCATGAAGATTGTCAACTTCAAGCAGTCCTTTTTGCTGAGGGTGAAACTACAATTTTCCAGCCTTGTGCGTTGGCTCCTCCTTGGTTCTGTGCTGGCTTCCTGTGCAGCAACATTCCTAGTCACCTGGACTTTTAAAACAGTGTCCCAAGCATCCGACAGTCTGAACAATCAGACTTTCCTCAGCCTTCCCTCTGACTTTAACTTTACAAACGACTACAAAAAGCGAAAATTGATACTTGTGCATATGACTATGCCTTACAAACTCTTCCCCATTATCCTGGGCTGTTCTGTTCCCCTAGTGATAGTGATTGCCTCTTCTGTGCCAATTCTCAATACTCTTTTCAGGCATGCCAAAAACCTGGAACAAAATGCAACCATTTTCCACAACCCTCGCCTGGAGGTTCATCTAAATGCAGCCAAGTCAGTGCTGTCTCTTCTTATAAGCTATACTTCCTTGTTTGTTAGCGAGATACTAATCAGAACGGAAATCTTTCCCAACTGGACTTATCAGTATTTTCTGTGTCTGATCTTTCAACTTGCTACCTTGGTGGCACAAGGTTTCATTCTGGTTGCAAGTAATCCAAAACTGAAGCAATCAGCTGTACAAATTATTTCCTGTGTGCAGCAGTAACCTTAGAAAATCCAAACACAGTTGCTGAGCTTTTGGGGGGCAATCATCCCAAAAGCTGTTGAGCCTTTTTTGGTTGATCGGAAGTGGCGGATGAGCAGGTTTTCAAAATTGCCATCTAGGAGGCAACAAGGAAGTGACAGCGGGGAACAGATGAGATCCCAGACATTTACTAATATATTTACTATTAGCCCCACCCTGCAGACATTAGCGGAATTTTCTGGTTTATATGGCAACCAGTGCTGATAGAAAGGCTTGTTTAGGTTTGTAGAAAAATCTGGTCATGGATGACATTGCTTGGGCATTAGGTCCAGCATCATCAACACCCTTATTACTTGTGTAAGTTTGTAACTATTTAAAAAAACTTTATTCTTTAGGTAGGAGGAATAAGGAATAATGGATAAACATATGTCTGCCTGTCATGGAAACTGTAAAGCTGGGATGAAAACAGACTCACATCACAGGAAAGCAAGCCACTGTTGCTTCACTTTAACTATGCCTGTCTTTATTTAAAAAGAGACTTTCACTAATTTCACTAATTACAAACTTGAATGGAAGGGCTATATCGGGATGTAATGCTCTTGCTAAAAATTCACATGGCCAACTAGAACTGTTCCAAGATTCAAATCTCAAGGACCTGGTACAGGGTCTCAATTTGAGAGTGATATGGTAAAGCAAACCCATATCTGTCTGGTTTTGCAAATAAAAAAAATGTTACACAAACACCATTGAAAGATAAAAAGAGCATAATACGAGTGCATGGAGTAAGATAAGACTCAAACAAGAAGAAAAAGAAAAGAAATAGTACCCATGTAGAAAACAAAACAGAAAAACAACAATAAATTGTTTTGCAAATATAAAATGTGTTGTCTGCTCATGACTTTGGACAAATCACTGCTGGCTGCATTGCACATGTGAAAATGACTGAATCGTAAAGTGGCACAGGTTTGCTCGAGTTTCAAAGATGCTATTCCATGTGTGAAAATGGTTATAGGTTTGGAAAATGAATCCCAAGCAGCAAACAGCTCAATGGTAGTTCTGGAACAAGGTGGTCCCTCAACTAGGCTGATCTAAAGTTATTCTAGGGCTTTTTATATATTACCAGGAAGACTTTCAATCTGCCCCAATAGAATACTGGTAGGTGTTGAAATATATGGAGGGCACCAGGTTGGGGAAGCCTGGCCATAAACCAGTAAGTCATTTCAATGCTCGGTGAAACTAACAGTTGGAAATTTAAAGGTGACAGAAACATTGGCATGACAGAAATGTCAAGATGAAAAATTGGTTTATTTGCATCATTTCCATCATTACAAAAGAGATTTAATCAGATTAATGTTTTGATACTGTCATAATTGCATTTCCTCTACCATTTAAAAATAACTACTGTAATGAGAGTTTATTAATCAGAAATTGTTTACTCGGTATAATACAAAAGTCAATTTTTGTTTATTGGATAATTAGGAATATCTACAAAGTAGACAGTGATTAAAACATATTGATTGTGTAGGC
The DNA here is from genome assembly GCF_964252035.2 of Podarcis erhardii. NCBI lineage: Eukaryota > Metazoa > Chordata > Lepidosauria > Squamata > Lacertidae > Podarcis > Podarcis erhardii. The sequence continues at coordinate 27,711,968 of NC_138515.1, read as the reverse complement.
ACTGGCCAGAATAGTAATTGACATGAATTTTAAGAAATGCTTAAGTAGCGAAGATTACAAGATGTAAGTCCATGGAGTGGGAAACAATTTTTTTCAAACACAAAATACCAGGGCAAATGCTTTCAATCAGGTATTTTAGCTATTATTGTCTCATTTAACCTTAGAATGTGATTGGTTTTTTTTAAATTAAGCAAATAAATCAGAAATGAAAATGATTCCAATGGCAATTTAAAAATAAATAGATTACTTCCAATCAAACTGCAAAATAACAATTATAATTATTAAAAGAAAAAACCCATATGCTTTCTATTCCAAATCACCCAAACAATCTGTGTTCAGTTTTCAAAGTCTTTCATTTCAATGCGAATTGAAAGTGTGTATTTAGATCAGGGTTTCCCACACTTGGGTCTCTAGCTGTCTTTTGGGACTACAATTCCCATCATCCCTGATCACTGGTCCCGCTAGCTAGGGAGAATGGGAATTGTAGTCAAAAAACAGCTGGAGACCAAAAGTGTGGGAAGCTCTGATTTAGATGCATAACTTGCACAAATCAGGATTTCATGTACATATCTCAAAGATGCTTCTTCAGACTCTCATAAATTACTGCTGGATCCCAAACACCAGCCTGGAATGCTTACAGTGTGTCTGAAGGTGCTGAGACTTTGACTCTGCTGCATCTGAAGTGGGAGAGGGTTCTATTATTGGGGGTTTGCCACCATGAAGAGGGCCAGGGAGTGTGAGATATGGAGCGTGAGCTACTTTGTTTCCTCATCTGATCCAGAAGAAAGAAATTCCAGTGTTCCATCTATCATTCCCTGCCTGCCAGCATGAGATATTTAGGGTTTTTTCTGCCTCCTTCTGACCCAACTCAACAGGTAGAGAAATCTTCAAATCCCATCTTCCTTGGAGCCAACGACCATAATTTCCAGTGACTGAGAAGTTGGGAAAGCCTCTCTTATATCTAGCAAAACTGTTTTGTTGGTGCTTAAAAGGTAAAGGGAACCCTGAACATTAGGTCCAGTCGTGGACAACTCTGGGGTTGCGGCACTCATCTTGCTTTATTGGCCGAGTCATGTGGCCAGCATGACTAAGCCACTTCTGGCAAACCAGAGCAGTGCATGGAAACACAGTTTACATTCCCGCCAGAGTGTTACCTATTTATCTACTTGCACTTTGACGTGCTTTCGAACTCCTAGGTGGGCAGGAGCAGGGACTGAGCAACGGGAGCTCACCCCGTTGCGGGGATTCGAACCGCTGACCTTCTGATCAGGAAGTCCTAGGCTCTGTAGTTTAACCCACAGCGCCACCCGCGTAGTTACCAGAGCTATTTTTCCAGAAAAGAAGGTGCCGGAACTCACCATGAACACCTCCCTCATTCTCTTAGAATGGCAATGGCGCCCATCTGAGAGGTGCCAGAACTGAGCTCTGGTGAGCTCTGGCTGAAAAAAAGCCCTGGTAGCTACCATTATTCCCTTCTCAAAGGTAAAGGTTTTATTTTTTGCTTTGCTGAGGGTTAGGATCACCCATTATAATTATTCTTATTAGGAAGGTTTATTAAAAATAAGTCCTTTTTTTGTTGTTGCTGCAAAAGCTATCATCTTGCTATGGGAAACAATACAGAGGTCATCCGAAAAAAGGGACATCCTAAGGAAAAGTGGATCAAGTCAGAAATGGGACGGCTTCTGTAAATCCGGGACTGTCCCGGGAAAATAGGGAGACTTGGAGGGTCTGTCTCTACAGAGGGGGAGGTATGCGCTGTTCCTGTTAGCAGGTTAGTGTGCATTCAAAGTGATTAAAAAACAACCACCAGCAGCACCCACAACTGGCCATCTTGAAATTCAAGGCGACCTAATTGGGTTTCTCTCCAGCCCTGAGTGACTTGCTCCAGCTTTGCATTTCATTCACACAGTACCAAAGGATTGTCCGGGGACAGGCGCCCCCTGAGAGTTAAGAAAAGAAATAGAATAAGAGCAGCTTGAGAAGCTTTAGCACGTGAAGGACAGCCAGTAACTACTCATTGGCAATGGACGTTCAGAGTCTGCTCTGAGAAGGGGCAAGAAGCCAAGTGAACGCCAGAGGGATGAAGAGCAGGCCAGCAAAAGGAAAGTTGCCCGTAGGGCTGAGAGCCTTGGAGGTCACCGTGGGAGGAGTCGCTTGGTGCTTGGCTTTCCTTTCTAGCGGAGGTGCAGGTGGGGATCTGGAAATGTCCTTGCAGGGCTCTGGTTCAAGGTCAACAATGTCTCGGACAAAGCCAGTCTCATTTCTCACCACCTCCTGGAGGTCAAAAAGGAAGAAAAACTTTAAGGATCTACACCTATTTATTTGCTGTAGTTGTGAGGTTGGTACTACTTCTCCCTTGAAGAGATAAGACATAGTTTGAAATGGAAAATGATGAGGGACGGTCTCCCTCGGGAGGTGGTGGAATCTCCTTGCTTGGAAGTTTTTAAGCAGAGGTTGACTTGCGGTTGCAAAGCACAGCACTTGTTCTCCTCTCTATTTAAATCTCCCTTTGTGTAGAGATTTTCAAAAGGGATACATGACAAATCTGAAGAATCATGAATTGTGCAGGGTGTTTATGTTAGCCAGATTTAATATGTTTCCCTCAATGATAGTGAGAGGATAGTGAGACGCTCTCCCAGAATCAGAGCGTCCCTGCAAATGTAGTAAACAGGAACCTGATACTTTGGAGCATATTTTCTTTTCTTGTAATTTTGGCATTTATGCCAGAAGATACCGTATTTTTTGCTCTATAAGACTCACTTTGTCCCTCCTAAAAAGTAAGGGGAAATGTGTGTGCATCTTATGGAGTTTTCCTCCTCCAAAAACTAGGTGCGTCTTGTGGTCTGGTGCGTCTTATAGAGCGAAAAATACGGTAATTATTAGAGGCCTTAGAAACTCAATTTCTTAGAAACTGATTTCTTTGCCACCAACGGTTCAGGACCTGCTTTCGTACAGTAATGATCAAATTACTTTAATAGTGACTGAATTTCTGAGTGCTGTCCATGTAGAAAGACTGGGCCATTATAAAGAGATTTAGTGGTTGTATTGTATTATTTATGTAAATTGATTTTCTTTGGAGTTAAAGATCTGACTGGGACAAACCTTGTTATATTGATCTTGTATTTTGCACAATTTGTATACGGTGTCTGTTTGATAATGTGTGGTTTGCTATGCCTAATAAAGGATATTTGGGGGGGGGGGAGCAGAGGTTGGCCATGGATGCTTTAGCTGAAATTCCAGCTCTACAATTCTATGATTCTATGGTAGGTTGAAAAACGAGCTGTTAAAAGAACAAGTTCCAGGGACCATTTCACAGTTCTGTTCTCCCACCCGCCACAAATCTACCACATTTTTCACTCTATAAGACACACCAGACCACAAGAGGCACCTAGTTTTTGGAGGAGGAAAACAGGAAAAAAAATATTCTGAATCTCAGAAGCCAGAACAGCAAGAGGGATCGCTGTGCAGTGAAAGCAGCGATCCCACTTGCTGTTCTTGCTTCTGGGATAGCTGCGCAGCCTGCATTTGCTCCATAAGATGCACACACATTTCCCCTTACTTTTTAGGAGGGAAAAAGTGAGTCTTATAGAGCAAAAAATACTGTACTTTCAGGTAAGGCTGTGCAGTTGTAGCAACAACTGAACAACACTGAGGTTCTTGGACCCCCCCAGCCACCCAGCCACCCTAAAAATCAGCTTGGGAGGGTTGGGGCACCCCATGGAGCAGATTTGGGGAGGATGGGTAGGTGAGAGAGGAAAAGCAAGTCCCACTGTGTGAGTGGAACTCCACTCATGCACTGCTGGACACCCCCTAAGATTTTGATTTGCGCTCTTGTGTGAGGTTAGGGGAGCTTTAAGCCTTTAAAAGTTAAAGGGACCCCTGACCGTTAGGTCCATTCGCGGACGACTCTGGGGTTGCGGCGCTCATCTCACTCTATAGGCCAAGGGAGCTGGCGTTCAGCTTCTGGGTCTTGTGGCCAGCATGACTAAACGACTTCTGGTGAACCAGAGCAGTGCACAGAAACACTGTTTACCTTCCCGCCAGAGCGGTACCTATTTATCTACTTGCACTTTGACGTGCTTTCGAACTGCTAAGTTGGCAGGAGCTGGGACCGAGCAACGGGAGCTCACCCCGTTGCGGGGATTCGAGCTGCCAACCTTCTGATCGGCAAACCCTAGGCTCTGTGGTTCTAAATATTACACGGGGCCTGTGTCTGGAATTTGCCTTGGAAAAACTTCCCATTTACTTCATCAGGAGCTTTCCCCCCTGTGGAAATTGCAGTTGTGAGGGGACCACTGGTTAAACCACCTTTATTTCCCCCAGTGTAGGGTCCTGATCTGGATCAAACCCTCTTGCATTAGCCATTTGTTTAATCCCACCTCACCCCACACTTAAAGACACAGCTCCTTCACCAACATAATGTGTCTTTTGTTCCTTATGGGTCGGTGTCAGACTCGGGACTTGAATGAAGCAAGAGCAGGACCTGATCCTAGGAGCAGAAGGGTGTAAGACAGGGAGTCAGCCTATGCTGCCACCATCAAGCCCTTGCTAAAGGAGGGAACTGCAAGGAAACCAGAGAAACTTTGGATCCCCTTTCTGATTTTTCCAGCTGATGTTAACACCAAATACAAAAAAAATTTCCCCAAAACCTTGCTTACATCAATTGTTTTGATGACCACAATCTGATTCGCCTCCTTGCAAGCCTTCTCTGCTTTCTTGATGGTCTCTTGGTCCCATTCCACCAAGTTTATAGCCATCATTCCTTCCATTGCACTGGAGGGGAGAAATTGAGGAGGAACACAGGAAAAGAAGATTAATGCTTCACAGGGGCTGTGCCCATAGGAAGTTGGCAGCATGGAAAGAGAGGCTGACCTTGGAAAGATGCAGACGTATGGGCCTTCCGAAGGAGGATGAATGTGGTTTGAGCTTTAAACACACATTCTCTCCTGGGAAGGCAACCAATGGGTGGCTCAAACTTCTTCCATCACACTTCAGAACAGGGATGAGTGGCTAACCTTTTTTTTGGCTTGACAATGACCCAAATTACCCCAGGCAACCCTCCAGGGGGCTCATGCTTGTACTGAGTGTGGATAATCTACACAGTCGCCTTCCCAAGTCTGTCACGCCCAGCAGCACACAGCCACCCTGAACTCTGTGGATCAGCTGATTAGGGAGATTACCACCCGTTCCCCACACCATCACATGATAGATCTGATGAATGAGGGTGGGCCCAATTCAAAGAGGTGGTTTTGACCTATAAAACCTTAAATGTCTCAGAACTGCAATACCTCAAGGACCGCCTCTTTCCATATGAACCTACCCAAACCCCGAGATCATCTTCTGAGGCCTTCCTTCGTGTGCCTCCTCCTTGAGAGGTCCGGAGGGTGGCAACACGAGAAGGGGCCTTCTCAGTGGTGGCTCCCCGCCAGGGAAGTTCGCCTGGCGCCTTCATTATACACCTGTAGGCACCAGGCAAAAATGTTCTTTTTTAACCAGGTTGACTTGATTGACATCCCATACCCTTTCAAAATGTGGCGATTTTGGGGTGTGTGTGTATTATTGGGTTATTGTTCTTATTTTGATTTTATATACTGCGATCTTTTCTGTGAAGTGCCCTTAGACCTCCGGGTATAGGGCAATATATAAATTGAATAAATAAAACAAGTAAAAAGCCCTATCAGGGTGGTGGGGGCTGTGCCCTATTTTTTTTATTTTTACTTTTTGGACACTGCTGCCACAATGGATTGGATTGCACCCCCCCAAAAAAAAATTCACTTAAGGAGGCCTGTTTAGTCCCCCAAAAAATCCGGGGATTGGCAACTGCTGCCTTAGAACGGTCTGCCTGCCTCCATCCTGCGACACGATTGCGGATCGGATGCTGTCTGTGTCCTGCCATGGCATTCAGGCACCTTCTCAGAAACACTCACTCTGCTGCCTCTTGGCCCAGCTCATGGGCCACCTGTTGAATGTCTGGGTATCCCATGCAGCTGGAGATGTTGTTTCGAGGATAGTAGAAGAGGAAAGCCAGACACATTTCGTTCAGAGTACTTGGTCCGCCCTGAGGGAAAACAAAGGCCAAATTCATTTAAGATGCAAGAGTTTTGAAAAACCAGAAGCTTTTCTATTAGAAATTTTAGGTGCAAAGGAGGGATGCGGGTGGCGCTGTGGGTTAAACCACAGAGCCTAGGACTTGCCAATCAGAAGGTTGGCGGTTCAAATCCCCGCAACGGGGTGAGCTCCCATTGTTCGGTCCCTGCTCCTGCCAACCTTGCAGTTCGAAAGCACCTCAAAGTGCAAGTAGATAAATAGGTACCGCTCCAGTGGGAAGGTAAACGGCGTTTCCGTGCGCTGCTCTGGTTTGCCAGAAGCGGCTTAGTCATGCTGGCCACATGACCCGGAAGCTGTACGCCGGCTCCCTCGGCCAATAAAGTGAGATGAGCGCCGCAACCCCAGAGTCGGCCACGACTGGACCTAATGGACAGGGGTCCCTTTACCTTTTATAACAAAGGAGCAGGAAAGAATATTTATGCACGTGAGGACAGCAGCGCGGATACTTTTGGCCCAGAGACAGAAAGAAGACAAAGTGCCGACCAGAGAAGAATGGCTGATAAAGATGATGGATTTACGCCGAAATGGCAAAATCACATCAGAAGATTAGAAATCAAGAAGATAGTAATTTTACTAAGGAATGGGGAAAATTTATACGTTACCTCGGAGAACATTGTAAACAACTAAAAACTTTGGCAGGACTGTAACACTTGTAATGTAACAAGAACTATGGGGAATTAGGGAATTTTAAGAAAATGGAGAATCTTATAAGAGGCAGTTGAAAAAGGAATCCACGGAGGGACAGAGGGAAGTCCAAGGCTTCAGGGAATTCTTTATGTGTATGATTATGATTTGAAGACAAATGTAGACTGCAAAAACCAATTAAAAAATTGTAAAAGGAGAGAGAGAGAGGGTTTTGGCCGCAGTGCAACAGCATCTCTTGCTGGCTCCAGGTATCAGCACAGCCAGAGTCAGGAAAGTGCTGTGAAGGAAGAATAGCAGAGACAGGCACTAGAGTCCTGTGCCTTTGCAGAGTAGAATTCCCCCTGGCACGTGGGAATCAGTAAGAGATTTGTGGGACTCCCAACCCGCCATATCATGTTCACAAATCCACATCTCACCCCTTGTTCTGCGGACTCTGCCCCATATCTCATCCCCCAACTCCCCTGATACTGGCCTTGCTTTCCCCTCCTTCCACCACACACGAAAACCTTTGGTGGCCCTGCAAGCTGTTACTAAAATATCTGGATATTCTGGGGACAGCAAGATTGGATTTAGCAAAAGTTGCCCTCTCCCGAAACCACCTTCCCCCTAATGCTTAGGTCATGGGAAGGCAAACTAAGGCCTGGGGGCCGGATCTGGCCCAATCGCCTTCTAAATCCGGCCTGCGGATGGTCTGGGAATCAGTGTGTTTTTACATGAGTAGAACGTGTGCTGTTATTTAAAATGCATATCTGGGTTATTTGTGGGGCATAGGAATTTGTTCATTCTCCTCCCCCCAAAAATATAGTCTGGCCCCCCACAAGGTCTGAGGGACAGTGGACCGGCCGTCTGCTGAAAAGGTTTGCTGACCCCTGGGCTTAGGTGGTTTTCAGTCAAGGACTTACGAAGGTCAGTCCGGTCCGGTCTTTGGTTTGATAGTGACATTCCACCAGGAACTCATCTCCCTGTAAAACACAAGAGGACACGGGGTCAAACCTATAGCAGCAGAGGGTCGCTGCTGAAAATGGCTTTTCCCCACCAAAGCGTGGCCCAAAGGGAAACACTGGGATGACGTACTGATTTGAAAATGACTTCCTCCTTCATGCCTCTGGTCTCCTGGAGATTGAAATCGTACTTGTTGTCTTCACAAATGACAGTCAGCTGCTCTCCATTCCTGGGAGTGGGGTGGGGGTGTGGAGACAAAGAAACAGGAGAGACAAACAAACCTGAGATGCTGCTGAGAGAAAACTGTAACTGGGATGCAACCAGGATCTGATCTAATGCCTTCCTGACAAACATTTCTAAGAGCTAATATTACTAAGTGAAATGACATCTGTTGGTTGGGTTTCAGTCTTCAGTATGAACAGTGAACTGAGTTTTCTGTCTGCGTTCCTGTCCCCCACCTGTTACACACTGAGCCTCTTGGGCTTGCCAATCAGAAGGTCAGCGGTTCAAATCCCTGCAATGGGGTGAGCTCCCGTTGCTCTATCCCAGCTCCTGGCAACCCAGCAGTTTGAAAGCACGCCAGTGCAAGTAGATAAATAGGTACTGCTCCAGCAGGAAGGTAAACGGCGTTTCCATGCGCTCTAGTTTCTGTCACGGTGTCCCGTTGTGCCAGAAATGGTTTAGTCATGTGGCCACATGACCCAGAAAGCTGTCTGTGGACAAATGCCTTTGACTGGACTTAACTGTCCAGGGGTCCTTTACCTTTACACACCATAAGTACACAGGCCTTCACTTGTTGCAGAATAATGGGGGTGCTTTCATTTGAAAACTGGGAGTGATCCATGCTATACCTCAGTCAGGGTGCTGAACTCTTCTGATCTCTCCCCAGCTAATCAGCTCAGGCGCTTTCCCCCTCAGCTGAGCTCCAGTACTGACCTTAGAACTGACCTAAGTGGACCGAATAGCTGCAGTGGAGCTTTTAAAACCAGGTACCCTTTCTCCACTCTCCCTGTGTCACTGGGGCAGCTTCACAGCTTGTCATTCAGCACCAGACCCAGCAATCTCTCACAATGCTAACAAAAACAAAGAACTATATAAATAAAGGAGCTACCTGTGGGACGCTGACACAAAAACCATGCACCACTATGCAAAAGAATGAAAAGATCGCTATATGCTGAAAGAAAATCATATGAAAATGATGTACTGATGGTATTTAGCTCCTAGTAAATTAGCAAAAATGTATAAAACATGCTCAAATGTATGCTGGAAATGTAAGGAAAAAGAAGGCACCTTTTATCATATGTGGTAGAATTGTAAGGTGGTAAAAGGATTTTGGGAAATGATATTTAATGAGTTGAAAAAAATGTTTAAAATAACCTTTGTTAAAAAGCCTGAAGCCTTCCTTTTAGGAATTCTAGATGCTGAAATCCCCAAAGAGCAGAAAAGACTATTTATGTATGTGACCACGGCTGCACAGATGTTATTGGCCCAGAGATGGAAAGAAAATAAAGTCCCGACCAGAGAAGAATGACAGATGAAGTTAATGGACTATGCTGAAATGGCTAAAATGACCGGAAGAGTCAGAAATCAGGAAGACAAAAACTTTAATAGGGGATGGGGAAAATTTATAATGTATCTTAAAGACCACTGTAAACAGTTAAAATCGATAGTAGGATTGGAATAGCACTTGTAGTTTAAGGTTGATTCTGGACATAATGGAAGAAGTAAAGGCTTTGGATTATCATAAAGGATGCGGGAGGAACTGATTAATAACAGGACCCACATAAGGGAGGATGGAAGTCCAGGAGATTCCTTGGAATCATGTTTTTATGATTTATGATTGATATATCTATGTAAAATTTTAAGTTGAAAAATCAAATAAATATATATTTTTAAACAAAGATTTAAAATCCTTCCCTCTCCTCTCCCCCCCCTCTCTTTCCCCTGCAATGTCTAGGCCTCTAGGGCAATAGTGTCTCACACCGAATGTAAACGAACTGTGAAAAAGGCTATGAACGGGAAGTGGAGATGCTTATATGTACCTTTCCTTGCTTATTTGTTTGTTTTGTATCACAAACAAATGTTTTAAATAAAAACCAATTAACAGAAGTAAAACACACACACACACAAAAACTAGTGGCTTTTCTTACCGGTACTGGACTCCTCTCACTCCCAACCCGGCCAAGTGTGTATGCAGCAAGTAACCAAAGACATGCATATCAGGCACCGGAACACCATTCATCTGCAATCCAAAAACAGGAGTAAAAGGCCCATGAATGGCATCTGGCCCAGGAGCAAAGGAAGAGGGGTGTAGTGGGTGTGGGCCACCCCGGGTGTCACCACTGAGCGGGGTGACAAAATGCCGGGCAGCACTCACCGCGGGGCCTGCAGCGCACCTGAGCCACACATCTCTCCTGGGAGAGACGGGTGGCTTGGGCGTGCGCAGGCTTCCCGCTGCCCAAACGGTCTGCCCTCTACCTCCCCCCCAGCTGTAGGGCAGCTGAGTAGGAGGAGGCAAGCAGACCCTGGAGGCCCTGCAATGCTTGCCCTGTCCCTATGGGCACCTTGCCCTGGCCATGGGCACACCGACCAGGCGCCGGAATGGCTTCCTCTGCCGCTGATCTGACCACTATGCTTTGAACGCTTGCCCCAGCAAACATCTCAGGAAATCATCAGACATCTATGGAATGTTCTGGCAGCCAAATTTCAGCACCAGAACAGCCACACTGTCAATTTGCTGCTCACTAGCTACAGCAGTGGTTCTCAACCAGTGTGCCGTGGCACCATGGGGTGCCATGAATGCCCCTCTTCCCTTCTCTCCCTCTTCTGAAACGTAAAAGATGCAGGAGCAAGGCCTGGAGAACAACACTGGCAACCCCACACAAAAAGCTCAAGAATTTGGCCTAGCTTCAATTTCTCTCCACAGTGAGGAACAAGCACTTCTCGCCTGCAGTTGTGAGTGCAAGACATTTTTACAGCTGGAGCCTGAGCCCTGTCTCCATCCCTACTGCTAGGGCAGCCCCATTCCCTGCGGTTCCCCTGCTCAGTCTGTTAGCCCCCATGGCTGCTTTCTGCTGGGGAAATGTGCATGTGTTTCCCATGGAACGGGGAGTCTGACCTTAACCCTGACCTGCTCTTTGTAGAGCTTTTATATAGAACGCAATAAGAGCATGTCTTTGAAATTGTAGCCTGAATATGAAGTATCAACGCTCACTGCTAGCATTTGTTACTGACCTGGGGCGGGGAAAGGGCTGTGGAATACTCCGGAACTTACATCATCAAACTGACTGGTATTGCAGACACCGTAGGACATGAAGGACTCGGCTCCAGGGGGGAGGAAATGGATTGGAAATGTAAAGAATCCTGTCTGCAGAACCCCCATGTCATAAGGACGCAGCTCCGTAGTATAATAGAGTCGTATCCCTGAGTTGTCAATCAAGCCTTAGGAAAGAAAACCCGCAGGTGAGCAACTGGTTCTGTATAAGTTTCCGTGCAACTGAAAATATGGTTTGTTCACACTTCACCCCATTCCATGCCTAGAAAATCATGAGTCCAAACTGTTTTCTGCTTTCTAGGCATGGGTCTGAGCGGTTTTGCCTTTGCCCTGCTGCTTTCCCCCAGAAATCCTGCTCTGTGGAGAACTCAATTGCTGTTTGCTCTGATTTAGCACTAAACCACTGGTTTTCCCAGGGGAAAGCGGTGGGGCAAACAGAAGAGTGGATAAGCCCGTGGTGAGAGGCCACTTTACCACGTGAGTGAAAATTTTGGGGGCTTCCGATAACCAAGATAGTATACATCTACTTGTACATTCAAAAGGGACATGGGTGGAATGGCAGATGAAGGTGATGGACTACATGGAACTGGTGGAAATGACTGGCAGAATCCAAGATCAGGGAGAAGAGTCGGTGGAAGAAGACTGGAAAAAATTTAAAGTTTATCTACAGAAACATTGTAAAATTAAGGAATGTTAGAAGGATGTTGGAATGAAGCTATGTGGTTTTAGCAGAAATGTTATAAAGGATTAAGTAAAAATGGATTGGTAATTAGGGAAAGAGGAGAATGTAAAATTATAGTATATCAAGATAAATTTTTAGGATAAAAACAAAGATGGAAAGGATTTGCTGAAATATCTAATTGAACTAGAATACAAAAAAGGGAGGTGTGAGGAGGTCAAGGAAATAAGCAAAGGAAAGAAAGTTATGTAAAGGTTGGATTTGTGTTTTTTTTGTTTTTTTGTTTTTGTGCTTTGTTTGTTTAACTTTTTCTATTTTTCTTTCTGTAACCTTCAAAACTTTAATAAAATCTATTTAAAAAAACCAAAAGGGACACGGGTGGTGCTGTGGGTTAAACCACAGAGCCTAGGACTTGCCGATCAGAAGGTCAGCGGTTTGAATCCCCGTGACGGAGTGAGCTCCCGTTGCTCGGTCCCTGCTCCTGCCAACCTAGCAGTTTGAAAGCACATCAAAGTGCAAGTAGATAAATAGGCACCACTCCGGCGGAAAGGTAAACGGCGTTTCCGTGCGCTGCTCTGGTTCACCAGAAGCGGCTCAGTCATGCTGGCCACATGACCCGGAAGCTGTATGCTGCCTCCCTCGGCCAATAAAGCGAGATGAGAGTCAGCCACGACTGGACCTAATGGTCAGGGGTCCCTTTACCTTTACCTTACTTGTACATTCAATAAGGACAACAAAAAGACAAACAGAACATCAACTTAATGTCCTACTTCCAAACTTCCAGAAACATCTGGCTGGTAAACATTGCTGGCGTAGATGGATCATTAGTTCTTACCAGTGTGAGACATGGGGCCTACCTCACCACTATCCTGCTAAGTTCCTCATAGTGATAAATATTTACTAAAGGACATGAAGAAATATGAATATTTATAGAAACGCCAACACCAGGAGCATTTCCCAAGTACAGTTGTATCTTGGAAGTCGAGCGGAATCCGTTCGACTTCCAAAACGTTCAAAAACCAAATTGCAGCTTCTGATTGGCTGCAAGAAGCTCCTACAGCCAATCAGAAGCCACAGAAGCCCTGTCGGACATTCAGGGTCCAAAAGAACATTCTCAAACCGGAACAATCACTTCTGGGTTTGTGACATTCGGGAGCCAAAACGTCCGAGTTCCAGGGCATTTGGGATCCAAGGTACGACTGTATCAGTGCTTCTGCTGGCCACAGTCCCCAACACCAACATCTCCCGTTGTCTGGGTCTCCTGGTGCTCAATAACAGCTGCCCTAACATTTCTCCACAGACACTTCTAATCCAGTAAGACCAACTTTTATATATATATATATATAAAATGGCCCCCAAATGCAGAAGCTGGCCCTCCTGTATCCATCACTCTTTATATTTCTAGGAACTGCCATACTCCTCCCACTGGCTCTTCTTTCCTCGGCAAAAGAAACACCAGCAGGAATTAAGGAATTCTGAGACATGTAGTTCTTGAGAGAGGCACATATCTGTCAAACTACAACTCCAGGAGCTTTCGGTACAAGTTCTCCCACCTCTGAGATCCTCAGATAAGTTTCATAAACATCCTCAAGCATCACCTACAATTTTGCCTCAATCTCCCCCCTCCTGGAAATAGACCAGAAGCCTATACTGTAGTCCCTTAGTCCCCCTGAGTAAAGCATACCCAATTTCTCTCCCCATGCTCTGGCCGTGTTCCCTGCTCCTCATCAACACATCACCTTCCTCTTATGCAATCAATATATGTGCTTTACTCACCTGGAATTCCATTAAAATTGCTGTAGTGGACTTCTAACCGGATCCACTGGGGATCAATTGGTGTACCTAAGGAGATTCCAGTTTCATCTGGGAACATGTAGCTCTAGTTGGTTGGTGGGGGAGAAGAAAGACAGCTATTAAAAAATGATCAGTTGACTGTTGTGTCCCCTGTTCTCTTGGCTTCTGAGCTTGATGTTGCACAGAAGTCAGTAATATTACAAATTCAGTGAGGCAGCAGTCCTAAACCCATTTACCTGTGAGTAAGCCCATACCCTCCAACATTTCTCCAAAGAAAATAGGGGTGTCCTATTTACTACTACTACTACCCTTAATAATAATAACAAAATAACAATAACAATAATAATACCTCATCCATCTGACTTGGTTGCCCCAGCCACTTTGGATGGCTTCCAATATATATAAAAACATAATAAAACATTAAACATCAATTAAACCTTATGGGGGGAAACCTTCCCTATACAGGACTGCCTTCATATGTCTTCTAAAGGTTACTTATCTCCTTGGCTTGGGGGGGGTCACATAACTCCATACCCTCCAACGTTTCTCTGATGAAGATAGGTCCCTAAGGAAAAGTGGGACATTCTGGAATCAGATCAGAAACCGGGAAGGCTTCTATAAATCCAGGACTGTCCCTGGAAAATAGGGATACTTGGAGGGTCTGTAAGTCTCATTTAATTCAATGGGACTTGCTGTTGGGTAGACACATAAGGCCGTAAAACCTCTGGCAGGGATCAATAGCGATCACATCTTCTAGACCAAATATTTAAAATAGTCGTATGGCACCAGTGAATGGTAGCTTGTTAAGGGAGCTGAAAGTTTTTAGGAAGGCCCTTTATTCAGAAAGCTACAAACCCCAGCCCAGTATCTAGATTGGACCAGGCACCTTTGCTGAGCTTCCCATTCACTTCAGTGGCACATGCTCAGGAAAATTTAGCCCCGGGGAATTGAACCCAGAAACAATGAAACCTCAGAACCCGGCTAAAAGAACACACCACAGCATCAAAACTCTCTCAGAGATCAGTTTTGAACTTCACTGCAGTAGTTTGACCACAGGTGAAAAAGCAGTTCTCATGGCCTGGGAAGTTCCCACATACTCACCCCTCCTCCTACAGCCCAGCCCACGACTATCTGGGAGCAGAGGGCAAAATCAGGATCAGCTCCGTAGCAGTCGCTGACCCCAGTTGGCAGCACACTGCCATTGCCGCACGCATAAACCAGGATGTGGTGCACCATGGTTTCGTTTCGAGGTGTGATCATGGCCTCAAACTGTAGACAGAAGAAAGAAAGAAGGAAAAACAGTGACTACTTCATTAACCGGGATGACTTCTGTAAATCCAGGGTAAAAGGTAAAGGTGACTATGGGGTTGCGGCGCTCATCTTGCTTTCAGGCCGAAGGAGCCGGCGTTTGCCCACAGACAGCTTTCCAGGTCATGTGGCCAGCATGACTAAACCCCTTCTGGCGCAATGGAACACTGTGACGGAAACCAGAGCGCACGGAAACGCCATTTACCTTCCTGCCGGAGTGGTACCTGTTTATCTACTTGCACTGGTGTGCTTTCAAACTGCTAGGTTGGCAGGAGCTGGGGCAGAGCAAAGGGAGCTCACTCCATAGCAGGGATTCGAACTGCCGACCTTCTGATCAGCAAGCCCAAGAGGCTCAGTGGTTTAGACCACAGTGCCACCTTTTACCTTTTTAATTCAGGACTGTCCCTGGAAAACAGGGGCACTTGTGGGCACGGGGTGGGAGTCTGTGATCCCAGTGCTGAAGAAGAAGAAATGTTAATAAAATATGAATTACGTATGTGCATTGGAGTTAGCAAACAACAGCAAGTGGTCCCTGGGGGAATTTTCAAGCGAATTTAAATTCCTCCCCTTTCATTGGATGGAGTGCATGGTTTGTCAGTGTTGATGTGACACCCCCTCCACCATCACCCCAAACCATCATTTTCTCCTCCTAAAAAACGGCTTACAGTGAGGTCTTCGGCTGAAACCTTTCTATGCTTCTTTCCCACAGTTACCTTGTAGATGTGATGTTTTTCCTTGACTATTGGCAATGGTATGAAAGTGCAGGCATAGGTGGTGTCATCCTCTGGGATAGGGAACTGCAAAACAAAGTCAAAACAACGCTGAGCATTGTAGGGTTGCCAGCTCCTGGAATTTTCTATGACAATAAAAAAGCGGAAGCTGGCCCTAACATGAGGTAAAGGTAAAGGTAAAGGGATCCCTGACCATTAGGTCCAGTCGTGGCCGACTCTGGGGTTGCGGTGCTCATCTCACTTTATTGGCCGAGGGAGCCGGCATACAGCTTCCAGGTCATGTGGCCAGCATGACTAAGCTGCTTCTGGCGAACCAGAGCAGCTCATGGAAACGCCGTTTATCTTCCCGCTGGAGTGGTACCTATTGATCTACTTGCACTTTGACGTGCTTTCGAACTGCTAGGTTGGCAGGAGCAGGGACCGAGCAACGGGAGCTCACCCCGCCGTGGGGATTCGAACCGCCGACCTTCTGATCGGCAAGGCCTAGGCTCTGTGGTTTCACCCACAGGGCCACCCGCGTCCCTTAACATGAGGTAAGATAACTCAATTTGCCTTGGGCAGCAGATTGGAGGTTGCGACTGAAGGGATGGCAGGTTGTGGTGTCAACCTTTTTAAAGAAAAGCGAGGACCACCATACTGGACAGGAGGGTAGCAATATTGTCCAACACAGAGAGACGAGTTCTTGCATATCCATAATGCTCAGGTACATGAGTACACCAGTTTTTAAATTAAATTAAAAAGGAAGCTCAAGTTTGATGCTGACATCCTACTATGGTATCCTGCCATTAAGAGTTTGATCATGAGAATACTTGATTTCCTTTGAGCAAATGACTATAGTGGGACCTCGGGTTAAGAACTTAATTTGTTCTGGAGGTCCGTTCTTAACCTGAAACTGTTCTTAACCTGAAGCACCACTTTAGCTAATGGGGCCCCCTCTGCCGCCGCGCCACCGTGCGATTTCTGTTCCCATCCTGAAGCAAAGTTCTTAACCCGAGATACTATTTCTGGGTTAGCGGGGTCTGTAACCTGAAGCGTCTGTAACCTGAAGCATCTGTAACCTGAGGTACCACTGTATTATTGAATCCACTGTACTAGCAGGATGCAACAATGTTCATCTTCTGGGTCAGTGGTAGATCAGTCTCCCCACCCACCAGAATTGTTAAATACATTGGGTTGTATTCAACGGTTGTAATACTCAGATGAGATAGGGCTGCCATACGTCTGGGAAATGTCCGGGAAAATCTGCTGGATGGATCTTGTTCTCCTTCTCTCTCTCTCTCTCTCTCTCTCTCTCTCTCTCTCTCTCTCTCTCTCTCTCTGTTCTGGTGTTCTGTTTTCTGTATGCTTAGTATTAAGGTTTAGCAGCAAATCCTCAGAAACTGTTCCACTATAAAACCAGGAGGTTTTCTAACTCACACATTTAGGTTAAAAATGTTACCTTGCCAGAAATGCTTTGGGGAAATTGCTGCTACAGAAAAAAGCTTACTCATCCGTTTGAATTTTTTTTAAAAAAATTACAAATAGGTTTAATGTTGCTGGACAACATTTAGTGCTAAGAAGGCTCTAGGGGAAGATGAGTGCCTAACTCTCTTAAAGTTGAGCAACTAAATTTCCCTTGATTTAAGCAAAAAGGAACAGTGCGAGAAAAGAAAGAAAAAAATGTTGCAGAGGGTGATTTGAACAGTGAAAGAAGGAGCTTTGTTGGGTACAATCAGCCACTCTTCTGAAATGGTTAAAATGAGTTTAGAGATAGAAAATAAGGATTTGAAATAGGCAAAAGATCTAATGGCGAGGACTTGCTGAACAAACAATCTTGAACTGGAATATAAGAAAGGGTGGTATGAGGAGGTCTAGAAAGTAAGGTAAAAGAAAATATGTAAATGGAATTTATACATGTTCTTTTTGTCTTTTTTTGTTTTGTTTTTAAATTGTTTTTAATTTTTTGTATTTTTGTATTTCTGCTTTTTCTTCTTTTTTCTGTTATTATGTATTAACTTTGAAAACTTAATAAATATTTAAAAATAAAAAAAATAAAATGAGTTTAATAGCGTGGAAGAAACCAATGTCAATATATTTATTTGCAATACAATATTATTATTTGTCTAAGTGATTTGCAAATTTGTATTTTTACTTCAAGCTGCAATAATACGTACGCTGAAAAGCAAACAGTGAAAAATATACGCCCATGTCAATAATACGATCACTAGTTTGAATAAATGAATGAAATATGTCTTAATGGGAAACACTGTGACTTTTTGATGCTGAATGGAAATATCTAACAAGATCCATGCACTTTTGCTGTAAGGCAGCTAGGGAGGTGCTACTCACATCGTTGAGCTTCAGGTCATACACCTTGTAGACACTGGGTGAGTGCAATTCATCTTCAGTTGACAGCAGCATCAAGAAAAGAGATTTGTGGATTATTCTCCCTTTGAAGAAGTCAATTGTGTCATCCGTACCATAGCCAGTAATCAGTCGTAGTGTGTCACCCTGTGCAGGGAAAAGTTAAAAGAAAAATCTTCCCTCCATTATCATATTGTTTCAGGTAAGCTGGCAACTAAAAGAATAGCTGTGGAACCTTACAAAAGGACAATCCGGGTGGACTCTCCCCGCCCTGACCACGGCAAAAAGACTGATACTGATGAATTGGAAAAATTAAAAATGCAGCTCCCTTCTACAATCGGATTGAAGACTTATCCAAACCCGCAACATATGAACAACTTGCATATAAACGCAAACTTGCCATGGACAAATTCAATGGCATTTGGAATCCATTCTTACAAACGCTGTAATAGGTTAAGATCTGGGGAAGTACAATAACAACTTCGTAAAATATACAGTTTGGGGGTTTTCCTCCCTCCCCCCTTTATTTTCCCTTTTCCACGGGTGCTGTTTCTCTCTTTTTCACTCTTTTATTTACATTTCACCATGTGTAGTGCACATATAATTCTGTACTTTTTGCATTTTCAATAAAGATGTTTTAAAAAAGAAGAGAAAGAAAGTAAAATCCTCTCATTTGCTATATTTTTGGCAGGATTCACCTAAGCAGCACCACTAGTGCAAGCTCTGCAAAAAGTCTTCTGCTTGCACAATAGGGCTTGCCTCTTCTCCCCTCCCTATGCAACCCCCCAGAACAGCCCAGGGGGCAGAGAGGGGAAGATGTGGGGGTCATTCCATTCCCCTCCCCCCAGAGACCCACCCAACCTAGGAACCTCATGTTACAAACCTTTTCCTCTAAGTACCATTGCATTAATATTTTAGTTGTGTGGGGTTTTTTAAGTGCCACTGATTTTATTGGGAGTGCAAAGCACCCATTTCAGCCTCTTGCATTTTAGCAAACGAGACTTTTAAAAGTGCTTGGACACAATCCACTCTAAAGCCAGCTGGACTTTGATGGGAACTGTAGGTGGATATGGCTGCTTTGGTTACCGTGATGTCCAGGTCATGCTCATCGCAGGTACGAAAATATCGCCTGAATGCCATGGTGGTGGTTGTCTCATCCTGGGTCAAGGACAGCAGCTCGTAGTCTTGGCTTTCGTCCTCCAAGACAGTTTCTTCATCTACACCATGCCAGTCCTGAGTGAAACAGGGAGAACAAATTTTTGGAAACACAGGAAGTCAAAAGAGCATTCAAATTCCTCATCAGCAACACATTTTGGGGGGGATAGCCTTTGACCACTAAATTGCATGTCCATTCTAATTCCAAATCCATCTCATGTTTTCTTCTGAGGCACAATTTATTGTCATCCCTGAGAGGCATATTGTATCTTCTTTAAAAGTATTTCTAAACTACAAATACTTTAAGAAATTCTGAGCAGTGTACAAAAGATGCAGGAAAACAACGATAAAAACAGAGCTAAAAACAGGAATCCAGGAAAGTCTGTCTGAAGCCAGTAATTAATGCTTTGTGTATGGCAGAGTAAGGGGCATTCTAAAGGGCAGCAGCAATGGTGAAAAATGGCTGTTTTCAGATCAATACTTTATGACAATGCATAGGGTGCTGGGCCAGGAGTAAAATATGGAGGATATGGAAGTAAGAAAAATGCCTACCAAACTCATCCTAAACACTGTACAGACAACCTTCCCTATTCCGAGAGCTAGTCAATCTGTATATCCATGCTCTGGAACATCTATGTATGTATACCATTTTACTGCAATACAAACAAGCCACTACAGATAGGACATATGTATTACCCAGACGCAAGGCTGTTGAATGGAGGCAGCTCAGACATTCAGGGCCAGTTTTCAAGCGCAGGTGCTGACCTTTAAAGCCCCAAATGGCCGCAGCCCTGAAGGAGCCTCTCCACCCCAATCATTCAGCCTGGACACTGAGGTCCAGCTCTGAGGGCCTTCTAGCAGTTCCCTCACTGTGAGAAGTGAAACTACAGGGGACAAGGCAGAGGGTCTTCTCAGCAGTCATACCCGCCCTGTGGAATGTCCTTTCAGCCGATGTCAAAGAGTTAAAACACCTATATGATTTTTCGTAGACATCTGAAGGCAGCCCTGTTTTGGGAAGCTTATAATGTTTGTTGTTGTTGTTGCTGCTGCTGCTGCTGCTGCTTTTCCTGTATTTTTGTTGGACACTCCATTTTCTAGTGCTACACCATCCCTTTACCTTCAGCAAAGTGTGGCCCCATCTGCAAGGTGACCTGATGTTCAATGGGTCTGTGTAGGGAGCCTACACAATGGAGACTACAATACCTCTGGAAGCACAGATTCTCTTGGTCCCGTGAAATCATCACCTCTAGATCCATTTGTAACTTCCTTCACAATGAAAGCAGCCTCCCTCTCCCTGCCCTGGTATGTGCAGATACAAACTCCTCGCAAAGAGGAAACGACAGCTCATATTATTTTCATCTTACTGAGAAATAGACGTTGCCGTCAGGAAGGACCCCGCCAATCACAAAGTCTGCCCCGGTCATCTCTCCGCGAACAGTGAAGCCAAAAGCCACCCATCCCATTGTCTTGGCTTCCAGCTCAAAAGTCATCAAGCTGCTACTGTCTTCATGGTCCCACCGCAAGTAGATCTGGTGTGTGGGGTCGAGGAATGCCGAGAAACGCAGTGGAGGAACCGGGGAATGGCTGGAGCAGAGGCACAAGGTGGACAAGAGGAACAGCAGACTTTTCATACATGGGTGGCTCATCCTCTTGGGAGCAGAGAGCACCCTTTCTTCTCGCTCTCCCAGTGAGATCTCCCTCAAGCTAGCTAGCACCTTATACTGTGGAGACCCGGTTTATATGAAAAGCTGGGACTTGCTGGGACCAGTGCCAGAGAGGAAGGGCAATGGTTTTTATTCTCCGTATCAGATTCAGAAGGTGGGATAAGTGCATCATTTTACATAATGCTATGGCACCCTTCCCAATGGATATTTGTTGCTGCTGCTATTACCCCTTGCCCCTTTTTGCAGGTCTGGTGTGTGTGTTTTTCCTTGCACAGGCATTGTGCAAAACGTATAAAACACCTTCTGAAAGTATTTGATTGTGTAAAGCTCTAGTGACCACAGAGGTAACTGGATCATGACCACATCCCTGGATCATGACCACATACCTGTTTCCTTTGTTTTGTAGGTTTTCTATTGGAAACATAGAAACTGTTTTATTCATGGCATATCTTCAATCTATGAAGTACAGTGGTACCTCGGGTTAAGAACTTAATTCGTTCCGGAGGTCCCTTCTTAACCTGAAACTGTTCTTAACCTGAAGCACCACTTTAGCTAATGGGGCCTCCCGCTGCCGCCACGCCGCTGCTGCGCGATTTCTGTTCTCATCCTGAAGCAAAGTTCTTAACCCGAGGTACTATTTCTGGGTTAGCGGAGTCTGTAACCTGAAGCATATGTAACCCGAGGTACCACTGTATATGTCAGTACAGTTACTCAAGACAACAACATATTAATATATGTATTATGCATATTAATAAGGGGACACAGGTGGCGCTGTGGGTTAAACCACAGAGCCTAAGACTTGCTGATCAGAAGGTCGGCGGTTCGAATCCCTGTGACGGGGTGAGCTCCTGTTGCTCGGTCCCTGCTCCTGCCAACCTAGCAGTTCGAAAGCACGTCAAAGTGCAAGTAGATAAATAGGAACCGCTCCGGCAGGAAGGTAAGCGGCGTTTCCGTGCGCTGCTCTGGTTCGCCAGAAGCGGCTTAGTCATGCTGGCCACATGACCCGGAAGCTTTACGCTGGCTCCCTCGGCCCATAGAGCGAGATGAGCGCCGCAACCCCAGAGTCGGTCACGACTGGACCTAATGGTCAGGGGTCCCTTTACCTTTACCTATGCATATTAATTATAATATAAATTAGAGAAAAATTCTCTTGCCTTTGGCTGAAGGGAGCGGGACAGGAAGCACACCAAAGGATGCAAAGCTTCCAGGATTTGAATAGTAGTTGATAGGAAAATGGGCCCTTGATAGCCAATTGCTTTGGTTCAGTGAATGGCCTGTGCTTCTCTTTGTTCATTGGATCTCATTACATAATGCAATCAAAGTCCCCTCCTCAGCCCTGCCCTCCCAATCTCTAGCATGCAGAATGTGAGCTTGTTCACTGCCTAATTCTTAACTGAGCCATCATAGGCTGATCATACTAATCTGCTGGAAAAGGAGAAAACTGAGAAGAGGACACTTAATCTGTCTCTTAGGAAAGGATTTCAATTGACTCACATCATTCATCTCGGATTTTATTTACTTAGATGAGAGACCCGCAAGGACCATGGATTTGGCATTCTGTCCTGTTTTTGTGAAGTTGAAAGCTTCGCCAACACATTTGATGTTAGCTTCCTTTACTCATTATTTCAGAGGGCTAAGGAAAGCCAAATAATATTATGGCGTGTGGACATGTTCGAACTTAAGGGTACACACTGTGTACCTGTGTGTTGCATGTGCATGAGTGTGGAGGAGCCAATATAAATGAGTGAGAAAGAGCCAAAAACAAACTCCTAAATACAAGTAGTCTAATATGTTTGGAGATACGAAATTCATTAAGTAATAGTGATACAATATCGATACAAGCTGACCTCGATTTGAAAAAATGGTGCCATGTGTTCAAGTAGTTGTCAATTGTATGCATTGGCTAGAAGTGTGTTCAAGTAGTTGTCAGTTGTATGCATTGGCTAGAAGAATGGAAGGCGGAATAATGTTTGCTATGTACTGAGCTATGTACTGAGTTCCAGAAAGACATCTACTTCTGCTTCTTTGACTATGCAAAAGCCTTTGACTGTGTCGACCACAGCAAACTATGGCAAGTTCTTAAAGAAATGGGAGTGCCTGATCATCTCATCTGTCTCCTGAGAAATCTCTATGTGGGACAAGAAGCTACAGTTAGAACTGGATATGGAACAACTGATTGGTTCAAAATTGGGAAAGGAGTACAACAAGGCTGTATATTGTCTCCCTGCTTATTTAACTTATATGCAGAATTCATCATGTGAATGGCTGGGCTGGATGAATCACTAGCCAGAATTAAGATTGCCGGAAGAAATATCAACAACCTCAGATACGCAGATGACACAACCTTGGTGACAGAAAGTGAGGAGGAATTAAAGAACCTTTTAATGAGGGTGAAAGAGGTGAGCGCAAAATATGGTCTGAAGCTCAACATCAAAAAAACGAAGATCATAGCCACTGGGTCCATCACCTCCTGGCAAATAGAAGGGGAAGAAATGGAGGCAGTGAGAGATTTTACTTTCTTGGGCTCCGTGATCACTGCAGATGGTGACAGCAGCCACGAAATTAAAAGACGCCTGCTTTTTGGGAGAAAAGCAATGACAAACCTAGACAGCATCTTAAAAAGTAGAGACATCACCTTGCCAACAAAGGTCCATATAGTAAAAGGTATGGTTTTCCCAGTAGTGATGTATGGAAGTGAAAGCTGGACCATAAAGAAGGCTGATCGCCGAAGAATTGATGCTTTTGAATTATGGTGCTGGAGGAGACTCTTGAGAGTCCCATGGACTACAAGACGATCAAACCTCTCCATTCTTAAGGAAATCAGCCCTGAGTGCTCACTGGAAGGACAGATCCTGAAGCTGAGGTTCCAATACTTTGGCCACCACAGGAGAAGAGGAGACTCCTTGGAAAAGACCCTGATGTTGGGAAAGATGGGGGGCACAAGGAGAAGGGGACGACAGAGGATGAGATGGTTGGACAGTGTTCTCGAAGCTACCAGCATGAGTTTGACCAAACTGCGGGAGGCAGTGGAAGACAGGAGGGCCTGGCGTGCTCTGGTCCATGGGGTCATGAAGAGTCAGACACGACTAAACGACTAAACAACAACAACAACATGTACTGAGCAACCAGGTGGAATACTCCCTGACCACACATGAAACACCAGCAAATTCTCTCCTTCTTGGTCATATTATTCTTTTGTCTCAATTCAGGTGCAGAAAAGCTATTCTGCAAAGGAAAGCATGCATTTGATTTGGAGGCTGGTTTTGATATGTTGGAAAGGGAGAATACTGAAGAATAACAGGTAGTAATGGCTTAAGAAGAGATAAGGATAACATGGTTCTTGGAAAGGGAAACCTTGAGCAAGGCTCATTGTCTCCATTCTGGTGTTTTAATGGCATTTGAGATGCCTTCAGGAAGAGGAAGATGTCTATGTGACAACAGGGAGAGATTAAGGTGTATTAAAGGAGATAAATAATAAAAAGGCACTTGTAGAAGACTTAAGACCTGGCACAGAACAGAGAGTGAAGAAAAACAACGAAATATAAGTCTGCTTGCGTGACAATGGATGCATTGAGAATCCGTGTCGTTAAGGGGAGAGTGACATGTGCCCTGACACAGAAGGGGAGGAGCCAGTGCTTGTGAGTGACAGCTGCTTTAGTCGGTTCATTGTGTAAGGGAATAAAGCGACAGGAACTGATAGTGAGGGAGGTGGGCTGTCAGAGGACAGGATGAACAGAACCCGGGGGGTGGGGTGTCAGACAACCTAGGCATTCCTGAAATACCTGTTGCTGTGTGGATCTCAAAGAACAGAAGCTAAAATGAATTGGCTATGTCATACAGATGTCCAGTACAGGCATTTACGTAACTTTAACAACCAAAAGGCACACTCCTGCCAGCATTAACTTTTGGATCACATTAATTTAAATCACATAAATTGTCAGGGGGGAGTCGATCTTGTTGACCACCCTGAGCAATTCGAAGAAAACGTGGGATATAGTACCATTATGAAATATAAATGAAAAGTCTCAAGGTAGCACTTATTCGTTAATACTACGTGTTGTTGTTTAGTCGCATCCGCCTCTTCGTGACCCCTTGGACCAGAGCACGGCAGGCACTCCTGTCTTCCACTGCCTCCCGCAGTTTGGTCAAACTCATGCTGGTAGCTTCGAGAACACTGTCCAACCATCTTGTCCTCTGTCGTCCCCTTCTCCTTGTGCCCTCCATCTTTCCCAACATCAGGGTCTTTTCCAGGGAGTCTTCGCTTCTCATGAGGTGGCCAAAGTATTGGAGCCTCAGCTTCAGGATCTGTCCTTCCAGTGAGCACTCAGGGCTGATTTCCTTCAGAATGGAGAGGTTTGATCTTCTTGCAGTCCATGGGACTCTCAAGAGTCTCCTCCAGCACCGTAATTCAAAAGCATCGATTCTTTAGCGATCAGCCTTCTTTATGGTCCAGCTCTCACTTCCATACATCACTACTGGGAAAACTATAACTTTCATATGCCTGTTGTCTTTGTCCACGGAGTTTTCTTGGCAGGGATACGGGAGTGGCTTGCCGGTTCCTGCTCCAGGTGGATCACGTTTGGTCAAAACTCTCCACTATGACCTATCCATCTTGGGTAGCCCTGCACGGCATAGCTCATAGCTTCTCTGAGTTATTCAAGCCCCTTCGCCACGGCAAGGCAGTGATCCTTGAAAAAGTAATACTATGTATACACTGCTTAATACACAGAAACCCAAGCAGTTTACATAAGGCAGTGAGCAAGCAAATAAATAAATAAATGTGGGGTGGGGCGTAGAGAGAAAACATTGTTGCTAGTAGGGATGGAAAGGCCTGCCCCTTTCAGTTCTCTCAGTCTTTCTTTTTTCCAACCTTAAATTCAGTTCCCTAATTTTTGTATTTACATAAAAAGTCCTCACGAAAATTCGTCAGCATTTTCGCACAAATGTCTCCAAATAAATACATTCTTATATGAAGTTTTGATCAGTATCCACATTTTTGCAAGCGACTTTCCCTAATGCAATGCATTTTTGTTGGTCATTTCTCCTAATATATTCCTTTTTATGCACTTCCCCAACTATATGCATTTATGTAATTGTTTAGTTGGGGAGCGGCGTTGCAAAATTCAGGTAAGTGCAAATTTCGATAACGATAGCTGCATTTCAGCGCCCCCCCCCAAGTGTGATTTTGATAAGTTTCCACTTTAAATGTGCACTGGATTTTATTTCTCCTCCATCCCTAGTTGCTAGATAGGAAAAATGCACAACCTGCAATTAAAATGAGGAGGCAATTTGCAGACTTGATAAACCTTTGCTCTGGGAAAGATGCCAGTTGGTGGCTGAAGGTGTGTTTGTCCACTAGGAGGTGCTGCACTCTTCAGAATGAATGTACTGCTCAGATGGTGGGTATAAAAACCAACTTTCCCCAACCTGTGGGTTGCAAAGCATGTGGGAGTGGGTTTAATATATATATGAAGTCTGGGAGAGATCATCAGGGGGTTGGGGCTGGGTGTTCATCACTATGCAGATGACACCCAGCTCTACCTCTCCTTTAAATCAGAACCAGTGAAGGCGGTGAAGGTCCTGTGTGAGTGCCTGGAGGCGGTTGGAGGATGGATGGTGGCTACCAGATTGAGGTTGAAGCCTGACAAGACAGAAGTACTGTTTTGGGGGGACAGGAGGCGGGCAGGTGTGGAGGATTCCCTGGTCCTGAATGGGGTAACTGTGCCCCTGAAAGAGCAGGTGCACAGCTTGGGAGTTGTTTTGGACTCACAGCTGTCCATGGAGGTGCAGGTCAATTCTGTGTCCAGGGCAGCTGTCTACCAGCTCCATCTGGTATGCAGGCTGAGACCCTACCTGCCCGCAGACTGTCTCACCAGAGTGGTGCATACTCTAGTTATCTCCCACTTGGACTATTGCAATGAGCTCTATGTGGGGCTACCTTTGAAGGTGACCCAGAAACTACAACAAATCCAGAATGCAGCAGCTAGACTGATGACCGGGAGTGGCCACCAGAAGCAAACAACACTGGTCCTAAAAGATCTTCACTGGCTCCCAGTGCATTTACGAGCACAATTCAAAGTGTTGGTGCTGACCTTTAAAATCCCAAATGGCCTCAGCCCAGTATACCTGAAGGAGCATCTCCACCTCCATCGTTCTGCACAGACACTGAGGTCCACCTCCGAGGGCCTTCTGGCTGTTCCCTCACTGCAAGAAGTGAGGTTACAGGGAACCAGACAGAGGGCCTTCTCGCTAGTGGCGCCCACCCTGTGGAACACCCTCCCTTCAGATGTGAAGGAAATAAGCAGCTATCCTATCTTTAAAAGACATCTGAAGGCAGCCCTGTTCAGGGAAGTTTTTAATATTTAAGGCTGTACTGTTTTTAACATTTGATTGGGAGCTGCCCAGAGGGGCTGGGGAAACTCAGACAGATGGGTGGGGTATAAATAATAAATTATTATTATTATTATTATTATTATTATTATTATTATTATTATTATTGGCTTGTTCTGGACTGCAGGCCCAAAGAAGGGCTTGTGGGAGTCGTTGGGTGCAGGGATCCCAAATAAGGATGTCAAAAACACCAGAGTGATCAATTCTGGTGCTTTATTCTGTATTAAAAGAAAGGTGTAGACTTACAGCAGATCAGTCTGCCAGGTCTCCCAGCCTTTAGAGACTTGGGACAGACACTGCAGCAAGTATATGACTTGTCCTCACTCAAGCAAACATTCATACATTCTTTATATAAAAAAACAGCATATGGCAGTTTGGCCAGGACTTCCCATTGCTCCACCTGACCAGATGAGGGCATAGGTGGCAAATACCCAAATCTTGCAGATAAGATTCCCCTTTCTGGGCTCAGAGCCCAGGCCCTCAAGCCCACAGATAAGGATAGCATCAAAGCAAACTCCATTAGCTTCTATCAAAGCAACTGAATATATGAGCTCATTGATACAACTGCCAGTTAATTGTGTGCTTATCTTGACTACCAAGATGGTGTTTGCAGAGCTTCCGGGACAATTCACCTTTGGTTCTTCGCAGGGCTTTATGAACAAACCCCAAACAATTATTGCTTTTAATATTTCACTGATATGGTGACTACTTCTTACGACCATTTGTTTTGTTGGCATATGACAATAATGCTGTGTTGACGTTTGCAACAGAACACAAGAAAGGCTCGAGTCTTGCTTTTCAACACTTGGAAACTGCTGTCTTGTTATAGATCCAGCAATGATCATAGAATTGTAGAGTTGGAAGGAACCCTGAGGATCATCTAGTCCAGTGTTTCCCAACCTTGTGCCTCCAGCTGTTTTTGAACTACAACTCCCATCATCCCTGACTAGCAAGACCAGTGGCAAGGGATGATGGGAATTGTAGTCCAAAAACAGCTGGAGGCACAAGGTTGGGAAACACTGATCTAGTCCAATCCTATGCAATGCAGGACTATGCAGCTGCCCCATACGGGGATTGAACCTGCAACCTCGGCATTATCAGCACCACGCTCTAGCCAACTGAGCTATACTCCTGGATCAGCAAACAAGGTGCTCACGCAGGGAGGCTGTGACAGCTCTCCTCTGATGTGTAAGTGTCAATGGCAGTGCCTGCACATCAGAGGGAAGTTTTTATTTTTTTATTTGGATTTGATATCCCGCTTTATCACTACCCGAAGGAGTCTCAAAGCAGCTAACATTCTCCTTTCCCTTCCTCCCCCACAAGAAACACTCTGTGAGGTGAGTGGGGCTGGGAGACTTCACAGAAGTGTGACTGGCCCAAGGTCACCCAGCAGCTGCATGTGGAGGAGTGGGGAAGCGAACCCGGTTCACCAGATTATGAGTCTACAGCTCTTAACCACTACACCACACTGGCTCCAATAGTCACTCAAAACTACTGCCTATATGTGGCAACATATCGCTTTTCCTTTGATGCCTCACGCTATGGTTGTCAAATAGGCAAACTTGCAGCTGAAGTGCACATAATTGATGGCTGAAGAGCAAAACATCAAAAATTCACGTGACAATAAAACAATGGGTCACCATAAGACGTAAATTTGAACTGGTAGGTTGGAATATCAAAAAGGCTGGGAACCACAGATCTAAACTAAACAGCCCCCAATGTAATCTTTCCTTCAAGGGGAGTTGCTCCAGCCCAGGGGTCAGCAAACATTTTCAGCAGGGGGCTGGTCGACTGTCCCTCAGGCCTTGTTGGGAGCAGACTATATTTTGAAAAAAATATATGAACAAATTCCTATGCCCCACAAATAACCCAGAGATGCGTTTTAAATAAAAGCACGCATTCTACTCACATAAAAACAGGCTGATTCCCGGACCGTCTGTGGGCCGGATTGAGAAGGCGATTGGGCCGGATCCAGCCCCCGGGCCTTAGTTTGCCTACCCACGCTCCAGCCCATCCATCATTTTGTTGGGCATTTATCTGAACCTTTTCCAGCTGTGCAACCAACCTGCCTTGTTGAGGTGTGCCAACCAGAACATGTCACAGTATTCAAAGTGCGGCTGCACCTACATTTGTATAGAGACATTATAATATCAGTAAAATTAAAGCTGTCCTGCCAACCGTGAGCTCCTATCGCTCAGAGGCAAAAGTAAGGAGGTTGGAGAAGAACAAGCAGCCAAAGCACTGGGAATAAATGAGCCTTTCAGACCCTATGATCTGTTCAGAAAGTTACTATGGTACTCTACTGGTTCAGGCGTTCAGGCATTCACAGTCACCAAGTGGTTTCCTCTTGCTTTGCCACATGACTTCCTCTTCTCCCACCTGTGTCTTGCTGTGTTAGGTCCCTGATGGGTGCCAAGGATGTTGCTATGTCTCCAGTTGGCTCAGTCAGGCAATGTCTGCAGAGACACTTCTTGTCAGCAATGAGCTTCCATCTCCTTCTCGCTTTGCTGCTCTCATCAGGTAAGTGTCCAGTCACCATCATATAAAGCCAGATTTTTGCAGATCGTGTCTCGCCCACCGGAAACACCGGGCTCAGTTTTAATCTTCCACTTGCTGGAATGACTGAAGAAATACAATAGTTTTAAAGAGAGTTGCTGTACTGATCTCAAATGGGTGAAGAGTAGCGACAAGGCAGGATAAACGCACATGCCATGCGAAATGCTGCCAATGTCAATTCTCTGAGAAAACTGTTGTAGGTTTCCAGCCCTTGATCATCTTTCTCTGACCTCTCTGCTTTCTGCTGCTCTCACCTTTTCTTTGTCTCTATCTGTTTTTCTCTTCCTGTCTCCTTCTCCTTCTCTTTTTCAAACAAGAAAGTGGTATTGGTATCATTCAGTCCTAATCCACAGAGAATATAAATGTTTCTATCTGTCTGTCTGTCTATCTATCTATCTATCTATCTATCTATCTATCTATCTGTCTATCTGTCTATCTGTCTATCTATCTATCTATCTGAAGAAGTGTGCATGCACACGAAAGCTCATACCAAGAACTGACTTAGTTGGTCTTTAAGGTGCTACTGGAAGGAATTTGTTTTGTTTTGACTATGGCAGACCAACACGGCTACCTATCTGTAACTGTATCTATCTATCTATCTATCTATCATCTATCTATCTATCTATCTATCTATCTATCTATCTATCTATCTATCTATCTATCTATCATCTATCTAATCTATCTATCTATCTATCTATCTATCTATCTATCTATCTATCTATCTTTCTATCTATCTATCATCTATCTATCTATCTATCTCTCTATCTAATCTATCATCTATCTATCTATCTATCTATCTATCTATCTATCTATCATCTATCATCTATCTATCTATCTATCATATCTATCTATCTATCTATCTATCTATATCTATCTATTATCTATCTATCTATCTATCTATCTATCTATCTATCTATCTATCTATCTATCTGATATGCTTGCAGATATTTGCCTTATAGATATCAAAAGCATCAAAATGGGAAAGGAGTTAATAGAAGTTCTCAATTCCAGCCTCTTCTCAATAGTCACTCGTATAACTTTTTTTGTACTTTCTACAATGTTGTGATAACAAAAGCACAACTTAGGCACAAAAATTTGCAGGGCACAAATGGATCCATGTATTTGGGGGACCCTTATGTCACACAATTCTCCCTTTTTACTTTTGATTCACAAGTAAATCTTTCAACTCTTTTATTTTGCATTTTTTTCCTTATAGGTTCTGCTCTTGATCAGTCTCAAGACATGGTCGTCAAGAAAGGGGACAATGTAACCCTAGACTGTTCCCAAAAAAATTCCAATTACGTTAGCATGTACTGGTACAAGCAAGAGCGGAAGACACATGCACAGCTTCAGCTGGTGATTTATTCAACAGGGACTTCTGATGTTGAGAAGGAATTTAAAGACCGTTTCAAGAGCCCTGGAACACAGAATAAGCGGCTGTCTTTGATCTGTGAGGGAGCTCAGCCAGAAGACACAGCCACCTACTTCTGTGCCAAGCAAGATCACACAGTGAGACACCAGCTGAGGAAGACAAACACAATTCTCTTCCCAGGAAACAGGACCACCTGAATATATCTTGCAGGCCAAGGACAAAAATGCAAGGGGGAAGGCTTTTCATAATGTAACATGGGACACTATCTACCAGGAAGTTCTCCTCCACAAGGCCTGTTTAAATGAACAGGGGCTGTGCAAGAGCTTGTACATTTATGGATGAAGATATTTTACCGAGGCAGACACATCATCTGATAATGATAACTTTTGACTCTGCAAGGCCTGAGGAAGAGTCTATCTACTCCCCTCAGTCTGTGCTCTTGCGCAGTTCCCATTCACTTCAATGGCCCTTGTGAGAGAAAACATTTTTGTGCCCCTCAGAGCAAAACTTGCAAGTGATATCTACAGCGCCATCTTTACAAATGAACAACACCACAGATTCCTGCCCCAGTGCATCATGTGCCGCCTGCCACAAGGCCATAGACTTGTTTTCTTCTCTTATTTCCTCATCTTTTTATCTCTTTTTCATTGCACCCCTGCCTTTTTATATCTCATCATTTCCCTAATCCCAATTTTTTTGTAACTTGGTTTTGTTTTTCAAATTTACAGTGTGGGGGCAGGATTTAGCCCTAAGTTACTAAGGTAATGGGGCCCTTTATAGGTCCAGCTGTCCTTTGTCAACAAAAATTGTCACTGTTTTTTGTGTTGAATATATGCTATATGGTAATTTATGGACCTAATAGGTATCTATTACTTGCATTATAGGAGCCTACACAACACAAAACACTGTTGCTGTATGTAGGTTTTATTTTATTTGCTTTTTATCTTATATTTTGGAAGTGTACATCCAGGTGTTTTTTTCCTTTAATTTTTTGGGGGACCCCCAAGAGAGTGGGGCCCTACATAGCTTGTTTATATATAAATACTGTACTGATCCCTTCCCATAGTCCTCTCCCCATAAACTTACATCTGCAATAATAAAGCTGTGGCATGTGTTCATTTGTCTGATACCAATGCTCTCCTCCCCGATCCTTTCCAGTAGGGGTCAGTGGTGTACAAATATATGACATGTGCTCACTTTGAACTTTGAACACAAGTTTGGTTGTTTAGCCCAGGCACGGTCTATGCCGTAGCTGCCTGAACTTTTGAGGTTTTCCCCAGCTTGCCTCCATGAGAACCTTTAACAGGAGATTCCAAGACTTGGATCTGTTCAGCATGCAACACATGTGCAACTACCACACTATAAAATACAAAAATATAGTGTTATCTCGCGTTAAGAACTTAATTTGTTCCGGAGGTCCGTGCTTAACCTGAAAGTGTTCTTAACCTGAGGTACCACTTTAGCTAATGGGGCCTCCTGCTGCTGCCGGAGCATGATTTCTGTTCTCATCCTGAAGCAAAGTTCTTAACCCGAGGTACTATTTCTGGGTTAGCAGAGTCTGTAACCTGAAGCGTATGTAACCCAAGGCACGACTGTATATGTTTTGAAGCACAGCCATCAAAAGAAGTCCCCTTGCCACCCGAAACAGAGGATTGTTCATTATGTTTGATGGCGGGACATAGCCTCTCTTCTGTGTCATGGCTTCCTTTTAAAACTATGGCCCTAAGGCCATATTGTGTCCCATTTCTTGCTCTGTTGAGGCTAAGAACCTAAGAACTGCTAGTTAGACAAGGTCAAAAGGCCCATCTATTCCAGTATTCTCGTATGCGGTGGTCCTTCATTTTCTCTTGCCCACCTAAGTTTCATTGTGCTAATTTCCTGGTTGGCATCAAATATGCTACTGTGTCTTCTGTTGGCTTAGTCAAGAAAATGTCTCCTCAGAAGTGTTCAAAAGTCCCAATAAGGCTCTGCTCCAAGTTTTGCGCTTCATGGTGGTCAGGAAAAGGACAAAACCAATTATTTTTAAATGGACTGGTAAAAGCAAGAAAGGAAAATGGACGCCCAGCTTAATCTGGTTGTTTTTCCCCCAACAGGAGAGTCTACCACTGAGAAGGAAGTTTAAGGCTGCTTCAGGAGCCCAGAAATGGAAATTTTGAGTTGTCCCTTACCTAGCTGAGAGACACGGGCTCCCAGTTCTCTACCAAGGAAGATTATACAGTGAGAGGCAAAAGCCAAAGAAACAAAGGACAGACCTATTCATAGGGTTGCTGTTACACTCACAGCAACGCCAGATTTACTGATGCCTGGGCCCAGTCCAAACTGCACCTGTCTGTCTGGGAAACTGCAGAAATGGAACACTATTTTGTCTACAGAGGTCTTTACACTAAAGGAGACAATAGATTTATCTATTGAAGAATGGAAGGGACTTGACGTAATGTTTTGTTCCTGAATAACAAAGCCTCTGCAGAGGAATTAGAAGCTTTTTGGAATTAGAACATTTGTGCAGGAGAGCAGGAAAAAAAAAAAAAAAAAGAGGAGAGAAAACAACAAGAACAACAAGAATAATAAGAACTGGACAAAGCTGGAAGATAGACTCCTTCCAAGATTGGACACTTGAAATTGAAGATGACCAAAAGACGGCAAAGACTATCAAAAAGACGGCAAAGCGGACTGGTGAAGGACTATGGCTTAGATGTGGGAGCTCCAGGATGACAGTAGACTTGATGGACATTGGGGACGCAACCGGGAAAGGGGGGAGGGAAATTTGGAATCCAAAGGGTGTTAAATTACATTTTATTCTTTTTTCAACTTTTTTATGTTAATCTGTACTGCATATTAAAGAGGGGAACTCGTGGAAGGGAACAGGTCGATTTTAGGGGATGGGAAAATACCTTTTAAATTGGGTCAAAGATAATAATTTTAAAACTTGGGGTAAGAATTTGCTGAATCTATCTGAAAGAATTGGAATACAAGAGGGGGGGGGAGGGGAAGTCCTGGAAAGATGCCAATGAAGATGAGGTTTTAAATTTGGATGTTTTTCTTTTTTCTGTTATATTTGAAAATCTTTAATAAATATAATAAAAAAAAACTGCACCTGTCTGTGGTGGTGAGATAATAATGAGTACACAGCAAAACAATAGACAATCTGTTGCCGATTAATGGTCCACCCCAATCATCTGTCTTGTTTTCCTTATAGTGCTGTGGCACTCATGTCCTGCTTAGGGGGGGGGGGGCTTCCCACAGGTTCATCACTGTGAGAACAAGATGCTAGCCTATACTAGCAGGCCTTTCTTATGTTTCTTGTACAGTGGTACCTCGGGTTACAGACGCTTCAGGTTACAGATGCTTCAGGTTACAGACTCTGCTAACCCGTAAGTAGTACCTCGGGTTAAGAACTTTGCTTCAGGATGAGAACAGAAATCGTGTGGCAGCAGGAGGGCCCATTAGCTAAAGTGGTACCTCAGGTTCAGAACAGTTTCAGGTTAAGAAAGGACCTCCAGAACGAATTAAGTTCTTAACCTGAGATACCACTGTATTGAGATTTGTCCACGGGATTTCTTTTAGCAAAACTAAAGGTTGCCATTGAATGCACCTTGTCGTCTCCTCTGAACAGCACCCTCCCCAGCAGACTCTGCTTCTAGCCACCTCCTACCCCCACCCTCCAAAAAGTGGTTTCTCTCTCATTTCCACTCCCTTGCCCACAACACCTCCTGTTCTCCCATCTGGGTTTTATTGCAGTCGCTACGTGAAAAGCATCAAGGATGTTGCTGTGCCTGGAATTGGCTCCGTGGGGCAAATGTCTGCTGAAATGCTCCTTTACTCCAGTAAGCGCCCATCTTCTCCTCACACTGCTGTTCTCATTAGGTAAGTGACATATTATGACTGCCCTCATGTAAATTGGTGACCTTCCAGTGTTTCTGAACTGGGATTTACTTTTAACACCAATTGGAAAGATAGGATCCACTCTTTTTTTTTTGGTGTCTGTCAATAGTTTTTACCAGAGTTGAAAATGGTACTGTCAAAATATTATTTGTTCATGTATGCTGCTTTTTATTATTGTCTGGGGTCAAGGAGGTCTAGAAACACTGTTTTCGAAGTTGCAACATCTCCCTCCGATCGCAAGCCATCCGATTCAATTCTCATCTCTTTTACTTGTACCTTCGTTTTGTTTTCACTCTTATAGGTAGCGCCGTGCAGCAGACTTCAGATACGATTGTCAGGGGAAACGAGGAGGTTCTGCTGAGTTGTTTCCAAGAGAAAACCACTTTCAGCTACATGTACTGGTATAAGCAAGAAGGGAAGAAGGATCCGCAGCTCCAGCTGGTGGCTTATTCGGTGGAAGGTTTCGGAGGAAGTGATATCATTCAGAAAGAATTTGAAGGCCGCTTCGAGAGCCGCGGAATGAACGGGTATGTCTTCAATCTGACCTTGAAAGACGCAAAGCCGAGCGACACAGGCACCTACTTCTGCGCCAAGCAAGATAACACAGTGAGCCAACTGCACAGGAAACCAGGCACAAACCCCTTCATCAGGGAATATACATGAGCGTGATAATGGCTGTTACACGGGGACAGACTCATGAGTGTAGCTGGGGTTTATGCTGGGGGGGGGGGAGGAGAGAGGACCACCCACCTGTCATCACCCTATGTCTGGCTCTGTCTTGCAGATTCGGAATGAAACTTCTCAACAACAGCTGCTTTAAATTACTGTAATTTTTGCTCTATAAGACTCACTTTTCCCCTCCTAAAAAGTAAGGGGAAATGTGTGTGCGTCTTATGGAGTGAATGCAGGCTGCGCAGCTATCCCAGAAGCCAGAACAGCAAGAGGGATCGCTGCTTTCACTGCGCAGCGATCCCTCTTGCTGTTCTGGCTTCTGAGATTCAGAATATTTTTTTCTTGTTTTCCTCCTCCAAAAACTAGGTGCGTCTTGTGGTCTGGTGCGTCTTATAGAGCGAAAAATACGGTACTTTCTTTTGATCCCAAATGCTCAGAAAAATCTGCCAAAATCTTCCTCCAATTTCTACTTTTTGTTAAGTATTTTTATTTATTTATTTACTTAATTTGGGAGGAAGGCAAGTGCCCCCCCCTTCCACCTACACCCATGGAGAGACCCAAAACACTTTGGTACATGAGGAGAAAAACCCACCAACTTCCCAGTTATTAGCATGGGGCAGAATTCACTGGGAGGTTCTCCAAGTCCCATTAAGAAAGGGGGGGGCAGGAACCGTTTAGGAGTCACATACAGCAGCATTCTTGGTGCTAGATAATTTTAAAAGTACTGGACCCAGAGGACCTTTTCTGTGAATGGAAGTGACTTTTCTTTTCACAGACGGGATGGGGAGCCAATGGAGGCTCCCACTGAAGGGAGAAAAGGTTTAACCGAATACAGCCTGGCATTTCCTTCAGATGAACAAGTGCAACCCCACACTTTGCCTAGAAAGCACAGGTCCGAGCCTTTTTCAGTTTGTATTGCTGCTTTCGCTGGTAATCTGCTGAAGTGGAGCAAATGTCAATCAAGATTTCCATGGAGTGGGTTTCTCTCACCACCCCTGGTGAGGTGGGAGCAGCTATGGGTTATTCTCCTCTGGCACCAAAAATATTTGGGGCCTTTTCCTGCATCATAGCCATGACAGTCTACATTCCCGGTATTTTCCCTGCATAAGGGATTTGTGTTTGGTTTCCTGTACAGTCACCTCACTGTGTCAACTTGGCTTTCTTCAAGGCCAGAGGCAAAGAATACCAATTTGCTCCAGGGCTCTCAAAGTGGACTCAGAATTCCTTCTCAATGAGAGAGCTTTGTCCAGGGGGGAATCACCAGTTGGAACTGTGGAGCCTTATTGGGGTGTGTGTGGATGTGTGTGGATGGATGGATGATGCTGTTGTGATCATATCCTGCTTATGGGTTTCTCACAGACACTTGATTCATTGTTGTGAGGATTCTCAACTAGATGGGCCACTGGCTCTTATTACATTTCTTTATTTGAGATAGGTCCACAGATTTTCTTTCAGCAAAACCAGACTGCCGTTTAATGTCCATCCTTGTCTCCCCGAAGCAGTTCCCTCCCCAGCTGACTCTGGTTCCAGCCTCCCTGCTTGAGTGTTTTCTCTCATTCCCTTTCCTTCGCCCCACAACACCTCTCCCATCTGACTGAGCTTTATGGCATTAGCTACTTGAAGATCGTCGGCCATGTTGCGGCATCTGGGGTTGGCTCGGTTGGGCAAAGGTCTGCCGAAAGGCTCTTTTGCTCCAATAAAGCTTCCATTTCCCGCTCACTTTACTCTTCTCATCTGGAGAAGTGGCTTATTATTACCACAATTGCTTAAACCAGGGTCGCCAAACTTTACTGATGTGGGATTTTGAACCCCAACCTGAAATATCAGGCCCACTTTTATTTTTTGTTCATATCAATAGTTTTTAACAGCTAAAAGTAGAACTGTCAAATATTACCTGACATATTCATATATAAAAAAAATTCCTTCCAGCAGCACCTTAAAGACCAACTAAGTCAGTTCTTGGTATGAGCTTTCGTGTGCATGCACACTTCTTCAGATACTTCTTCAGAAGTGTGCATGCACACAAAAGCTCATACCAAGAACTGACTTAGTTGGTCTTTAAGGTGCTACTGGAAGGAATTTTTTTTGTTTTGACTATGGCAGACCAACACGGCTACCTATCTGTAACTGATATTCATATATGCTAGTCTTAATTGACTTGGGTCAATTAGGTCCCTGAAAAAAAGAGTGAAAGTCTCATGAAAGCCTTCAAAGAAAACCTGTGCTGGTACCATTGACGTGACCCTCTTTTGACTGTGACAAGACCCAGTTGTGAATCACAAAACCCAGTAATTTGTACAAGACCTGAGTAAGCTGGCAGATTTTTGACTTAGAGATCTAGATAACCTGAAGCTGCAATTCTTCTCCTGGTTATTTCCAAAAGGGTTTTGGATGTTTTATTTTATTCTTCTGAATATGCTAGAGTTGTCACAGAAAAAACAACAACATCACTTAAGTTCTAAGGTTTACAATGTACTGCAGAGACCCAAATCTTTTAGAAATACTGTTTTGAAGTTGCCTGGTGCCTTCGCTGCACATCTTTAGATGCCAGGCAAAAACGCTCTTCTCCCCCACCTCTGGCTACTTAAAACAATTTATGGCCTTTTAAACTGTGGTTTTTTTGGGGGTATTGTTATTGTTTGTTATTATGTTATGTATCTTTGTGTTTTTATATTGTAAACTGCCCTGTGATCGCTGGATGAAAAGCGGTGTCAAAATTTAATAAGTAATAGTAACGACATCATTACTTAATTGTAAGTCACCTGAACTGATTCTCATTTGTATTTTATTATTTTTCTGTTGAAAACCGCTCTGGGATCTTCGGATGAGAGGCAGTATACACATTTAATAAATCATAATAATAAAATTATTCTTACAGGCTGTGCTGTTAAGCAGTCTCCAGACATGGTTGTCAGGGAAAACACATCAGCCACCCTCGAATGTTCTCAACTGAAGACTAGTCATAGCTACATGTCCTGGTATAAGCAAGAAAGGGAGAAGAACCCACGGCTCCTGCTCATTGTTCTATCTACAGAAGGAGGATCACAAATTGAGAAAGAATTTGAAGGTCGCTTCCAGAGCCCTGAAGTAAAAAAGAATTCATTGCCTCTGACCTTGAAGAAAGCGCAGCTGGGAGACACAGGCACCTACTTCTGTGCTAAGCAATATCACACAGTGAGGAAACAGCACAGGAAACCAAACACAAACCCCTTCACTGGAGAATGTATGTCTATGTGATAATGGCTGCTATATGGAGACAGGCCCAAATTATTTTGGTGCCTGAGGAGAGAAATCTCAAGTCGCATCTACGAGAAAAAGCCCACGCCTGTGGCTATAGAGTTGGACTGGGACGTGGGGGATCAGGGTGGATTTGATTTAAATCACTGGTCAGTAAGACTTGATTTAAATCATTCTTTTTACAGAAAGACACATTCTTGCTGGTATAATCTTAATATTTACAACCAGATGAAGGTTTCCTTTTTGGAATAATAAATTTTCAGAGTAGTTTTTACAGTTATATCACAAATTACTGATTTGGTTATACTGTTAGAAATACATAGACAAGATACCGTAATTATGAAATTAGAGAATTTCTGCTGTACTTCATTGGAAGGAGAAAAATAACAGTGTCCTTAATAAGAATAGAAACAATTTATTTAACTAAAACAGTAACATAACAGCATATGTATCCATGTTTGTTAACTGAGGCGGTTAAACAATTGGGGGGGGGGAACGTAGACAGTTTTAGTACACATGAAAAACTTAAAACAAATCCTTATTTCCTGATGAATATCCTTTGGACTATAATCTAATTTAAATAGAAAACTATCTTTAGAAAGATTTTTCCTCCAAAAGCATTTTATTTTAAAAATCCAATTTATATTTTAAAAATCTGATTAAAATTTTAAAAAAATCTGATTAAAATTTTAAAAAAATCTGTTTTGTTGGGGTTTGTTTTATTTAAAAATATTGATTTTTATCCACCCAGGTTCAAATGCCTGAAGTCTTTGGAGGAAAAGTGGGATATAAATATGGTAAGAAATAAGTAAAAAAACAAAACTACACACACAGAACTTGGTCACAAACATTTCCTCCTTAAGGAGGTTGGTGGCAGAGGGATGGCAGAGCAGTTACCAAATATCCTGGAAGATATGGCCTATCTGGATCCATTTCAATCTGGATTCTGGTCTCGTTTGGGGACCAATTCAGTCTTGGTCACCCTGCTAGATGACCTGTATAGAGAGGACAGGGGAATGCGTTTCTGCTCCATCTGTGGCTTTTGATACCATTGACTGCATTAGCCTCTTGGACTGGTCAAGTGGGATGGACATGGGGGCACTATTTTACAGTGCTCCCACTCCTACTTGCAGGGCTATGCCTAGAGAGTACCACTGCAAGGCTGTTTAAGCTCCATGGTGTGGTCACAGGCTACACTCTTGGCGCCTGTGCTATTTAATATCTATGACGCCACTGGATGTGGTTGTTAGGAGTTTGCAGGCAAAGAATATTCAGCACACTGATGACACACTGCTCAACTTCTCCAGGACAGGCAACACATGGTTCGGACTGTTGCCTGTGCACTTGTGGACTGGATGAAGGCCAATAAACAGAGCTTGAACTCCCCCAAAATGAGACACACAGTAGATTGGTGGTTCTAGTGTCCAGGAGAGGTTTTATGTCCTGTTTTTTGTTGCTCCCAAATCAACTTGCTTAGAGTACTGGACCCTGGTAATGCCATGCTGTGTGGCATCGGTTGCCAACAATGCCCATATATGCCCATAGAGGCCTTTCTGACTAAGTGTAGGAAGATCCTTCTGACAGTAAGAACTGTTAGGCAGTGGAAGAGACTCTCTAGGAGGGTGGTGGGCTCTCCTTCCTTGGAGGTTTGGAAGCAGATGTTGGATGGTCACCTGTCATGGATGTGGTTTAGCTGAGATTCCTGCATCGCAGGCGGTTGGGCTAGATGACCCTCGGGGTCCCTTCCAACTCTGCAATTCTATGGATGATGCCATTGTGGCTACTTCTAGACTGCAAGCCTAAAGCTGCCATCTTGTGTATGCTTCCTTGGGAGGAAGCCCCACCCAATTCATCCGTGGAATTGAGCTTCATGGCTGCAACCCTAAGCACAGGAACAAAGGAAGCTGCCTTATAACTGAATCAGGCCAGTGCTCCCATCTGGCTTTGTATCAATGACTGACAGTGTCTCTCTAAGGATTTCCTCCAGCAGCCATATCTAGAAATCTGTGACCTCCTCCCTACAACACACGCACTCCACCACTGTGTTATAGCTGTGCCCCCAAAGCACACTGGCAAGATCACTGGGACTTCCTTCTAAGCAGAGTTAGGGTCAAACTGCACTTCCCATGATCAGGGGGAAAACAAAGGGCCAGGCTGCCAAGGCTGGAGTCAGATGCAGGTCAGCAGAAAGAAGCAAGGCCAGTTGTCAGTGCCCAGTTGACTTTTTATTTGAGGAAATGAACATACAACTCAGCGACATTTCCCAGTAGGTCTTGGCCCTGTGGAGCAGTTGTCAGGACTGAGGTCCCTGCCTTCTAAAGCTCCTCCTCTCCCAAGCAGTCTCAAATAGCATCTGAGCATCTCTGGCCCCTGTTCCACTCTCCTCATTATTCTGTGCGTTCTTGGAGACAAGGCTGGAGGGGAGCTTGTCGCAGCAGGAGAGGGAGACTCCCTGGATTCCTCATCAGTCTCTTGATGCCCCTCCTCTGCTTCAGCCTTGGAGTCTGAACTGCTTCCGTC
Organism: Podarcis erhardii; assembly: GCF_964252035.2. Taxonomy (NCBI): domain Eukaryota; kingdom Metazoa; phylum Chordata; class Lepidosauria; order Squamata; family Lacertidae; genus Podarcis; species Podarcis erhardii. The sequence continues at coordinate 27,670,696 of NC_138515.1, read as the reverse complement.
CACAGGTTCTTCCTGCTCACTAAACTTTGTTGTCCCTTCAGCATTTGTTGCTTCCTTAGATTCTCCGAATTGCAGAAATTGGCCTCTTTGCTTATAATGGCCCCTGACACATGGTTTAAAAAAGAGAGAGATTAATTTGCAAATGCTGTATACAGATGCACATTTAAAAATGACTATTACCCTACCGAGTCATACAAAGTAGACCCATTGGTTTCGGTGAGTCTGAGTATGAATTAGCAGGATGCATGATTTTACTCTTGAGTATGACTAATGTTAGACATCATCCTATAATTTTTAGAGGAATACATCTCACTGTAGTGGGGAGGACCAGGGCCTGTGTGCATGTGCTCATCTTCTGCCTAGGTGCTGGCTTCTGATGGGCAGTTCCTGGGCCCCTGCATTCCTCCTTTACTTTTAAACCAGATTTGGAATGGACAGCCATTCAAATACAGGACATCATACAGAAAACTGCCACCCATCCTTATCCCGTCCCTATCCTAACCTTCTCCTGCCACCTGTCCTTATCCTGCCACCTGTCCTTATTCTGCACCTGTCCTTATCCTGCCACCTGCCCTTATCCTAACCTTCTGATAGCCCTTCAAATGGACATAAGTCTTCTCCAAAGGAGGACACTGACCACCCTGTCTTTGCCCTACTTGTTCTGCTAATGTGTGTATGTGGTACCAGTTGCTCTGTCATTGAGACCTTGTCCATTTTCCACATAATTTAAAAAGGCTGCATTTTTGGGAGTGCGTGTTGCTTCCTAAACAAACAAAGATGTACTCCTTAGTACCTGGGAATGCTAGGATAGGAAGCACCCACATGATCCAGCCTATCTCGACACACCTGGTGATGCATCAGAGGAGCATCATTAGAGCAGCAGGCACAGGGCAAAGGTTGCTTGAACTGGTCCTTAGATGCCATGACGGAATTCAGAACCAAGCTTATTCATTGAAATCCCCACATGAAAACACTCCCATGCTAATACTTTGGGATTTGAGTGATATAGGGGAAAATAGAGGGGCACGATGGTTGCATTAGAAGTTAGCGAGGACACCGCAGGGACTTGAACCCCGTTCTGGAAACCTTGAAGGTGGTGCTTGAAATGGTCCTTTGGTGCTATGGTGGAGTTAAGAATCAAGCTCAGTCACTGAAGTCACCACCCTCCCATGCTAATACGTTGGCTTAAGAAAAAAGGAGCCAATTCTTATTTGGCCAGTGTGGGATAGAGAGGGATAGAGAGACAGAGAGAGATAGAGAGGGATAGAGAGACAGAGAGAGATAGAGAGGGATAGAGAGACAGAGAGAGACAGAGAGAGTTAGCAGTTGCATTGGAAGTAAGCATGGACACCGCAGGGATTTGAACCCCGTCCTGGCAACCAGGAGCGCTGACCGCCAGTGTCTTTTGCTTTTTTTTGAGCAATGCAACAAGGGGAAAAGCAAAACCTGAGAGAACATTCTGTGAATGTTCTCTCAGGAAAAAGAAAACCTGAAGATGTTAAGAAGAGCTCTTTAGATAGACCTGTGAAGAGAATAGCAGAAAAGAAAATGAGAAAAAGGAGAGACCAATACAAAAGACATTATCATGGGGGGGACAGACACTGAGTAGTGGAATGTGAACTTACCTAAAACAGCAGGTGACTCACTCTTCAGGTACAGTGAGCTCTGGGAAGCCTGAAGAAAAGAGAAGCTAGATCATAAGAAGAAGTCTTCTCCTACTTGCAGGTGAGCCTCATTGTGGTGACGCAGAATAAAGCCTCTTCTGACGACTTAGTCACCCCGACCTGAAAGAGTCTCAGCACAAAGAGTTGCAGTCGGAACACAACAGAGATGTTCTCCCTAGCCAAGCAAGGGATACTCACCTAAATGTCCTTCAGTGGTAGTGTATAGAACTATAGTACTACTATTATTGTGATGAAGCGTTTAGGGTTTACTTGTGAGTTATCTGAGCCTGTCATCGCCTCTGAAAATGCAAGAGTACTTGATAGTTACCTTCCTTCAGCTGCGATGGTCGCGTCAAAGGGAGAAGTGAAAGGCGAAGAGGATGTGAGAGCGAACTGGCTGAGGGACACAGCCTAATCCACCCTCTTAGTGCATTTGTCAATGAAATCATAGGCCATGATTTTAGAATTATTACCACCACAGCCACATGACGTATCAGAGATAGGTTTGCTTGCCTTGTTGCATAGTTACCTTTTGACGTCCATTTCCCATTTATTATGTCACCTTGTTGTTCTTGCTGGAAAGGCCAGTCCTTTCAGTACAGCTCTACAAGCATTCATTCTGCCTCCACTGGAATCCTCCACTTGCAAGCCACATTGGAGACATATTCCAGAGTTGAAGGCTCCGTTTTAAGATGGGAATATACAGAAGAATCCTTTATCGTAACAGGTCGCAAATCATCTTGCCGCAACTTTAAAACGAATGAGGAATCAGAGTTCCATTGACTAGATATTTTCCCCCTAGTCAAGCAAGGGATACTCACCTAGATGTGGTTCAGTCACAGAGTGCCATTTTGACTGCCATTTTTTCATTAAACGGGTGAAGAGATTAAAAAGGAGAAACCAGTACAAATGCATTAGCTGAAAAAGATCACCGAGTAGTTGTATAAAGCTGTTTGTATAAAGTCAACACTTTGTGTTATCTGAGCTGTGTGCTAAATAGCTGTTTCCAGAAGATGCTTAGCAAAAATAAAATCCAAAAACCTTGGTTATTACCACCAGAGAACCACATTATGCATCAGGGATAATTTTGACCGGCCTGTTCCATAGTTACCTTTTGAGCTCCATTTCCCATATCTTTTCGTAATCTTGCTGGTTCTGCTGGAAAGGCTTAGTGGAGTTGATGTTCTAGTCTGCTTCCTCATTGGATCCTCACAACAACCCTGTGAGGTAGGTTAGGCTGAGAGATAGAGCGCTTCATGGCAGAATGAGGATTTGAACTCGAGTCTCCCAGGTCCTAATCCAGCACTCTAGCCACTCTCAGGAACTTCCCTCAGAGAAAGCACTTTCCCCCAGGATCCTGGACTTGCCATGTCCCTGAGCAGTCACTCTCCAGTCGCCATCAGCAGGTTCATCCTCAAAATGGTTTATTTGCCTTTTCAGCAAATTTTAAACTTACCTGTCTGTCTCCCCTTCCAAGGCAACCTGAGCCAACATGAAATTAGAAGGAACAGCTTTGTCCTCTCCTTGCCTTCTTTGCTTTTTTCCTTTCAACATGCACATTTCTAGCTTCAGCAACTAAAAAACCCCAACTTTCCGTTCATGAAATGACTTCTCTAGTTGCCTTTTAAAAGAAATACCTTCTACTTTCCTACTCATTTTCCCTCTTCTTTAAGCGGACTTCATATCCATGTACCCTTTCATGTGCTCCTTCTTTTCATCCAAAGACTCATTAGTTTAGTTTAAAAGGTAACTAAAACTTGATTCCCCCATCCACATTCCTTCATTTAATCTTCATTTTCTCTTGGTTTTCCAGTAAAGTATTTTTTAATTTTCTTGATTCTCTTTAAAATCTCCATTTTGATATTTTTCTGAGGGTTGTTTTTTTTTTTTTTTTTTTTGGTCCATTTGAAGTGTGACTTTGTGTGCCTGGCAGTTCCTTCTGCTGGTCTGTGAAAAGCAATCCACAGTTACTAGTTTCTCCCCAGTCCCATCCCACCAATCCCATGGGAAGAGTTGTTTGTTTGTTTGTTTGTAAAATACATCCACCATGACTTCTGTGACTCTGTAGGAAGAGGTGGCTTCATCTGAGTGTTGTGGGCTCTTCAGACACAACTGTAAAGAGAGGGTGTCAATGAGATGCACCTGGAAGAGACTGGGGTCTTCAGCACCTTTTCTCTCTCCTACAGAAACAGAAGACCAAAAACAGCAGGTTACCTAAAGCCGCGCAGTCAAAATGCATGTTTCTCTCAATAATAACTGCAGGTTTTTACTTGATGTATCAAGAGCTCTTACTCACTTTGCATCTTGGGAGTTAATAAAACAGCTCTGCCTCAGACACAGTGAACTCTGCGACGTCTGTAAAACAGAAGATCTGGAACAAAAGAAAGAGTGTTGCCCCACCCGCAAGTGTACCTCATTGTGGACCGACACAGGAAAAGGCCTTCTCTGCAGTGACATCTCGACAGAAGAAGTTCTCTTGGAAACAGGAATGGCGGCCACCTGGTGTCTTCAGTTCCCAGCTCATCTGAAAAGAATGACTGAATGACCAATGTTGCTAAGTGCAAGCTCCTTAGGAACTTGTATATTTTATGTATTATTACATCAATAACTTACCTCTTCTCCAGTGAGTTCATGGCAGCGTGATCGTCCTTCTCCTGTGACGTGAAACAGTCTTTGCACAAAGAGTTGCAGAAGGAAGACAATATAAATTTTCTTCCCAGCGAAGCAAGAGATACTCACCTAGATGTCCTTCACTCATAATATATTGCTGCTAACATTGTGATATAGCATTTAGGGCTTACTTGTGAGGTATCCGAGCCTGCCATCGCCTCTGAATATTCATGAGTACTTGATAGTTACCTTCCTTCAGCTGTGATGGTCGCTTCAAAGCGAGAAGTGACAGGCGAAGAGGATGTAAGGGCGATCTGGCTGCGACATCTGTCATCCCATTGATCGCCTGGTTGATTTGGCTGATCTGGCTGGCTAGGCTGATGTCCCCTACCCCCCTCAACGCTCCATGTGTGTCCCTCCCAAAGCTGCGCACTCAGTAGAAGAGGACGACCATCCCAGATAGAAGTAGTGCACCATTCTTCGGTCAAGGCTATACGATAGCTGCGCCCCACTGCTAGGACCTCCAAACAAGCTCAAGGGTCCATTTGGAGGAGAACATAGGGTAGTCAAGCTTCCAAGACTCCAGACACATCCAAGTAAGGTGCTGCAGTATGTATTAAATGGTGTTCTTGGAAGGTGCTTAGCAAAAAATTTAGAGGTTCCACCAGGGGAGCACAGCTATCGTATACCCTTGACCGAAGAATGGTACACTCCTTCTGCCTGGGATGCTTGTCCTCTTCCACTGAGCGCACAGCTTTGGGAGGGACACACACGGAGCGGTGAGGGATACAGCATAATCCACCCTCTTAGTGCATTTGTCAATGAAATCATAGGCCATGATTTTAGAGTCATTACTACCACAGCCACATTACGTATCGGAGATAGGTTTGCCTGCCCTGTTGCATAGTTGCCTTTTGACGTCCGTTTCCCATTTATTATGTCATCTTGTTGTTGTTGCTGGAAAGGCCAGTCCTTTCAGTACCGCTCTATGACCTACAAGCATTCATTCTGCCTCCAATGGAATCCTCCACTTGCAAGACACATTGGAGACATATTCCAGAATTGAAGGCTCCGGTTTCAGATGGGAAGATATAGAAGAATCCTTTATCGTAACAGGTTGCAAATCATCTTGCCGCAACTTTAAAACGAATGAGGAATCTCCAAGTACCATTTTGACTAGGTATTTCCTCCCTAGTCAAGCAAGGGATACTCACCTAGATGTGGTTCAGTCACAGAGTGCCATTTTGACTGTCATTTTTTTCATGAAGCGCGTTAAGAGATTAAAAAGGAGAAACCAGTACAAAAGCATTGCACTGAAAAAGATCACCGAGTAGTGGGGAAGAAAGAGCAGATAACCTAATGCAGGTCAGTCAAAATGCAGGTGTCCCTCAAACATCTACTGCAGGGTTCTCCTTGATGTATCAAGAACTGAGCTCATGTTGCATCAACTGCCTTAGATACACGGAGCTCTTGGAGGGCTGTAAGAAGCAAGAGCTGGAGCAAAAGAATAAGTCAGGGTTTTCCCACCAGCAGATAGACCTCATAGGGCAGTGACACAGGAAAGGATCTGTACTCTGTCCTGGACTGCATAAGGTTCTTCCTGCTGGAAGCTCAGGTGGCAACCACCTGGAACTTGCTTAGCTCTTCTATTAAAAAAATAATAATTAAATAACCAAAATTGCTCCATATAAGCTCCTTGGCTGTCTTGGTTTGTATGTGTTATTCCGTTTATATTGTACATTTCCTCCAATGAGCCCAAGCTGCTGTGATGATCCCTCTCACTGCAACCTTAATGTGTCTCAGCACAAGAATTGCAGGTAGAAAACAGATTTTCTCTCCAGCCAAGTAGGAGATACTCACCTTAGAAGCCCTTCAATCAGAATGCATTTGCACCTGTCGCCACCTCTGAAAAGTCCAAAGTATTTAATAGTTACCTTCCTTCAACTGCAGCACTAGTTTCCAGGTGGGAAGTTACTGCAACAGAAGCTGACTGCTTGACCTGGTTTTAAAATTGGTATTTTGGTAAATTGGTATCACCTTCAGTGATGGAGAATCTAAATTTTTCTTTGTATAAAGTCAATGCTTTGTGTTGTCTGAGCTGTGTGCTAAATAGCTGTTTCTAGAAGATGCTTAGCAAAAATAAAATCCAAAAACCTTGGTTATTACCACCAGAGAACCACATTATGCATCAGGGATAATTTTGACCGGCCTGTTCCATAGTTACCTTTTGAGCTCCATTTCCCATTTCTTTTCAAAATCTTGCCGGTTCTGCTGGAAAGGCTTAGTGGAGTTGATGTTCTAGTCTGCTTCCTCATTGGATCCTCACAACAACCCTGTGAGGTAGGTTAGGCTGAGAGATAGAGCTTTTCGTGGCAGAGTGAGGATTTGAACTTGTCTCTCCCAGGTCCTAATTCAGCACTCTAGCCACTCTCAGGAACTTCCTTTGGAGAAAGCACTTTCCCCCAGGATCCTGGACTTGCCATGTCCCTGAGCAGTCACTTTCCAGTCGCCATCAGCAGGTTCATCCTCAAAATGCTTTATTTGCCTTTTCAGCAAGTTTTAAACTTACCTGTCTTTCTCTCCTTCCAAGGCAACCTGAGCCAACATGAAATCAGAAGAAACGGTTTTGTCCTCTTCTTGCCTTCTTTGCTTTTTTTCTCTCAACATGCACATTTCCAGCTTCAGCAACAAAAAACCCCAACTTTCCGTTCATGAAATGACTTCTCTAGTTGTCTTTTAAAAGAAAGCCTTCTATTTTCCCCACACATTTTCCCTCTTCTTTAAGCGGACTTCATATCCATGTACCCTTTCATGTGCTCCTTCTTTTCATCCAAAGATTCATTAGTTTGAAAGGTAACTAAAACTTGATTCCCCTCTTCACATTCCTTCATTTATCTTCATTTTCTCTTGGTTTTCCAGTAAAGTATTTTTATTTTTCTTGATTCTCTTTAAAATCTCCATCTTGGTAAAGCAATCTAACTTACCGTAAGCTGGTTTCAGTTGCCTTTTCAAACCTGTTTCATCTTCCTAGCCTCCCTCTCCTAATCCCTCTGCCCCTTAACTCCTTCAGCTCTGACCAGTGAGAGGGCTAACACCAGTACTATTGCCAGGGACAGGATCACTCACTGGAATGCAGCTCGCTTCCTCCACCTGTCATAATGACACATAAAAAAGTCCCTTGTAGCATTAATACAGTGGGTACAAATGTCTTTATTTTTGACATGGGGTCATTTCAGGGTTTTGATGGGAAATGAGTATTTTCTCTCCAAATTAATACATTCTGGAAATACAAGGGAACTGAATTTATAATCCACCCAAATCTCATGGAGTACAAACTATAAGAACATGACTTGCACAGGAGAATAAGGGGAAGACTATGGGAAGAGGGGCTGGCTTGGATCTCAGTGGCCCCCATTGAATTCTATGGAGCAAAGTAAATGGGCTGTACAGTTGGAAAAGTAATCTGGGGTACAGCTGGAAAGCACAGCAGTTGCTTCTCACTCCTATGTATAGAGAACATTCTATGACAGAATGAATGAAGCCTGGGTGCTTGTTTTTTTAAAAAAGTTGGCTTAAAAAGAAAGTAAGTGGTGGTTAATTTTAAATCATTGCTCCCATTTGTAGCATACTGGCCGTCTTTCCCTTGAAAATTGCTTTGTTGAAATATAATACCTGGTTGGTTGGTGGAGGGGAAGGGTTTGGAGTGACTGAAATAGATGTACAGCTCCACTAACTACAGAAGAAATTTCATTTCACTTTGAGGATTAAAAACCTCAGTGTTTGATGCTTAAGAATGCCTTGTGCAGTTTAAATTTAAGTGCTCTTTTCTGTTCTATCTCTGTCTTAACTTTAACCACCATGACATGATTGCATAATTATTGTAACTTGCAAAACTGGGTGAAATGTGTAAAGTCATTTTCCAGATAATCATCACTGAAGTTGAACTGTTGTTTTACAGGAAAGCAGTTAGAGGTGAAATTACCGTGTGAAATTACTTTGGATATGGTTTTATCCTGCTGTAACCACAGTTGTGTAATGCATGACGTCATTAATCCTTTTGCCATTACCAATAGATTTAAAATTCTCCTAATCAAATGCATTCATTTTAAAGGAATTTGCCTTGTTTGGTGCACTTCTTTCTTGCATTGGGCAAGGAAAACAGTGCCACTGAGAGAGAGCAGAAGGCTGATCTATAAGATGGTAAAGTGGTATTTTCCTTGAACATTTTAGCAGCCACTGGCCCATTTGAAAATGGGGGCTGACTAGTAGTATTCCAGATAAGCCCACACTTGACTTGTCTAGCTTGATATCCTAACTACATATAATGTGACTGCAATGAAAGGTTTTTGCTTGAGATGAGCTTCTTTGCACGACTATTCAGTAGTTCTTCTTTTCATACTTGGCAGGAAAACGTCAGTGACATGACGGATGATTTCTCACAGGGAGAAATGTTCCATTAGGGGTCCATCTGGTTCAGCGTTTATATTAGTGCACTCTGGGAGACAGCCAAGATTCGGATTATGGTGTTATTTTGCTGCGTGTTATGTGTAATTTTTTGTTTGCATGTGCAACAAATGTGTAAACTAACCAGTTTCCTGTGACATCCACACTCAGAGATTTCTGGATTGACTTTAGTTAGTGAAAATAAGCCAGGAGCAAGCATGTTTTTATGTCCTGTTTTTTGTTGTTCTCAAATCAACTTATTTAGAGTAGGGGGCGAGGGTAGTGCCATGCTGGATGGCATCAGTTGCCAAGAAGAAGAAGAGGAGGACTTTGGATTTGATATCCCGCCTTTCACTCCCTTTAAGGAGTCTCAAAGCGACTAATATTCTCCTTTCCCTTCCTCCCCCACAACAAACACTCTGTGGGGTGAGTGGGGCTGAGAGACTTCAAGGAAGTGTGACTGGCCCAAGGTCACCCAGCAGCTGCATGTGGAGGAGCGGAGACGCAAACCCGGTTCCCCAGATTACGAGACTACCGCTCTCAACCACTACACCACAATGCCCATATATGCCCATAGAGGCCTTTCCAACTAAGTGTAGGAAGAACCATCTGACAGTAAGAGCTGTTAGGCAGTGGAACAGACTCTCTAGGAGGGCGGTGGACTCTCCTTTCTTGGAGGTTTTGAAGGAGAGATTGGATGGCCACCTGTCATGGATGTTTAGCTGAGATTCCTGCATTGCAGGAGGGTTGGATCAGATAACCCTCGGGGTCCCTTCCAACTCTGCAATTCTATGATTCTATGAATGATGCCACTGTGGCTACTCCTAGACTGCAAGCCTAAAGCTGCCATATTGTGTATACAAATTCATCCGTGAAATTGAGCTTCATGGCTGCAACCCTAAGCATAGGAACAAAGGAAGCTGCCTTATAACTGAATTAGGCCAGTGCTCCCATCTGGCTTTGTATCAATGACTGACAGTGTCTCTCTAAGGATTTCCTCCAGCATCCATATCTGGAAATCTGTGACCTCCTCCCTACAACACACACACTCCACCACTGTGTTATAGCTGTGCCCCCAAAGCACACTGGCCGGATCACTGGGACTTCCTTCTAAGCAGAGTTAGGGTCAAACTGCACTTCCCATGATCAGGGGGAAAACAAAGGGCCAGGCTGCCAGGGCTGGAGTCAGATGCAGGTTAGCACAAAGAAGCCAGTTGTCAGTGCTCAGTTAACTTTTTATTCAAGGAAATGAACATACAACTCAGCGACATTTCCCAGTAGGTCTTGGCCCTGTGGAGCAGTTGTCAGGACTGAGGTCCCTGCCTTCTGATGCTCCTCCTCTCCCAAGCAATCTCAAACAGCATCTGAGCATCTCTGGCCTCTGCTCCACTCTCCTCATTATTCTGTGCGTTCTTGGAGACAAGGCTGGAGGGGAGCTTGTCACAGCAGGAGAGGGAGACTCCCTGGATTCTTCAGCAGTCTCTTGACGCCCCTCCTCTGCTCCAGCCTTGGAGTCTGAACTGCTTCTGTCCACAGGTTCTTCCTGCTCACTAAACTTTGTTGCCCCTTCAGCATCCAGCTCCTCCCCCCTCTGACCTCCCCTCACTGTCCCTTTCCCAATCCCCAGGCTCTGAGCCTTCCTCCTCTGGTGTCTCCCTTGGGGGTTCCCTGACTGATGCCTCCCACTACTCCTCATCGTGCAGCCAGTCTCTGACACAGACTGAAGAATAGCACTTACTGCAACTGCTTCCCTAGATTCTCTGAATTACAGAAATTGGCCTCTCTGCCTATACTGGCCACTGACACATGGCTTAAAAAAGAAAGAAAGAGGAGACTGATTTGCAAATGCTGTATACAGATGCACATTTAAAAATGACTACTACCCTACTGAGTCATACAAAGTAGACCCATCGGTTTCGGTGAGTCTGAGTATGAATTAGCAGGATGCATGATTTTATTCTTGAGTATGTCTAATGTTAGATATCACCCTACAATTTTTATTGAGGAATACAATACATCTCACTGTAGTGGGGAGAGCCAGGGCCTGTGTGCATGGGCTCAGTCTTCTGCCAAGGGGCTGGCTGCTGATGGGCAGTTCCTGGTCCCCTGCTTTCCTCCTTTACTTTTAAACCAGATTTGGAATGGACAGCCATTCAAACAGAGGACATCATACAGCCACCTGTCCTTATCCTGCCACCTGTCCTTATCCTAACCTTCTGATAGCCCTTCCAATGGACACAAGTCTTCTCCAAAGAAGGACAGTGACCACCCTGTCTTTGCCCTGCTTGTTCTGCTAATGTGTGCATGTGGTACCAGTTGCTCTGCCATGGAGACCTTGTCCATTTTCCACATAATTTAAAAAGGCTGCATTTTTGTGTTGTTTCCTAAACAAACGAAGATGTGAAGTTAGACTCTCTTTTAAAAAGTACTAGTGATGTAGTGAGACCAGAGGGACATCGCCCGGCTGGGAGTCGTGAAGGCCGCTCCCTGCAAGGCCCTTTCCACCTGGCCTAGGGGGCAGGGCCCACACTCACCTGGCTCTACCAAAGTGGTTCCTGGGGAGACCAGGGGGACATTGCTATGCCTGACAACAAACCCTAACTATTGGATTATTTTGTCCCATCTTTTGGTGCCTGCCAAACAGCCATGTCTTATACTTTTTATAAGAGTATATACTCTTGTTAATTATGCTGTTTTAAATGTGCATTTTATATTTGATTTCACTTAAGCAATATTTTTTCTTTTGAAATGTTTGGAGTTTTTTTGGTCAACTTTGTTTGTCTTAAATATGTGTTCTGCAGTTGACCTCCTTTGTAATGTTTTATTTTGAAATCTTTAATATTGTAGTTTTCAGTTACTTATGTTGCTTTTGCGGTATACTCTATATTTGACTTTCTTCAGATTGTTTTCTTGATGTTTTAATATTCTGTAAACTGCTTTGAGATTTTCCTTAAAAATAAAAAGTATAGAAATAAAATAAAATAAATACATACATACATACATTAGTGGCAGTGAGGGCAGGTACATAGACGAAAGCAATATCTGGACAGGGAAGGATAGTCTGGATGTGACAGGTTGTGTTTTGGTAATTTCAAGACTTGATTATTGCAATGTACTCTATTTAAGGTTGTCTGGAACCTCCTCCGGTGCACAATACTGCAGCTATATTTGTCAATAGGGACAGACTCCTGCCAGCACTTAACTCCAGTGCTTAAAAAGCTTGCAGTGGCTGCCAATATTGCCAGGGCAATTTCATGTATTGTATTAATTTAAAACCTTCACAATATTTTGAGGACAACCCGAGTCCTTATATCACTTCTTAGACATGCTAACTATTCAGTATATAAATGCCTGGAGGAAAATAAACATGAAAACTGGGACAGTAGACAGGTCATCCCGCACTAGGTTTGAATCATGATTTACTTCTGTATTGTTTTCTCTCATGCCCTCTGTTCATATTTGTCTCCATGTCTTCTAGCAAAGGATTAAGAGTAATTACAGTGATATCTCTAGTTACGAACTTAATTTGTTCCGGAGGTTCGTTCTTAACCTGAAACTGTTCTTAACTAGAGGTGTGCTTTCGCTAATGGGGCCTCTTGCTGCCTCCGCGCCGCCAGCACACGATTTCCGTTCTCATCCTGGGGCAAAGTTCTCAACTCGAGGTAACTCTTCCAGGTTAGCGGAGTTTGTAACCTGAAGCGTTTGTAACCTGGGGCGTTTGTAACTCGAGGTACGACTGTCCACACTATTAAGGTATTATTCTCATTAGCTAGTTTACATGAAGAAAATGTGCCTTTCCCCAAATGATCTGCTACATTTATACGTAAGTATCACCTCAATATAATTCCTGGACTTCTGTAGCATAATTTGTTGTTCTGTCGCTAGATATCCCCCCCCCCTTTGGTTCATGAAGGAGGGGGGTGTTGGGCAAGGTCTATTGTCACTTGTGTCCTGTGAAGAACCCAGCACACTTTTGATATTGAGGACGTGTTAACACGGCAGCATGAGCACATGAAGTTTGGCATTGTGGGAATGCACACCAGTGGAGAAATAGGCACAGTGAAAATGTTTAGTTACCAAAAATGAATAACTCTCCATCGATTTGTTGCAATAGGCTTTAAGAACGGGGGCGGCGGTGGAGATCAAGCTTTCAAATGAAAAGGAACGCATTATTATTACTTCAAGCCACACATGTCAAACAACAATTCTCAGCAAAAAAACAAGTTTTATTGGGGGGAAACCCACAATTTAACAAAAAAAAAACCCCAACACATTTATTTCTTCATTGGGCTAAAAGTTATTGCTCAGTAACACACACTAATTTAGGAGCAGCCAAAGGGATGCCCCTCAGATGTTGTTGGACTTAAACTCCCAGTATGCCCAGTGAGAATGGCCAGTGGTCAGGGATGATGGGAATTGTAAGCCAACTGGAAAGCACCATGCAGGCTACCCGGGATAATTCCTATTAAAAAACTAGAAATCTCATCTTACTGTTCAAAGCCTCTAAATGTGAATCAGAAAACAGCGAGTCAAACCACCACCCCCTTTTAAAAAAAAGTTACAGTGTAGGTCAGGCTAGTCTTCAGATGCTCAGGCCTGTTTCATTCACAAAAGTATCACAATGAAGGTGCTGTGAAAATACTTGGGGGGCAGTGGCTTCACATGGTATAAAAGTTGTTTGCCCTGTTGTTTGTGCAACTGTACAGATACATCTTTGCTTTGTGGCCAGCAAAGACTCTCCATGCAGACAGTCATATATACGTTATAGCCATTCAGTTCCAACATGTTCCTGGCAAATAGCATTTGACTGCCAATATACATGAAACTTCCTTCACTTTGATTCAAAAACTTAGATTATGAGGACTCTTGAAACAGCTTAACCACAATAAATGCCCTTTCCAAGATACCTGCCCATATATAAACCAAGTCCTGCAGGGGCAACACCAACTTCAATGAAATGGCATTAAATATATCCTTTTGGCTACTGGTTTGCACATTTTTACCATTTCGACCACAAAAGCAGTAGAACATTTGTGAGCTTGCTAGTTCTTGGAAATCAATGTATCACACACAACTTTTTATGAAGCTGGGTAGATTGATTTTAATGGCAAACTACGGTATGTGATTAAGACCCTTTTCAGTCTTAAGGATTTTAGAGGGAAAAGGACATTAAGTCATCAACATCATCTCTGAAGTCAAATTGCATATGAAATATTTAGGACACCTGATACAATTTCCAAGTTGTTTCCAAATGCAAACACAATTATGCACAAAATACTGGGCTTGAAAAGCTTGCAGGCCTGTTTTCCATAATGTACCATGAGTAGATCACATATTTGGTTTGACCCTGCGCTCGTGGAGTTTTCTACTGCTGTAGTTTCCTAAACTTGAGTGCCCACAACTGAAAAAATATACAGCCCACCAAAGTTTAATGATGATTAATAAGGAAAATTGTGGCTTTTAAAGCCAGAAGAGAAGCAACCAATCTTTAAAACAAGGTGATGACATGGTAACTTGCACTGCCATTACAAGCAGGTACTGAATCTAGCAAAATAATAATTGCCAACACACAATTCTCCACTTTTACATTGTTCAATCTCACTTATTTTAAAGCTTCGTCGCCAAAGTATGAGAAATCAATTAAAAATATATTACTGCAAATGCATAACACACATAAAACAGCAAACTATAGTAATAAAAATGGCCCGCATATATTAACAACTTAGCTAACTTATTTTGCGTATGTACATTTTTTTCAGCAATCAGTTGACGCTGTATTGATCTACAACTACTAACCAATGAAAAAGTTAAGAAACTCAAAGAACTAGTCTACTTCAAGAGCTCCGGAGCCGACATATTAATCTTTACATACTGAATTGTTCAATACGTGGAGACTTCACAATCCAAGACCCAAAACCATGCTGCTCCAGGTAGGTTTTCAGCAAATATTTCGCTCCTTGGTAGGACTCTGCCATAATCTAAATTTTAAAAGTTCAATTAATAATTTAACAGTGAGGTTAGTATAAGGAAATCCTCACAATGTGTTTTGAAAGTCTGCATATGGCAAGCTTGTTAAAATGCACATGCTCCAGAAGGCCTATTTATCTCTAATAAAATTATTATTATTAATAATAAAATATCATCCAAAAATCACAGGGCGGTACACAACATAGAAACACAAAATACAATGTAAGAAATGAAAACCAATAATGCACCCCCCCGCCATAAACATATTTAAAAAGACATAAATTGCTTAATCTGCCAAAGGACTGGTTACAGGGAAATGTTTTCACTTGGTGCCTAAATAAGGTGACAGGCAAGTCTCACTGGGAAGAGCACTCTTGCATAAAGTAGCTGGGTAGGAGAGATGAAAATAATGCCAATATATTTTACATCTGGCAACCAATGTGCCCCTTTGGTTTCATATAGTACATGGGTAAAAAGGTAAAAGGGACCCCGACCGTTAGGTCCAGTCGCAGACGACTCTGGGGTTGCGGCGCTCATCTTGCTTTACTGGCCGAGGGAGTAAAGCTTCCGGATCATGTGGCCAGCACGACTAAGCTACTTCTGGAGAACCAGAGCAGCGCACGGAAAAGCCGTTTACCTTCCTGCCGGAGCGGTACCTATTTATCTACTTGCACTGCGTGCTGTTGAACTGCTAGGTTGGCAGGAGCAGGGACCGAGCAACGGGGGCTTACCCCATCCTGGGGATTTCAACTGCCAACCCTCACGGCCTTTTAGCAGCTGTGTGGCTCATTTAGCAGAATCACTGTATTTAGCACTAACTCTGGAAGTTTACACTCAATTCTGACCCAACTAAGCCTCCTGTCAGGAGTATACATTCTCCTACCCCACTAACCTATGCAAACTGCCTTTAAACCCCAGCCCCAGCCCTTTCTACAGTTTGAAACTGAAGAGGGCACAAGGATCTATCATCTACTTTATCATGCTCTTCCTATCTTTTAAATACAAGATTAAAGCTAATTAAACTCATTGGTTAAAGCAGATGGATTGATTACTAAATTTCTTCCCTGTATCATGGTAAACAAATTACCAACGTGCTCTTGTTCTAAAATACAACAGAACCATGTATACTACTGAATTACTTTCCAGATTAATGAATAGTATTGAACTGTGACCTTTAGATTAACAGCTATTCAATAACAAGATCTAGGATATTGTTTCCCCTTGCTAGCGTTAAAACCAAACCAATTCTGAACTCAGTGAATGAACAAAATAGAATTCACGAGATCTGCGCTTACAGCAAGTTTCCTTTCATTAAGTCTCACCTTTGCTTCATGGTAGGTGCCCGCTTTAAGTAAATCATCTCTCTTTGATTCTTTAACCACTAAGTTGAAACGACTTAACATTGCAGCCTTGCAAAGACGACTTGCCATTGAAATGCCGCTTTTGAATGGTGAACTAGGTATGAAAAATAGTGAGGATAAAGAGCACACTAGTGGTTATTTGTCTGAATTCAACTAGTTACAGAGAACAAAGTTACTGAAAATCCTTAACAGGTTTAGGGTTACGTGGAAAACTAGAAGCCTCCGTTTCAAAGTTATTTTATAGAATGCATAACCATGATTAAAAGTAAAGGTAAAGGACCCCTGACAGTTAAGTCCAGTCGCGGATGACGCTGGGGTTGTGGCGCTCATCTTGCTTTACAAGCCGAGGGAGCCAACGTTTGTCTGCAGACAGTTCTTCCGGGTCATGTGGCCAGTATGACTAAGCCACTTCTGGCGCAACGGAACACCCAAACCAGAGCAGTGCACGAAAATGCCGTTTACCTTCCCGCCGGAGCGGTACCTATTTATCTACTTGCACTTTTTGGTGTGCTTTCAAACTGCTAGGTTGACAGGAGCAGGGACCGAGCACATGAGAATAACTTCCCACTTGTTTTGAACAGAGGACGATTAAGCTAAGGTGCTTCTTTCAATTTAATGTACTTTTTCTTATAAACATTTACCTTTCTGTGATCTTCCCATTTAGCCCATCTACGACCTCCAGCGACAAGTCTCCTTGGGACCAATTCAAACTAAGAGATCTGCGTTCCAAATCTACCTGTACAGCGTAAGCAGCAGTTACCAAGCTAATGCGAGGTTTGTTCACCATGTAGAACATGGGCAGTTTTGAAGTGAGAGCATCATCTACCCGTTGTTTGATAGCTATTTCCAGTCCTCGCGTATCTTGGCAGTTCCCATCCCCTAAAAAACATTAAGAACCACACCAAATATTAAGAGAAGATCAAGGCATGCTTCTAGACTCAGAAGCTTTGCTCTATGGAGATGTACAGTTACCATTTACTCTCTGCTTTAAGCCCCATTCCCATAGAACATTAGTTTTCAGAAGTTAACAAGACATGTAGCACACTAAACGCAGATACTAGGAAACACCCAGTGTTTTAATATTTAATATTGACTGAAAGGAGAGACTCAAGTCTAAACACACAAGGTGCATACTGGATGTGCACTAGGAAGTTTACCACATAACACCGGTCTTGAAAGACCTACATTGGCTCCTAGTACATTTCCAAGCACAATTCAAAGTGTTGGTGTTAACCTTTAAAGCCCTAAACAGCCTCGGCCCAGTATACCTGAAGGAGCGTCTCCACCCCCATCATTCTGCCCGGACGCTGAGGTCCAGCGCCGAGGGCCCTCTGGCGGTTCCCTCATTGCGAGAAGCAAAGCTACAGGGAACCAGGCAGAGGGACTTCTTGGTAGTGACGCCCACCCTGTGGAATGCCCTCCCATCAGATGTCAAAGCGATAAACAACTACGTGACATTCAGAAGACATCTTAAGGCAGCCTGTTTAGGGAAGTTTTTAAGGTGTGACATCTTAGTGAATGAATGAATTTTATTGCGGTCAGAGACCAGGATTAAGAAAAGCATATAGATAAAATAGCAGTTGGGATTTTTGACCGATAATTGTTAGGGCAAATGAGGACAAGGAAACAGGCATAAAACATCCGAATAAAATACAAGATTAAACACAGGTAATGGATAGATTAAAAAACTAATAATTAAAACAGATAAGAGCTTAAAACCAACAAAGACACGCAGTTAAAACAGCTGTAAGAGCATAAGAACTAAAAGACTTGCAGATAAAACAACTATAAGAGGCTGCAGAGTAGAAGTCTCTTAAATAGAGGACACTCACAACGTTAAAAACTGCTGTGCAAATATGGTTAAAACAGACAATTAAAACAATATACAACACTAAATTTAGAAGCAATGTGCAATTCTTAGTGTATTTTTGGTCTTTGTAGAAGCCGCCCAGAGTGGCTGGGGAAACCCAGCCAGATGGGTGGGGTACAAATATTAAATTATTATAATATTATTATTATTACACCAAGTGCAGCTTTCTACCCTGTGCATAAGTGTTCACAAACATGGGACTCACTCTCAAACATTACTGGTGTTCACAATCAGAAATGGCAGAGAGGTGATCTTTTCATGCAAAGGGTACAGAATAAAAGTACAAACACCATGCGCATGTAGCATACAGATGAACTGATTTCATGTTAATTGGCCCAGAGATTGGATAGACTTGGCTTTCAACCTGTAAATCAAAATTTTTCAAAACTATGTTTTGATATCTCGAACTACGGTTCCCTCCAGGACTATGGGAACTGTAACCCATGACATCTGGAGGGCACTAGGTTGCAAAATGCTTTTAAAATGTCATTTTATATTTTAGTACTGAATTTTGTAAGCTGGTTAAGCACTTTGAATAGAAAAAAGATAAGACATTTATCAAACTTAAAGCTAAATTTCATGTCGCTGTATGTTTCAGAAGCTGTTCTGTTTTGGGGGCCGCTTAACAACCCAACAGACAAGCGTGAAAGTATGTGATTTGTTATGATGCATTTTAACAGTATTTAATAAGTAGAAGTCACTCACTTACCAACAATGATCCTGTTAACATAAACGGGCTGAATGAAGTGACTTAGCAAGGCTCCCTGAACACCCAGTACTTCCCATCTTGTCAGTTTGTCACTAGCAGACATGCTGCTTATTCTAGAAATTTCAGCAGGGCAGTAGACAGTGAGATAAACCTT
Source organism: Podarcis erhardii (assembly GCF_964252035.2). Lineage (NCBI taxonomy): Eukaryota > Metazoa > Chordata > Lepidosauria > Squamata > Lacertidae > Podarcis > Podarcis erhardii. Next base: position 27,651,918 of record NC_138515.1, on the reverse strand, counting down.
GCCTTCCACGGCGACATGAAGGCACAGTTCCTCATCAGCTTCAAATGCAGATGCAGAATTGGGAGTGAGGCGTCTATAATTAAGTATATAGCACAATAATTAAGATATAGCAGTTTCACCCATCATAGCAAAATAGAAGTCAGCCTCTAAGTGGATGCCTTGCTACCAGGGCTTTTTTTCAGCCACAGCTTGACAGAACTCAAGTTCTAGCCCCTCTCAGGGACTAAAGGTAGCTGGCAAAGCTCCTTTTGGGCTAGGTCAACAGCTCAAAGAACTATGGTATCTTTGGCTAATAGGGAGCTATCAGCAGTATGTGATTTCGTTCCAACTGACCTTTTCCTATCACCCTGGCAAGCAATAGCATGCTAATACAGTGGTACCTCAAGTTACATACACTTCAGGTTACATACGCTTCAGGTTACAGACTCTGCTAACCCAGAAATATTGCTTCAGGTTAAGAACTTTGCTTCAGGATGAGAACAGAAATCGGTTTCCGGCGGTGCAGCAGCAGGAGCCCCCATTAGCTAAAGTGGTGCTTTAGGTTAAGAACAGTTTCAGGTTAAGAACAGACCTCCAGAACGAATTAAGTACTTAACCCGAGGTACCACTGTACATGGAAACATACATAACAGGACAGGCTCCACATTCATAACTGTTGTCACAATCACAATATCAATTATTTCTTTCAAGAGGACCCCTTCTCAACCACTAGGAAGCTATGCCAACAAGGGGAATCTTTTAAGGCTTGGATTCTGCAACAGCTAGTCTTCATCCTTCAATATAAACAGAGCCAGTTTGGGAAGGCAGGGAGCTCCTTTCCAAGATGAAAGCAGGTGGTGCCCACCAAAACGTGCCCTCTATTCCTGCCGAATAACTGGTTCACAGCCCAGAAAAACCTACTGTAAATGGGTAGAAGTCTGCATACATACCGTATTTTTCGCCCTATAGGACGCACCGTCCCATAAAGCGCACCTAGTTTTTTGGGGGGAAAATAAAGGGGGGAAATTATTTTTCCCCCAGACGCGGGGCTGGGGCGGGGGAGGCCCGAGCTTCCCCCGACCCCAGTCCCCAAACAGGCAGCTCTCTGCAAGCCGTGGGAGCCCAGGGCTGGCTCCCGCTGCTTGCGGAGAGGTCCGCGAAGCCTGGACGCACTGATCTCAGCGGGCACAGGCTTCGGCATGCAGGCAGCTCTCCGCAAGCAGCGGGAGCGCTCCCGCCACTTGCGGAGAGGTCCGCAAAGCCTGGAGAGCGAGAGGGGTCTGTGCGCACCGACCCCTCTCGCTCTCCAGGCTTCAGCGAAAGCCTGCCTTCGCCCCATAGGACGCACACACATTTCCCCTTCATTTTTGGAGGGGAAAAAGTGCATCCCATAGGGCGAAAAATACGGTACATACAAAAGCAAAACATGTTTGGTAATAATTGGCTAATTGCATATGAGTTAATTTGTCAAAGAGAATTCTATCCCTTCAGTTGTGAACAAAGCACTGTAAATTTACACTAACTCAGTGCTGGGGGAAAAAATCAAAAGATCAAAGCAGTGAAAACAAAATTATCAGCTATCTGTATGAACTGGGCTACACTTAAATTTGATTTTGCATCATTTCTACGCTACTCTCCCTTTTTCTTTTCAGTAGGTTGGGCTTCCAATAATCGTAACTGCAAGCCTCTGCGATAATGATTTACAAATCAGACTAATCAATATTACTTTCTTGTACAGCAATGTAAAACCATCTTAATGAGAAAAACGCATCTGCATGAATTAAACTTTATAAAGTTGGAATGTCTAATACTTACAGCCTGGACTTAATCTGAGCAGATCCTTTTGGTAACTGATTCATGTAGAGAAATATGCTTACGTTTGGTTTTAGCGCAAGCAAGTTTGAAGATGGCTCAATGCAAAATATGGACTTATCCATCATGGCAGCATTTTTACTGTAGTAGAGCAAAAGCTGTCTATAAAAATACCTTGAAAGAAGCATAAGTATTTTCAGATACAACACAGGATGCATTTAAAATCCGTAGTAGAGAAACCAGGATGAACACAAAACTTTTAGTGTCAAATTACTTTTAGAGTCAAATTACACATTCCCAAGAATTAGCAGGCCCGGGAAGAGCTGGTCTGAGGCCCGGGGCGGGAGTCCCCAGTTGGCTGGGAGGCCCAGGGCATTCTTGGCATGACAGTTTAAGTGTGGCAGACCTCTCATATGGGTCCCTGACCAGCTTAGCCCTCCAAGGCACGGTACAAGTGTACCTGGCAGCAGTTTTAATTTGAGAAACAGCAGCAGCTTTATTTATTTTGTTTACCTAAGAAGAGAGCGTCTTGCAGTAACAACGGCATGAGAGTCATGCAATATTCTCCCATCTGGATGACCACATTGACTATAGTTGAATTCACCTGTTCCGATAGCGACCACCTCATGCTGTCTAACTAAAAACAAACAAATATTTGAGAAATTTAGTTGCCCATTTTGGAATTCAGCTTTGCTTTTATTCAATGATATTTTTAGAGATACGTCCTACAGCAGGGGTGCAGAACTGAATTTGATATAGGGATGCAAGAACAAATGATCCTGTCAGGGAACTGCCATCGGAGCCTAGGGTGGTGGCAAGGCTCCCAGACGCTGGAGAGGGAACCAGCAGGGAGAGAGGGAGAGCTTCCGCTGAGGAAGGAGAGGAGGAGGGGGCATCGGAGGGAAGGCTCAGGGACGCTTCCAGCGAGACCAGTGGAGAGAGCTCAGGACCTCCCCTTGGGACGCCCACTCTGCGCAGAAAGCTTTCGCGCAGGGAATCTAGGCAGAGACTCTGTCAAGGAGCTTTAATGTTGGAAGAAATTCAGGAAACGCCCACTGGCGGATTCTGCCAGTGATTAAGACAGCCACGAAGTAAGGGCTGTCCGGTTAGGGAAAGTTTCAAGCCAACTACTCAGTTTGGAGCGGTTCTGCGCTTACGCACAAGCAACCCCTTATCCCATTACAGATCCCTATATTCTAAACAAAATGCTTGTTTAACCTGTAGGTAGGTTGTATGAATTGTGTATTGCTTTGTAATGATTTGTTGGGTCTCTGGACCATAATAAAGATTGATGATGAATTTGAACAAAGGACTGGGGCCACAAGCTGTCAGCTCCCTGTAGGCCAGTTTGACAGGCCTATCCATCACCTAACATCATACGTAAGATGCAAGCCAGGCAATACAGTGGTACCTTGGTTTATGAACTTAATCTGTTCTGGAAGTCCGTTCTTAAACCAAAGTGTTCTTAAACCAAGGCGTTCTTTCCCATAGCAGCGGGGGACTCAATTTACAAATGGCACACACTCAACAAGAAGCGGAACATGTTTTGCTCCCAAGGCAAAGTACACAAACCAAAACACCTACTTCCGGGTCTGCGGCGTTCTTAATCCAAGTTGTTCATAAACTAAGCTGTTCTTAAACCAAGGTACCACTGTATGTGCCAAATTCCTAAGCAACAGCACCTCTCAATATTTCCTTTTGAATTTTACGCTAGATCCTCACCAGTCCCATGCCTAACTTTCAGTGATGAATGATGTGGCCAAACCACATCACTGGGGGGGGGGGGGGAAATAGGGTGGCTTTATGGGGACCAGAAGTTGCCATTGCAATTTCACCAACAACACCACGTTTATGCTTACCTCTTTCAATTATGAAAGCAGCCAGCGAACTGCTACAACTCTGGTACTCTGGATATTTAGCAGTCAAGCTGTTGAATGTTTCCCTGACAGCTTGAGAAATTTTTTCATACGCAAGATGCAGCCCTTCTAGTAAAGTTATAAAGAAAAAGCAAAGCATCAAAACCAACTGTTTAGAAATATTGGAGATCATCACTAAAGGGGAAAAACAGTGTACATGAATGTTTATTCTCTTTGGTATAAGGAGGAAGTGTGGAATGGTAAATCCTTCTCTTGGGAGTCTACAGAGAGTACTTCAAGTAACGATCTGCTTTCTTAAGTATATACAAGTAGTACACAAGCAAGCTTATCTTTACACAACAGCCCTTCCACACCATTCGCTAGATTATGTACCCTACTGCATCTCTGGTTATATCACCAATAATTGTTGTTTTTAGTTGACCCAAAACAAAGCAAAAACGAAAAAACCAGAGTGATAGCTCACTTGAGATGCCACAACAAAGTTCCATCTTTATAAGCCTAACAATTCTACACTTTATAGAGCGATACCAAACCAACACCTGCAGATGTTAAGGCACCAATGAAGGTCTTGCTTGGCACCCCAAGTGCTGGGTTAGTGGCTCACCTGTAAACTGTGCTATGGAAACAGCAGTTTATTTGGTGATAAAAAATGAACATGCACAACCATACATTTGATAGAAAAAACAGAAAATGCCTACCATAAGGAAGCTTTGAAATGTAGCTAGCTTCAGCTGTTCTTTGAGGTTCAGTTACGGTTGTAGTTTCTGAAAGATTCCTGGGAGGACCTGCAAAGATACCAAATTGGAAAAAATGAGAAGCTAACAACCTAACATGTTACTTAAGAGAAATATATGCTCCTTTAACCAATATATGCTACAAACCAACACAACTGGTCTCTGGAATAGTCAAAGTACCCCACACATCAACTGTCTGCAATACAACTAGACCACGTGGCGCCAAAACTTTGGAATATTCCGACACACATCATAGATACTATGAAGATTCAAAAAATGGCAGAAACGGGGGCAAGAAGATACAGTACTATCTACCACTTTTTTCAGTATCCCCAGCCCTAGGGCCCCAATACAGAATAAAAGATTGGGTTAGTCTACGATAACATGGTTCCCCCACCCCTGAACCTGAGAGTGAAGAGAAAAACATCATAGTAGCAAAAATACCTGAATTTTCTAGAGGTTTTGGTTCTGTCTCATCTAACTGCAGTAATTCATCAAGAGCAAGTTTTGCGGCATTGGATTTTGATTCCTTCTTGTTTTGTCCCAATCCAGTCTTATACTGAATGCCATCAACCACAGCACAAAATGCAAAATATGATCCCAAGAGATTACCTTAAAAAGTGCCACAGGAAATCTTTTTTTAGATAAATGCAACTGTAAAAGTTTTATATTATTATAATTTATGAATATTGCATTTCACCAAATTTGAATTCCGTTGTATCTAATAGCTCAATATTGGTAGAAAACCAACCATTCCAGGGATATGCAGACAGCGCTGCTCTTTCCTAATCTTCATTCTCCAGCCAAACCAAGACGTAGCTATCATATCATTGCCACACCGAACTTCAAGTATGACAGAAATTTGAATATTGTTTTCATTTCCAATTTAAATTGGGTTCCTAATCAGTTATTTGGGACTGTCAAATGACAGAAACTTCTTCTAGATAAGTGTTTTAGATGGAGTTACTGATTTCATCAATTCCCAGAATTATGACTTATGCTTTGCATTTCTAGAGCAGGGAATGAGGATACTAAGTTGCAACCAAGCAAAGGCAAGTGACCTCTCCAACAATGGCGGTAGCACAGGAAAGATTGCAAAATATCTAAATGGCAACCAAGGAATAGTATGTCATGGGTCGATTTTAATCAAGTTGTGCAGCCACTGAAATAACAGAGGGACCAAACTAATATTATATGGCAGCTTTGAATGCCACCTATTAAACAGCACCTGTAATGTCCCAGTACTAGAATAGAGTGGATTCCCAAGAAAGTGATTTTTTTAAAAAAATATATATATATTTACCTGTTGCTACTGTTTCCTTTAATTCAAGCTGTACGCGCTGCATTTGTGCAAACTGATGCAAAGCAGACACTGGGTTTATATCCCCTCGTTTATATTTTGTGACAAATTCCTTCGGGATTTTCTTGGGAGGAAGTGAAGTGATCGGAACAATGGGTCCTGCTTTGGAATATAGGCAGTCAGGAACTTGACCTAAAATGCATTAGTTGATAATAGCGTAAGTCAAAATATTTGCTTGGCAGCTTTTGCCAGTTCATTTTTGGCTATTCAGAAAGTGCTTCTTCACCTTATCAAAAGCATTGTGATATTTTTCAACTTTTTAAAAGCTATTTTTATTTTCAAGGTTGTTACTTTATGAAGTTTTTATATATGACATTTATGTGGTATTTCTCCCAATAAACAAGGTAATTAGAGGCAATCAGGTGGAGTGGGATTGAACTGTAGACTGCTTGCACATAAAGACTATTATGGATACTGGGGAGTTCTTGGGATATTTCCACATATAATTAAGGGACTTCAGGCACTTTAAAGACAAACATTTAAAAAGAAAGACACAAATGTGGGGCTGTTAAAGAACTGTGAACACAATCCCATAGCAATGCATCTAGATTCCTTGTCTCAATAGGGGTTTTAATTATTAAAGCAAAAACAGATATTAAAACCAATAAAACATGATGAAGCATTGAGATATTAACTGGAAGATCTTTGAACAAGTAGCTTTAAGATAAGCAAAAGCAATGTTCTCTCCATACATTTTTTTTTTAGTCTCCAAAAATTCTGATTTCACAGGTATGTGGTCACACAACATTCAGATGGCCAATGAGTATCTTTTGTTTTGGCCAGACCGGTGAAGAAACCTTGCTGTTAAAAGCAAAAATGATTCTGGAGAACAAAAACAAATAGCAGCAGCAGAAATTTGGAAGAGCACAGGTCAGGTTAAGACCAGCAGAGTTAAGTTTAAAATGCTAATTTGGCTGCGATCACATCAGACATAGGAAATAGCCTTATTTGAAACACATTTGAAACACTTATGCCATTTTAATAATCATGGCTCACCCGGCCTACCCGAAGTGTGGAAATGGTAGTTGTTAAGGGTACTGGAAACTGTAGCTCTGAGTGCAAAACTACAGTTTGTAGGAGTCCTCGAGCAAAGCCATGGCAGTTAAAACAGAATTAAAAGGGCTCTAAAATATGTCGTGCGGATGTGACCTAACTCAGATCAGCCTCGGACAGCATGGCAACATCTGGAGAAGAGAAGCCAGGGCACACCACCCCCAGATATTTTGGCCAGCATTTGGCCACAAAGAGAGGGGGGGGACACTGGGTTAGAAATTATTCAAGAAAACTGCCAGAAACTGCCTTTTCCTCCAGACAGAAGCAAAATCCTCCAGATATTCCCAACAGGAAAAAGCCTTCCAAGACCGTCAGCCGAAAACGACGGTTTACAAAAACCAACACCATATGATTACCTGAGATGTTGGTCACCTTGGAAGCCAAGGTGGAAATGTTAGACGTTTCTGCCGGTAAAAACATGGCTTTGGCGCTCTCTGCCTGCGGAAACAAGGGAGCCGAGGCCTGCAGAGAAGGTTGGGGCGGCGGCTGGGCGGGCAGGTTCTTCTTCAGCATTTGGGCAAAGCTGGGCACTCGGGACGCCTGGGGCCAGTCGCTCGCCATCTTGCCCCAACCTGGAAACAAAAGCAGGGGTTATTGTCAGAGATTCAGGACTGCTGGGGCGTGTGGGCCCAGTCTTAGGGACACCTGCCCGCTCCTAGTAACACAATAAGGAGGAGGGGGAAAGCAACCCAAACGCCGCTGACTTGACCAGACCTTCCTCAGAAAAGGATTTAAACCGACAGCAAAGGTCAAACACACAATCCTTCCACAGACAAGATGGCGCAGCGATGCGCCGGGCCTGTAGGCCTCCCTTCCGGAGCCACGGAATGACGCCACCTTGGCCCAACGGAACGCAGCATCCTTCGGGCCAAACCAACCAATTCCAACAGAAGCCGGGCTCACAGGCTGCAAAGAGGGGCATGGCTGCTCAAGCTCTCGAAGCGCTTTTTGCGGTCCCACAACAACCGCCCGAGGGAGAACGCCCTTGCGCCAGGGTGCGCCACTCGCAGGGCCCTACACATAACACAGGCGGCTTGCTTCCTTGGTCTCTCTCCCCCTACATCCACCATCGTCCTAACGGCTCCTGCGGCACCACAAATACTCAATGGTCACTGGCGCCCCTGAAGTGTGTGTGGGGGGGTCCTGGGGACATTTATTTATTATTTCTTTAATTATTTACATCTCTATACAGTGGATGCTCGGGTTGCGAACGTGATCCGTGCGGGGTGCATGTTCGCAACCCGCAGCGGCGCGTCTGTGCACGTGCGGGTTGCAATTCGGTGCTTCTGCACATGCGCAAAGTGCAAATTAGCACTTCGGTGCATGCGCCGAAACCTGGAAGTAACCCATTCCAGTACTTCCGGGTTTCAGCGGTCCGTAACCTGAAAAAACGCGTCTGTAACCCGAGGTATGACTGTACCACTTTTTTCTTCCAACGGTCTCAAGGTGGGGTGTAGTGGCCAGATTTATGTATAAGCTAGACAAGCGATAGCTTAGGGCCCCACTCTCTTGGGGGCCCCAAAAAAATTTAAAGGAAAAAAACCTGGAGGTACATTTCCAAAATATAAGATAAAAAAACAAGTAAAACAAAACCTACACACAGCAAAAATAAATTGTGTTGCGCAGGCTCCTGTGATGGAAGTAATGGGCCCCACCTGGTAGCCTGCTCCCTAAAATATCACTGGTTTGCTCATTTCTATATACAGGGTGCCTACAGGCTGCATGGACTGGTCAATAAATTACCATATAGCATATATGCAACACAAAAAACAGCGGCAACTTGTTGTTGACAAAGGATAGATGGACATATAAAGGGCCCCATTGCCTTCAGTAGCTCAGGGCCTCATCAAACCTAAATCTGGCCCTGGTGGGGTGTATGGTTCTCCCCCCACCCACCCAAGCCTGTGAAGTAGGTTAGGCCCAAGGTGGTTCACGGCCAAGTGGGGATTTGAACCCTACTCTCCCAGGCCCTAGTCAAATCATTGCGCCTCACTGGCTAGGCTCTCTGCAACCCCTTACGGCCCCCAACAGATTGTGGGCCGGCGAAAATTTTGCTGGGCCTGGGAGGGTTCATGTCTACTTGACTAGAATGCTTTAAAATGAAATAAAAGGCAGCCTTCCTTAGGGTTAGCGTGTCTTCTGAACTCACTTAGCCCTCTCCAAGTGAGGAGATGCACAGCAACATGCTGGGGAGGTGCAAAGTGTGTTGGGGGGGCGGGGACCTGAATAGTGGCATGTGGTGAGTTTTTTTTCATAGAGGAAGAGTTATGTAGAGTTGGAAGGGACCCCCAAGGACATCTAGTCCAACCCCCTGCAAGGCAAGAATATCAGCATATGCTCACCCTAGTCTTAATGACTCTCTCTCTCGCACACTTGATTCTGTTATGATTGGATCCTCTACATGGTTCTGTTTTCTTGAAATCAATAAAAAGTATTTTTTAAAAGATCTGTCAGTTAGCACACATCAGGCAGAGATTTTTAAAAAATACATGGAATGTGCCTTTTTTAAAAAAATTCAAATCACCTGGCTTGGGTGGTTTATGGAACTTTTAAACAAAACATTTTAAAGAAAACTTGGCATCATATCTGAATTAAAAAGAAGGGGGATGAATTCCAGAAACTTGGAAAGACTCAAGGTTAGTAATGGTACCAAAACCTGGCAAAGATCCTGTTATTAGACTCATGCCATTCAAATGCATTAATCAAGATTCAAAAATATTTTCATGCAGACAGATTAGCAGAATTAACGCCTCGCCTGGTTGGCAAAAATCAGGTGGGCTTTGTAAGAGGGAGGATTTAAATACTTTAATGATTTTTATTTCAGAAAAAGAACTGGCAAATAAGCTTAAATAGCATCACTGGTTCAATTCCAAATTCGTTCAACTTCTACATAATTTACAGAAAATCAGTAAGGCTATAATCAGAAATCATGGTTGGGATAGACACACAAAACAGAGGGGTCTTTTCTTGCCCCTACTTTTTGGAACTTTTGACGATAAGTAGAGACCTTGGCTATAAAAATTAAAACTTTATTTTTAATTTGCAAATTTAGTAACAAAAGGGGAAAAGGAAAAACAAATATGGCAAAATAGTAATGAAAAACGCCCATTGTATATAAAAAATTAGAGACAAACCACTTGTGGAGGGTGTCATAATACATGAGACAACACACAAGTTAAACTTATCTGCAGATGTTACAGACTTTATGCTTTTCAGTGGGTGAGTGGGACTTCCCAATCTGGTACTACCATGCATCCAAATTAGCTCTAATAAACAGAATGTACACATCTGAGAAGCAAATGGAATTGGAACATCTCTACAGGAAATCTCAAACCAAAACAATACACCTCTTATTCACTAAAGCAGCATTAAAAATTTGGGTCAGACTCCTCAGTTAGCTTTCTCTCCACTGACATCAATCCTTCAAAATGAAACTGTGCTCTAATAATCACGCTCTATTATTATCACTACTAATTTTATTTTAATACACTTCTCTACTTTCTTTTTGTGTCTTGTATTCACACCTAACAAATTACATTTTGCTCCCCCACTTAACATTCAACTTTTCATTAGGCACCCCCTTCAAAGAAACCCAAACCCCAGCAATGATAAGACAGCACTAAGGTCTCTGAACCACATAACAATAAAAAAGCATTTCTCTGAGTTTTTTAAAAGCATTTATGCTTTCTGGCCCATCCCAGAAGTTCTGAATATATTGACTGATTACAGAGCAATGGCAGCGACGAAAACTAAGGCTACAAAGACAACAATATTGTTTTTATTATTAAATTCATTACCCTCCCTCCAACAGCAGGTTCCGGGGCATGCTAAAACCAGCTGAAATTCCTAATTAAACACAGCTAAAACAGATTAGTCACAGGAATAGGGAGGGTCCTGAAGACACACTACGCAGGTGATAATCATCAGAGTAAAGTAGTGGGCCTTCAACATTTGCCAAAAGCCTAGTCAAAGCGCAAACACAGAATCTCAAGAGTTGTGGAGGTGGAAGGGACCTCAAGGATCATCTAGTCTGACCCCCTGCAATGCAGGAAACCTGCCCACAGCCACCCCTGGGTGGGCTCGAACCACCAGCCTTCTGGCTAACAGCAAGATACACTGACCCACTCCAGGGAGGAAATTCCGTAACTCTGGAGCTGCAGAAAAGAATGCCCCCCTCTCACCCAGGCCACCACATTGCTAGTATCTGATCTTCCCTCTGCTATTTATGAGCAGTTATTTTGATGCTCTGTACCTTTTAGTACCTAAATAAAAATACTTTTTAAAAAGGCAACAAGAGGCAAAGCACATTTCTGGTTGGGCAGGCCACCTGCCACATTTCTAAGAGAAATGACGGCATATATGCACATTAACCTTTCCACCCTCACTTTACTTCATTTTAAGTAAAACAATATTTTTTAAAAAAAGTTTGTATTTTATATATCAAGCATTACTCAACCAAATTCCAAACAGCATTAATGAAGAGAAGGCTTTTAAAAAAAAAGTGTCCCTACACAAACATTTCATGTTCAAATTAGACATAAAAAACACTGGCAAAATTTATCCAGAAAACCTACTTTAGAACTGGGACAACTGAAAGCAGAGACCTAGCAGTCTCTAAGTAAGTGAGGAAGAACAAGTGACCAGCTGAGCCCCCAAGTACAATTACAAGACCCAAAACATGTTTTTGCATATCAAAGGCAACTGCTGACACGTGGAAATAGTCAGCCAGCTTGCAACTCCTCCTCACCTACACGCAACTCCCAACCAAGCCCGTCTCAATCTGGGCTCCCTGCAAACAGAGCAGGAGAGGAAAAGCAACAGACCAAACCAACTGAAAGGAAAAAAAGGGTGACAGGGAGAGTTCATTCTCCCTTTCTTATTAATTAAAGTCCATTTTTATTTTTATTACCATAACATTTCTCCAGCATTTAAAAACACCTCTGACCTATTCTTCATACTGTATAATATGTTTAGTATATCCTACAGACGGAGTATTAAGAAAAGGTTTCTCCCCCTGCTGTAGAAAAGATGGTTTGTGCAAGACCTCATTGATGAAGGGATGTGGTGCAAGAAGATTAGATGGGGTCTACTAAGGAGGGGTTTAGGGCTGCTATTAAACCATTTATTTTTGTATGGGAAGAATAAGAATAAGAATAAGAATAAGAATAAGAATAAGAATAAGAATAAGAATTTTATTATTTATATCCTGCTGACCTGGCTGGGTTTCCCCAGCTTAAAGGTACAGTGGTGCCCCGCAAGACGAATGCCTCGCAAGACGAAAAACCCGCTAGACGAAAGAGTTTTCCGTTTTCGAGGCGCTTCGCAAGACAAATTTCCCTATGGGCTTGCTTCGCAAGACGAAAACGTCTTGTGAGTCTTGCGATTTTTTTCGCTTTCCCCCCCTTTTTCTAAGCCGCTAATAGCCACTTAGCCGCTTTGCCGCTAATAGCCGCTAAGCCGCTAATAGCACTAAGCCGCTAATAGGGTTGCTTCGCAAGACGAAAAAACCGCTAGACGAAGAGACTCGCGGAACGGATTCTTTTCATCTTGCGAGGCACCACTGTAAAGGGTAAAGGGACCCCTGACCATTAGGTCCAGTCATGGCCGACTCTGGGGTTGCTGTGCTCATCTTGCTTTACTGGCCGAGGGAGCCGGCGTATGGCTTCTGGGTCATGTGGCCACCATGACTAAGCTGCTTCTGGTGAACCAGAGCAGCGCACGGAAACACTGTTTACCGTATTTTTTGCTCTATAAGACTCACTTTTTCCCTCCTAAAAAGTAAGGGGAAATGTGTGCGCGTCTTATGGAGCGAATGCAGACTGCGCAGCTATCCCAGAAGCCAGAACAGCAAGAGGGATTGCTGCTTTCACTATTCAGCGATCCCTCTTGCTGTTCTGGCTTCTGGGATTCAGAATATTTTTTTTCTTGTTTTCCTCCTCCAAAAACTAGGTGCATCTGGTGCGTCTTATAGAGCAAAAAATGTGGTACCTTCCTGCCAGAGCAGTACCTATTTATCTACTTGCACTTTGACGTGCTTTCGAACTGCTAGGTTGGCAGGAGCAGGAACTGAGCAAAGGGAGCTCAACCCGTTGTGGGGATTCCAACCGCCGACCTTCTGATCGGCAAGTCCTAGGTTCTGTGGCTTAACCCACAGCACCACCCGCGTCCCTTTAGGTCAGAATAGAGTTTCTCAAACTTGGGTCTCCAACCCTCTGCCAAGAAGTAGTACTATAGTTTTAATGAGTGTATCACTTATTTCACTACCACTTCTGTGAGGCCCTGCCACCATTGCTAGGCCCACTGCCACCACTGCTACAAGGCCCCGTAAGGTCTGCTGCTGCCCCAAGGCTCAGAAAACCCCGCAACGAGGGCTGCTGAATGAAGCCTTTCCTCTGCAAGGTTTTCTTTTTCTCTACTCCCTGCTGCTTTCCCATCTACAGAGGACCCCATATGCAGACAGGCAGTTCTAACTGCAAAACGAGCCTGCGAAAAACATCATGCCCACCAACCACAGTGCTACTGTGGTCAGTTTTGCTCCTCTCCCAGCTGCATTCGCCCTTGCAATTCTTCAAAGGTTTATTGCTTTTATTTGTGGAGTGCTATGATGGTGGGAGGAACGTGGGTGGCGCTGTGGGTTAAACCACTGAGCCTAGGACTTGCGGATCAGAAGGTCGGCGGTTTGAATCCCCGCGACGTAGTGAGCTCCCGTTGCTCGGTCCCTGCTCCTGCCAACCTAGCAGTTCGAAAGCACGTCAAAGTGCAAGTAGATAAATAGGTACCACTCTGGTGGGAAGGTAAACGGTGTTTCCGTGTGCTGCTCTGGTTCACCAGAAGCGGCTTAGTCATGCTGGCCACATGACCTGGAAGCTGTCTGCAGACAAACTCCGGCTCCCTCGGCCTATAGAGTGAGATGAGCACGCAACCCCAGAGTCGTCTGCAACTGGACCTAATGGTCAGGGGTCCCTTTACCTTCATGATTGAGGGAAAGGTTACTCAAAGCAACTTACAAGTTTTAAATGAGACTTAATAAATAAAGTCTACATCCCAATCCCAAAGAAGGGCAGTGCTAAAGAATGCTCCAACTACCGCACAATTGCACTCATTTCACACGCTAGCAAGGTTATGCTTAAAATTCTACAAGGAAGGCTCAAGCAGTATGTGGACCGAGAACTCCCAGAAGTGCAAGCTGGATTTAGAAGAGGCAGAGGAACCAGAGACCAAATTGCAAACATGCGCTGGATTATGGAGAAAGCTAGAGAGTTCCAGAAAGACATCTACTTCTGCTTCATTGACTATGCAAAAGCCTTTGACTGTGTCGACCACAGCAAACTATGGCAAGTTCTTAAAGAAATGGGAGTGCCTGATCACCTCATCTGTCTCCTGAGAAATCTCTAGGTGGGACAAGAAGCTACAGTTAGAACTGGATATGGAACAACTGATTGGTTCAAAATTGGGAAAGGAGTACGACAAGGGTGTATATTGTCTCCCTGCTTATTTAACTTATATGCAGAATTCATCATGTGAAAGGCTGCGCTGGATGAATCCCTACCCGGAATTAAGACTGCTGGAAGAAATATCAACAACCTCAGATATGCAGATGACACAACCTTGATGGCAGAAAGTGAGGCGGAATTAAAGAACCTTTTATTGAGGGTGAAAGAGGAGAGCGCAAAATATGGTCTGACGCTCAACATCAAAAAAACGAAGATCATGGCCACTGGTCCCATCACCTCCTGGCAAATAGAAGGAGAAGAAATGGAGGCAGTGAGAGATTTTACTTTCTTGGGCTCCATGATCGCTGCAGATGGTGACAGCAGCCACGAAATTAAGAGACGCCTGCTTCTTGGGAGGAAAGCAATGACAAACCTAGACAGCATCTTAAAAAGTAGAGACATCACCTTGCCAACAAAGGTCCGTATAGTAAAAGCTATGGTTTTCCCAGTAGTGATGTATGGAAGTGAGAGCTGGACCATAAAGAAGGCTGATCGCCGAAGAATTGATGCTTTTGAATTATGGTGCTGGAGGAGACTCTTGAGAGTCCCATGGACTACAAAACGATCAAACCTATCTATTCTTAAGGAAATCAGCCCTGAGTGCTCACTAGAAGGACAGATCCTGAAGCTGAGGCTCCAATACTTTGGCCACCTCATGCGAAGAGAAGACTCCCTGGAAAAGACCCTGATGTTGGGAAAGATGGAGGGCACAAGGAGAAGGGGACGACAGAGGACGAGATGGTTGGATAGTGTCTTCGAAGCTACAAACATGAGTCTGACCAAACTGCAGGAGGCAGTGGAAGACAGAAGAGCCTGGCGTGCTCTGGTCCATGGGGTCACGAAGAGTCGGACACGACTAAACAACAATAAATAATTAATAAATAATGCTTATAAAGCATCTCACCTGCCGGTGGCTCCTTTGCAACTCTGTCAGACACCTCACCCAAAGCACATTTGAAGCTACAGCAAAGGTTAATCTAGTTAGAACCCCTCGTAGCCCAAATCTAACACTCCAAATTCCTTGTCCTCCATTCACCTGCATGCAGGTGTTTTGTGCTTTTGCGCTGAGCAAACTGTCATGATGAAACAAAAGCTGGGCAACTTGCACATGTTTTTATTTTTCCGAAATCCATGGTTCCAGAAAGACTTCCACAACAAACAGATGCGGCCCTTCCACATTGATCTTTTGGAGTAACCATCTCTGGGTCAGCTTAAAAAGGGCTCTGTGTCTTTGTTTTCATTATATCCCATTAATGGGGGTGTGAGTTTTTAATGCATTTTGGTAAGCCACTTTGAGTGGGGTTTTTCTTTTCTTTTTTTACCAAGCGGTGCTATAAATTTTATGAAATGCAGTAAATCAGTTTTTAAATGTGTGGCAGCTTTTGAAACAGCTATGCAGGGGAGCCTTCCATCCCAAAGGGGAAGCTCTTGAGCCTTCCTATTTCTGCAAGGAGAGGAAATCCTGGCCTCTGAGAAAAGACTGAAGATTGCTTAGAAACAGCAAACCCTCAGAGACGAAGGTCGAGATCACGTGGTGTGTGGCTGTTTCCCTCTTGGTTGCAGGTGGGTTTGCAGCTGAAGGGAAATTTACCAGCCAGGAAACTCTAAATTAAAAAGTTATTATGATTTGCCTTAGGTTGATACAAACTGAGGAGGAAAGAAGAAGGAGGACAAGTGGAAAAATGAAGCTTCTGGGGGCAGGCGCCTCTTGCTCTGGACTTGCCTTGTCAGCCTGGTAGCGTCCATGTTTCGTAGGATTACAACTCCCATCAATCCTGGCTAGCATGGCCGATGGCACTTTAAATAGTTCAGTTGGTAGAGCATGAGACTCTTAACCTCAAGGTTGCGGGTTCGAGCCCCATGTTGGGTAAAAGATTCCTGCCTTGCAGGGAATTGAACAAGATGACCCTCGTTTCCCTTCCAACTATTCCATTCTATGATTTTATTACAGGAATTGTAGTCCAAAATCTCTTGAGTGCACCAGGGTTGAGGAAGACTGATCCAGACACCAGCAGGGGTCTCACAGTGCTGTGGGAGGTGTGTGTAATTTTGTTTTGCTTTGTTGTTATGTTATGCAGGTTGAGCTCCTTCCAAACAGAGGGGTGGGGGTGGAAGCAATAGACGAGTGATAGGGGGGAAAGGGGTGGCAGTGCATGTTATATATTCAGTGGTCTGTGTTTGCCTGAGCTTGAGTCTGGACTAAGGATTCTGAGCTCTTGTGTTCTGATTCGATACATGATATCCAATCACAGAACAATTCAGGATTTGGGCCTCTGCCATTGGCCCTTAAACTCTGAGTCTTGATTCGCAGCTTGGAAGTTTAGACAGCCAATCACGTTGGGAGTGGGAGTGGCCGAGGCCTTCAGAAATGTATATAAGCAGTTGCTTTGCCCCTGTTATCCAGTTATGTAGTTCAATAAAGGTTCTTGCTGCTATCACTGTGTCTTGCCTCACGGAAACCCACCTACACTTCAGTGTGTGAGCAGGGTTTGCACTTTCTTTTGGTAACAAGGCGCAGGGCCACTTGATGTTGCTGCCTCCTCCTTTGCCCGGCCGGGCTATCTCTTTCTTCCAGGAGACACAAGGAACCCCCATCCCAGGCAGAGGCGACTGAAGCTCACACAATCTGGAGGCAGGGGACTTGATCAACTGAGAAACAAGTTGGGCAGGCCTATGGCCTGGTCAGGTCGGGTCGTCCTCTTATATACCTGCTGGGATTGACAAGGCATCTGACCCTCACCTTAATCTCATAGCTCTCCTGTAGCTGCCTCTGATTGGTTATCATTTAACTCTCACGGGAAATAATTAGCATCACATGTCATGTGCATGAAATTTGCCGAACCAATTAACCATCTAGAAGGATTACTGTTAATAGCACCAGTTTTCCTATACTGTAACTTGATATTGCTGAATATGGGCAGGCCTATGGCCTGGGCAGGCCGGGTCGTCCTCTTATATACCTGCTTGGTATGATGTGTGGTGCTAATTATTTCCTGTGAGGGTCAGATGCCTTGTGATCAAGACCCCACCAACCTCCAGTTCGTGTGGCATGAGGGCCAGAACAAAATGGCAGTTTCACCTGGCAGTATATCACAGGTGAAACCACCACTGCTCCCGAGTCCCTCTTCCACCAGGGTGAAGCTTCCATCGCGGTCTGGCCCTCGTACCAGTCCTGGGCATTGGATTGATACATTACCCAGGCCTAAACATCAGCCTCACACACACACCCATCTCACACACACGCTGGCATCTCTTCCTGCCACATGTTTCTTTATGGCATGAATGGTGATGCTACGCTCATGTGCTCAGTCACCTGGTTGACTGCTGTAAAAACAGGATTCAAGCATTTGTGGGCTATTGGCCTCACCCAACTTCTTTTGTTTCTCTTTTTGAGATTTGCGAACTACTGAAAGAAATTTCAGCAAAACCAGATTGCCATTCAAATGCGTATTATTATCCCCCCCTGAACGGTTCCCTCCCCAGGCGACTCAGCTTCTAGCCCCCCCCTTTGAGTGGTTTCTCTTTTATTTCCACTCCTTTCCCCACAACACATCCTGTTCTCCAATCTGCACTTCATTGCATTAGCTGCCTGAAGAGCCCCAAGGATGTTGTTGTGCCTGGAGTTGGGCAAATGTCTGCTGAGAGGTTCCTTTCCGTCAATAAGCTTCCATTTGCTGCTCACTTTACTGTTCCCGTCAGGTAAGCAACTTCTTATTACCACCATCTCTAAACTCCGTGGTCTTTAAACTATTCTAACCTGGGATACATTTTTAACCCCAAAATTCACTATTATTTTTTGCTTATATCAATAGTTTTTAATGGTACGGTCAAACTATTATTTACTGTCAAACTATTATTTATTAGTATTGGCTAATCTTGATTATCTGGGGTTAATCAGGTCGACACATACTCTTTTTGAAGTTGCAACGTCTCCCTTTAATTGTAAGCCATCTAATTCAGCTCTTAATTTCTTTTACCTGCATTCCTTTCTTTTTCTTATAAGGCAGCGCTGTGGACCAGTCTGCAGATATGATTGTCAGGGGAAATGAGCGAGTCATCCTGAAATGCTCCCAACCGAAAACCCGCTTTAGCTACATGTACTGGTATAAGCAAGAAAGGAGGAAAGATGCACGGCTCCAGCTACTGATTTATTCGAGAGAAGGTGCTGGAGACAGGTTTCCTATTGAGAAGGAATTTCAAGACTTCTTTGAGAGCCCTGGAATGCGAGATTTCAGCTTGAATCTGATCTTGAAAGAAGCAAAGCCGAGAGACACGGGCACCTACTTCTGCGCTAAGCAAGATCTCACAGTGAAGCGGCTGCACAGGAAACCAGTCACAAACCCCTTCACCGGGGAATGTACATGATAATTGTTGCTGCACAGATATGACCCAAGATATTTTGGTGCCATCCATGTTCTACTAATTAACATGAGACATAACTGACTGGGAAGTTCTTCTGGATCAGTCTCTCTCTCTCTCTCTCTCTCTCTCTCTCTCTCACACACACACACACACACACACACACACAGAGGAACTGTGTGAAAATCATGCAAAGCATTCAATGCAATATATGTATGTGAAAGGGGTTGACTCCTTAAGGTCTTTTCTGCAAATGGAAGGGCTCCTTCTGTTCGCAGAAGGGACTGAGATGCAGTGGAGGCTTCCACTGGAGAAGCAGAGGTAAAAGTTTAAATAAATAAAGCCTGGCAGAAGGCTTGTGCTTCTCTCCAGTGGCAAAGGTACAGTCATACCTCATGTTACATTTGCTTCATGTTACGTTCTTTCAGGTTACATCCCGCGGCGACCTGGAAGTACCAGAAAGGGTTACTTCCGGGTTTCACCGTTTGCGCATGCGCAGAAGTGCAAAATGACGTCACACGCATGCGCAGAACTGGCGAATCGCAACCTGCACGTGCGCAGACGCTCCGCTGCAGGTTGTGCTCTTTTCATGTTGCGAACAGGCCTCCAGAACAGATCCCATTCGCAACCAGAGGTACCACTGTATTTATTTCAGGTGAATGAGAGCGCAAAGTGACAATTCCAAGATCTCCTTTGCATTAGAGAACTTCACCACTGTTTTATTTTTATTTTTTTTGAGTATTGAATCCATACATTTCGATTCACTGGGATGTCCTCTCAGTGCATGCAAAGAGAGGAGAGTGAATCTTCTCAAAATACGTTGGATTTTGATCAGTTGGATCTCATAGTGCTCTCAATCCAAGAGACGTAGTTGCAAACTTTGGTGTAGACTCCAGGGTAGCCTTTCTGAGCACATCCAATGCCCCAGGAAACAATCCCCTGGAGCTGCCCGTTGCAGACCACGGGACCACCAGAGTCTCCCTATGAAAGAACACAAGGAAAGTTTATTTAGTAAGCGGTACAAGTGAGAGACGGAATATGACGTGTGTTACTCCAATACCTTGCAAAAGTTCGTAGAATGTGCTCCTGCCAAACTATACACTAACTGTCATTGAGATCCTTTTTGTCTAATTCCTGCCACACAGGCATCAGTCTCTTGGACAGTACCACCGAAGCCTGATAACTGTGGAGTCGGAGTGGGATTTCTGAGGGAAACTGCTCAGCACCTCCCAAAATGATAATTCCAAGGATTATGGGGAGGCAGGGGAGCTACGGCAGTTAAAGCAACTCAAAACCTAGTAAGGTTTGTCCTGTCGATGCAAGCCCTACACAAGAGCTTCTGTTTGTGCAATGGGGCTTTCCCATCCTCTCCTCCCTGCACCCACCCCAAATGGAGTTGGGGAGGGGTTGGGAAAGCCCCCAGAACAGGGGCAGAGAGGGAATGCTTGAATGCTTGCACTGACAAGCTATTCACCATAAGGCAAAGTGGTCTGTTCGCTTTTTGAGTTCCCTCTCCCACCCAACATTCAAGCGGTGTATAAATGTTGTTAAATAAATAAACAGGGTGGCATTTTCTTCCAACCAATAAGTTGAAACAGCCATGATTTCTGTTAAGTTGTGGGTGAACCTAGAGACCGATAGGGGAGAGACATGTTTTGTTGAGTCTGGGGAAGATGAAGGTGTCTGACTGTGCTGATCTATGGCCTTTTAAATTGAGTGTGGGGGTTATTGTTTTTGTTAAGTTGTGGGTGAACATATCCGACGACACAGCGATTCTTCAAACAGCTCTTGTTTATTCACAGGCCAGAACAGAACTGAACTGAAGGGTTCAGTCAGACTGCTTATATAGAGCTCCAGTACAACGTAACTGTAACAATTTTCTAAAACTATCCAATCACTGAACGACACTTTTGATCCCTTATTTGCATATGTGGACCTGAACTATCTACAGTATCCCCCTGCTGGTCCAGGATGAGAACTTCACTACATAACAATTACCAAGGCCTTTCATCCCACTGTAATTTTTTACAGGATTTCAAAGCACCAGAATTGCCAAATAAACAGCAGGCCCCCCAAAACTAATACTGACCTCATAGGGTCTTTCTACAATTATAATGAAGAGCAGAAAGTAGACTTAAACTTAGTCTGCTCAACTGTTGAGTTGTCTTTTTGCAAACAGACCAATAACTCAAGCATTAATCCCGGCTGAACAAGAGGAGGGATTAACGCTAAAGCAAATCTCAAAACTATCTTCAGGTACTAGTAATGCAAGTATAAAAGACTCTTCCTCCCAGTTCTCTGGGACAAATAAGGAGAACCCACCAGCCATCAGGTGATTTGCACTATTAACAGAGGAAGTTGTATGTATAAAATCTTTTTGGGGCTGATTGTAATAAAATTCTCACCATCCTGGTAGAAATTTGCGAAACCTTGGGGGGGGGGGGGATCTGATAAAAGAGTTTGTGGGGCCTGAAAATAACACCAATATCCCCTCCCATACACATTTTGCCTAATATACAGTACACATTTTTTGCAAAGCAATTTCTCCAAATATAGTGCTTTTTAATTTTCACTAATGTACACATTTTAAAAAATGCACACTTTCCCCTCGTATACACATTTTTATATGCATTCCTTGGCTGCAGAAATACAATGCAAATTTGGAGAAGTGCAAATTTTGATGGACGGCTGTGGTAGGTACTCATTTAAATGCAAACTGAATTGGGTTTCTCCCCATCCCTAAACCTCCATGGTAGCAACAGGCAACTGGAGGCTGGGGGGGGGGTTACTCTGCCTAACGGGGAAATTCCTCCTGTCACTCTGAACTGCCTGATCCCAAAGAAATCCTCCCTCCCTTGCTATTATCCCGTTAGACCTTGCTTAGCAGACATCATAATAATAATTTTATTATTTCTACCACACCCATCTGGCAGGGTTGCCCTTCATGAATCACTGACTACCAACTGAACATCTGTATCATCTGCCAAGAGGCCTCTATGCCACGACACTGAAGTACCTATAGAAAGAGAGAAGATTTACCTGGCAGGAGTCTTTGCCGCCCTCCAGAAATCCCACACACATCATGTTTTGCGTGATTTGCCCTGGATAAGCATTTGTGCACTGGCTAGAGGAAAGCACGGGGGCATTCAGGCACTGCAGGAGGTCAGGGTAGCTGGCTGCAGGAAGCATAGGAGAAAAGAAAATAGGAATGTTGTATTCATTATTATGATAGAGGGACGCGGGTGGCGCTGTGGGTTAAACCACAGAGCCTAGGGCTTGCTGATCAGAAGGTCGGCGGTTCGAATCCCCGCGACAGGGTGAGCTCCCGTTGCTTGGTCCCTGCTGCTGCCAACCTAGCAGTTTGAAAGCACGTCAAAGTGCAAGTAGATAAATAGGTACCGCTCTGGTTGGAAGGTAAACGGTGTTTCCGTGCGCTGCTCTGGTTCGCCAGAAGTGGCTTAGTCATGCTGGCCATGTGACCTGTACACCAGATCCCTCGGCCAATAAAGTGAGATGAGCGCCACAACCCCAGAGTCGGTCACGACTGGACCTAATGGTCAGGGGTCCCTTTACCTTTTATTCATTATTATGATTTACGTGGAAAGTATAGCATTGGAAGAAGCAAAGATCACCAGTGTTGAAGCAATGATTCTTCAACATCAACTTTGTTGGACTGGTCATGTTGTGTGGATGCCTGATTGTCGTCTTCCAAAGCAACTACTCAACTCTGAACTTTAAAATGGTAAGCGTAATGTTGGTGGTCAACAAAAGAGGTTTAAAGATTGTCTCAAGGCAAATCTAAAAAAAAAAAGTAGTATAAACAATGACAACCGGTAAACACTGGCCTGGGAGCGCTCCAATTGGAGAATAGCCTTTACCAAAGGTGTCATGGGCTTTGAAGATGCTCAAACTCAGGACGAAAGGGAGAAATGTGCTAAGAGGAAGGCATGTTTGGCAAACCCTCACTGTGACCAACACCCACCCGGAGACCTATGTTCCCACTGTGGAAGGACATGTGGATCCACAATTGCCCTCTACAGTCACTTACAAACCCACTGTTAAAACCATGTTTATGGAAGACAATCTTACTCGACTATGAGTGATCACCAAAGAATATGTTGAGCATGGTTTCGACTTGGAAAGGCAGCATACAAATAAAATGATTTTGAAAACGGGGAAAACATCCTTTCATGACCCCCCCCCCCGTAACTATAGATGATAGATAGTATTTGGGGCACGGGGCTAGGGGTGATTTGGGGAAGTGAAGCAATGAGGAGGGATTCTCCTGGTCCACATCCTGCTAAAGGAGACTGCCCTCGTGATAAGAGGACATGGTCAGTGTTGAAATAAGATTCAGCTGCCAGTCAGCCTGGCTTATACACATGGAATAGAGTGGAGAGCAGGGTGAGCCAGGGGTGTGGAGCCAGGGGGGCGGGCTCTGGTGCAATGGCCCTGGGTGCACTTTTTCTGGGAGGGCAGCATGGAGAGGACACAACAGGCATGCACCCTTTGATCCCAGCCTCACAGAGTGAGGGCAAGGCTGGGATCGAAGGGCGCATAGCTGCTGTGTCCTCATGCTGCTATCACATCAGCATTGAGGGGTGGGCTGCCATGCCCCGCCCCAGGCGCACCCACCCACCCACCCACCCACCCCAGGCTCCATGAAGACACACTCTGCTACTGGGGTGAGCAACCTGCCTGTCTCATTCTGCAAAAGTACTTGGACCAGCCCTGCATGGGCATAGCCAACGGGGAGCAAGGGGGCAGCTGCCCACCCGTGAAAGTTAATCAATAAAAATACTTAAATAACTGGGGTTCTTCCCTCCCTAACATAAATCCTGGTTGTTGCTGTTGTTCAGTCGTTTAGTCGTGTCCAACTCTTCGTGACCCCCTGGACCAGAGCACACCAGGCACTCCTGTCTTCCACTGCCTCCCGCAGTTTGGTCAAACTCATGTTTGTATCTTAGAGAACACTGTCCCACCATCTCGTCCTCTGTCGTCCCCTTCTCCTTGTGCCCTCCATCTTTCCCAACACCAGGGTCTTTCCCAGGGAGTCTTCTCTTCTCATGAGGTGGCCAAAGTATTGGAGCCTCAGCTTCACAATCTGTCCTTCTAGTGAGCACTCTGGGCTGATTTCCTTCAGAATGGAGAGGTTTGATCTTCTTGCAGTCCATGGGACTCTCAAGAGTCTCCTCCAGCACCAGAATTCAATCCTGGTTATGCCCATGCAATCTGGGTATTGCTTTTAAAGAGTAAGTTACAATAGCAATCTTAGTCTTAGCTTTAAAAGCAACTAGATCTTTTTTAAGGCAACAGAAGGAGATGGAAGAACATGGTTGGGTGGCTGACATGTTGCTCTCTACCCCACCCCCACCCCCTGTTTGTACTCAGCATTCTTGCCCTTGCCCCTGCATCACACAAGAACACAAAGGAGCACTCACTGCCACTGCTGCGGGTGTTGCCCCAGCCGGAAATGAGGCACTGTGTCCCCGTGGTCACACAGCTGGTGGGCAGGCTGACCGATCTGACCCGGGCGTTGACGGTTGCCTGGGTGGACAGCTTGATGAGCATGATGTCATTGTCCAGTGTGTTGCCGTTGTATCTCGGGTGGCGGATGACTTTGGCTGAATTAATGTATTGCTCACTGCCATCGTTTAAGGTCAAGCTGTGTTCCCCAAGTCTCACCTGGATACGTCTGGTTTCAGACAAAGAAGAGGACCTTGATCATCCACATTCCTGTTTCAACACCCCACAGAACCCCAGAACCACCGACATTGCTCCTTTTCTTGGGAGCACACCATTCTCCAAAGTGACTTGAATCCTGACAAATGTGGGATTGGTTGCAAGTTAGCTTCTAGTCCCAAACTACTCAGGCCATCTGGTCCATCTAGCTCAGAATGGTCTACACCAGGCTTTTCCAAACATGGGTCTCCAGCTGTTTTGGGGCTACAGCTCCCATCATCCCTAGCTAGCAGGACCAGTGGTCAGGGATGATGGGAATTGTAGTCCAAAAGCAGCTGGAGTCCCAAGTTTGGGGAAACCCTGGTCTATACTGACTAGCAATGGTGCTCCAAGTTTGAGGCAGGAACTCTTTCCCCTAATTCTACCTGGAGATGCCAAGAGTTGAACCTGGAAACTTCTGCACACAAAACGGATGCTCTTCTACTGAGCTATGTGGTTCCTGCTTCAGTGCAGGCTGAGTTGTTGGCATCTGTCTGTCTCGAGAGACAATGCAGTGTGTGCCTCTGGGGGTGAAACCACTGTGTTAGCAGCACCAGACTGCAATCCTGGGCAGTGTATATGGAGGTCCTGGGCTGCCCACTTCTTAGTCTCTCTGATGTGGTCCAAAGGAAAGCAGAAGAATACATTTGGCACCAGCTTGGCAGCAGACGGGCTGCCAACTTGTATAAAATATTGGGGAGGAGCAGGTAAGCCCCTCCTCATATAACTGATCACAAGACGAGGTGCATGTACATCATTTGAATGGCAATGCCCATCAACTTAGGGTGGGGCTGTCAAACATTTTATTGGGGGGCCAAATACACCTTGGCCCCTAGGAGTTGCCAGAAGGAAGCGTACAAGGCACCATCTAACTGGCGCAGGGACTCCACTCTGGATTTGTGTAGGTTTACTCCTCAGCCCTTTCTTCTCCTGAAGCCACCCCAGAAGTGAGCAGAGGTTTAGGATCAGAGGTTTCCTTCTCCTAGATGGGCTACCTTCTTAGGTTGATGAGCCCCATCTGCCCCTCACTTCCCTCTATAACACATGCAGAAGCAGCCGCCTTGACCACTGGACCCGCTATTGGCCTCGTCTGCTCAATCCACCAGAGCTTGTCTTCACATGCAGGGAGGTCCATAGCTCACTGAGGGTTTGAAACCCAGTGGCTACCCTCACCTGGTTTAGCTGGCCAGCTGATGCTGTTCCCAGGGTGTGGCTGCTGCCACATGCTGACAACTTCTAGGGGCCACAGCTGAGAGCTGAGTGCAGGGTGGGAACCAAAGGTAGACTAACTACCCCAGAAGAAGCAAAATGTGTCCCCCATCAGAGGTACTACCCCTCCTCCAACATCCCATGCAACCTCATACAGGTTGAATGTTCCAGTGGTTGGTTATTATTATATCCAGTGTCGACTGCAGGGGGCAGTGTCTACTACTGCTCACAAAAGGAATACCAAAATAAATACAGTGGTACCTTGGGTTATGAACTTAATTCGTCCCAGAGGTCATTCTTAACCTGAAACAGTTCTTAACCTGAGGCGTGCTTTCGCTAATGGGGCCTCCTGCTGCCACTGTGCCACTGGCGCGCAATTTCCATTCTTATCCTGGGGCAAAGTTCTTAACCTGGAGCAACCACTTCCTGGTTAGCAGAGTTTGTAACCTGAAGCATCTGTAACCCGAGGTACCACTGTAAATAAAAAATCAGAGCAATACTGCTGAAAAGAGCAGCATGACAAGTTTGTTTGTTTTTTAAACTTACGACTTATAGCAGTGAGCAGCCGAAACAACCCACTGGTTGTTGATGAGCGAACCACCACAGAAGTGGTATCCGGAATTCAGGGAAACTTGATAGGGGACAGAATGCGACTGGCAGGTGTAGCCTCCCACGATTTTATCATCATCATCATCATTGATGGGGAAGGCAACTGGGGAAAGAATGAAGAACATCAAATTCTGTATTTGGGGTCCTGGGAGACACACCAGCCTACAGATCGGGCTTCATGAGGTCTGTGTTCCATGGCTCTACTCTGCAAATGATCAAGCATAGCAGAAACTCAACCCGCTGTCCGTCTTGTCTACAATTAATTAAAAAACCCTGCCATGCCATAATTCTGTCCTTCCATTTAGCAAGGCAAGGTTCTTGTTGTCCGTAATCTCCATGTAGGTGAAGAGTTGTCTAATTGCACAGTGTACTAGGAAACATCTGGTGAAAGGGAAAGCAAGAGAATTCAAAATTTCTATATCTCCCAGATGTTTTCCTAGCCTGGTCAAGTCCTGTTTCTTATGTACTTGCGGACTAAGCAAAGAGTCACCAGTGTCTCCGATTGGAAGGTTGGCCACTTTGCCCATCCACTCCTCCTTCAAGAATCTGTCTTTAAAATAATGTATGGTTACCAGATTTTTTCCAATGAATCCAGGGACACTTTTTTTTGAAGCTGAGTAGCAACAGGGAATCAGTAGTGGGGATGGTGAGGCAAAAGACCCTGGGCCCAAGCACACATGCATATTGTATAAAGGTGCAAAGCCCTTCTTTCGCACCCTGTGAAACATAAATTTGCAGAGTTTTTGGAAAACTGGGCAAGAGCGTGCCGCCTGCCCGCAACTCCCCAGCCTCCCCCGATCTGTCAAAATAGGGGGAAGGGGACAGGAGATCGGGGAAGGCTTGGGAGTCATGGGTGGGTGCCATAGCCCAGGAGGGGCGCAAGGGGCACGGTTTCTCTGCCGGGCAAGGTGCAAAGCCCTTCTTTCGCACCCTGTGAAACATAAATGCGCAGAGTTTTTTAAAAACTAGGCAACTGCGTGCCACCTGCCCGTGACTCCCAAACCTCCCTCAATCTCCTGCCCTCTTCCCCCTTTGTTTTGACTGAAGGGCTTTGCACCTTGCCTGACCCTTCCTGGGCAAACGCCGCCCACCCGCGACTCCCGAGCCTCCCCTGATCTGCCAAAACAAAGGTGGAAGGGGGCAGGAAATCTGTACCGCTGGACGTCCCCGGTTCTCCTTCCGCAGTGGCAGCGGCAGTGAGCAGCTCCTGAAGCCAGCCAGAGCCAACTGTGCTACCAGGGTGGCTCCGGGCTGCTGAGGCTGCCACTGCCATGTTTCCCGGGAGAGATTTGCAAATCTGGGGACATTCCGGGGACGGAATTTGTCCAGGGACAGATTTGCAAATCTGAGGACTCTTCCCCAGAAACCGGGGACGACTGGTAACCCTAAAATAATGGGCCTTGTGTTTTTGTCTCCATTTGCATTTGGCTGAAGCTGGTCAGGACTGGAAGGCAGCGACAGACATCGCAGAGGCACAGCTTCCCTTCGGGTGTGACCCCTACTTGTCAAAGAGGTAAACAGGCCCAGGAGTGTTCAAAGTGGCAAGAAGAGCCATCTCCCCTTGTTACCCAGACAGGAACCATGAGAAACCCTGACACTTACCAGCCACTCCCAAGAAGGCTATGAACAAAACAAATTTCATGGTGATTTCTTCCAAGTGGGAAAGCCAAGAGGAAGCATTGTATATTTATATCCTGGGGTTATCTCCACCCCAAGGACTTTATCCAATGGAAAAGTACACAATGGAAAATCTAGAAAATCCATACTTGGGTTTGCATTAACAACAGGTGGTGAGGAAAAAGAGAATCAATCATACATTACTGGGATAGTCCCAGATTTACAGAAGCCATCTCAGTTTCTGATTTGATCCCAGAATGCCCCACTTTTCCTTAAGATGTCCCTACTTTCATCAGAGAAATGTTGGATGGTATGTAATCATAAATTCACAAAATATAGATGGTAACCTTCCTTAATCTTAACTCCTATTTGAGAGTCCAAATATTTTAAATTCCTCCCCACCAGGTATCTGTAATATGTAATAGTGTGGGATTGAGATTTGATATTAATTTTATATTGGCCTTAGGAAATTTCCTTCAGAAATATGTTTGAAGTTGTGCTCTGAATAAAGAGGCATTTGTCCAGAGCATTGCTCTGGAATTTTGCTCCAGATTGCAAACTGTATTTCTTCGAATCCTGCTATGCTTCTCCTATGAAGCCCTTGGTTGACTCAGTCCTCTGGTTTTCGGATCCCAACCTCAGGCCAAGAACAGTGGTACCTCGGGTTACAGACGCTTCAGGTTACAGACTCCACTAACCCAGAAATTGTACCTCTGGTTAAGAACTTTGCTTCAGGATGAGAACAGAAATTGTGTGGCAGCGGCAGCGGCAGCGGCAGTGGGAGGCCCCATTAGCTAAAGAGGTACCTCAGGTTAAGAACAGTTTCAGGTTAAGAAGAGACCTCCAGAATGAATTAAGTTCTTAACCTGAGGTACCATTGTACTTGCCAATGTCATTTGCTCACATTCACTCCCCTTGTTTGTCCCATTCGTCTGTTTTCTTACCACCCTCGTCATTTACATGTTCCTAGGGGCAGAAATACGTCTTCTCTCTCCCGACTATGTCTTTCTCTTTTTCTAAGCAAGATGAGCAGCAGGGATGACAAAAGACAGTGCCTTGCTGAGGCTTTGGGGAAGAAAGAAAGATGGAAGACAACAAAGGGGAGCGTTTTTACTGCTCCCTCACCGTGTGCAACCAGAAATATGGAGAACTGGAGCCAGAGATACTGGGTACAGCTGACTCACTGAATTTTTCTTTAAGTGAAAGGAGAACTGCAATGAGAAACAGGTGTATTTTATTCATTACCATTCTTCTAAGCAGTTTTGCGCAGTGTTCCTGGTTTTCCTCATTTTTTGAAGTTGCTCAGGTGTGTGGGCTAGTGACCGCCTAAGCAAGACCACTCAGTGTGCTTCAAGATAGAGTCACGATATGAGTGAAGGTCTCTCCTATGAACCCCTGCTCTATACTAGAATACAGAGCTCAGCATGTACTGCCAATCTCAGATCAGAGAAGCAAGAGGGTTAACATTTTTCTCTGGTCTACAGTTTCTGCTTCTGTCTGACTTTGAGATCATGCCAATGTCTATTGCCCAAGTTGTACTCTGAATGAATTATATGTTTTGTTCCAAAAGATTTATTACTAAAAATTGCATTTGTTTTATTTGGGGATGGTATCAATGACAAACCTAGGCAGCATCTTAAAAAGCAGAGACATCACCTTGCTAACAAAGGTCTGTATAGATAAAGCTATGGTATTCCCAGTAGTGATGTATGGAAGTGAGAGCTGGACCATAAAGAAGGCTGATCGCCGAAGAATTGATGCTTTTGAATTATGGTGCTGGAGGAGACTCTTGGGAGTCCCATGGACTGCAAGAAGATCAAACCTATCCATTCTGAAGGAAATCAGCCCTGAGTGCTCACTGGAAGGACAGATCCTGAAGCTGAGGCTCCAATACTTTGGCCACCCCATGAGAAGAGAAGACTCCCTGGAAAAGACCCTGATGTTGGGAAAGATGGAAGTTGCAAGGAGATGAAGAAGAGTAGAAGAAGAGTTTGGATTTGATATCCCACTTTATCACTACCCGAAGGAGTCTCAAACCGGCTAACATTCTCCTTTCCCTTCCTCCCCCACAACAAACACTCTGTGAGGTGAGTGGGGCTGAGAGACTTCAGAGAAGTGTGACTAGCCCAAGGTCACCCAGCAGCTGCATGTGGAGGAGCGGGGAATCGAACCCGGTTCACCAGATTATGAGTCTACCGCTCTTAACCACTACACCACACTGGCTCTCTAGAAGGGGACGACAGAGGACGAGATGGTTGGACAGTGTTCTTGAAGCTACCAGCATGAGTCTGACCAAACTGCGGGAGGCAGTGGAAGACAGGAGTGCCTGGCATGCTCTGGTCCATGGGGTCACGAAGAGGTGGACACGACTAAATGACTAAACAACAACATGGTTGTCTAGCAAGTACTCCAAACCTAGGTACAAACACTGAAACCTTGACATATATCTCAGTTCAGTGAAGTCTCTGTTGAGCTTCAATCACAGTAATGCATATATGAGGCTCACGTTCTTACCAGATGAAAAACCCAATTACTTTGGAGTACATTCGTTTCTTGGATCCCAAACGCCTTGGTACCTGGACGTTTTGGCTCCCAAATGCCACAAACCCCGAAGTGAGTGTTTCAGTTTGCAAACATTCTTTGGAACCCGAATGTCCGATGGGGCTTCTGCGCCTTCAATTGGCTTCTTTGGTTTCCAAACATTTAGGAAGTCGAATGGACTTCCGGAATGGATTCCATTCAACTTCCAAGGTACGACTGTACTTGGATTTAACTTAAATTTACTGTAGAGCCAATTTCTCTATCTGTTACACAGAATCCAAAGTGAGAAATAAAACAGTTGTTCCCACAAATCTCTCATTAGCTGGAGGGGGATATGTGCCCCCCCCCAAAAAACCATAAAACAACTTGTATGTGTAAACCATGTGTAGACTCCGAATGCATACAGAAGGGAAAAAATGGAGAATACACCTTGTACTGAAGAACACAGAACAAGGCTCACAGAACAAGATGTGGGGGTGCAAGAGTAAAGTTTTCTTGGAATATGAGCCAAGAAAGGGTTGCAAGTTGAGATGCAGTATGGGTAGCTCAGGAAACATAATAAAAATAGGATTGCTAACTCATTCAGGTGTCAGCTAACATCAGTTTGAGATTATATGCCCCTAGCAGAGAGATGAGCTCCTCTTTCTCTGTAGGTTCCCAGCTGCTTCACCTCATTGGCTGGACAGTCTCAGAATCAGGGCCAATGAGGTGCTCAAGTGAGCCTCTTCTTCAACGGAACTCCACTCCAGCACTGAGGAGGCAACAGATGTCTTCCTCTGCATTTCTCTTGCAACAGACACCATGTGGCGGTCGGTGCTGGGTGTCTCTGTTGGCCTGCAGCTGTTGACAGGTAGGGATCTCTCTCTCACAGGCAGGATGTATCTAAGGGCCTCCATATTTGCAAAAGGCAGGGTGAAAAGAAACCAGTTGAACAGAGTAGTCCTTTCAGGAGAGATCTGCCAAGGTGGTTGGCAATGAGATAGAAAAAATGCATCCTACAAGCAATATGGAAATTGCGACAGGGAAGAGAAATTAGGAGGAGAGAGAATACTGGGAGAGATTTGATAAATGAGAAGGAGAAGCACAAAAAATAAGTTATCTGCCTTGGGAGAAGAGGAGGTTCAGACATAGAAGAGCCTAGTGAAGGCTTGATTCCTAATGGCCAGGGTACCAGGGAAAGGGAGTTCACCACCAATCTGGTCTCTAGGTTCACTCTGTGTCTTACCTGAGGAAGAGAAGCTCAGCAGTGCAAAGTGGAGTGGGAAATTTTGAGGAGGGGGTGCGTAGGAGAACTAGAAAGAAAGGGGTAAGGGAGTGGACTGGGAAGAGCTGGGATTATGGGATGGAACCTTCACCACAACCTTCTTCTGATGAAGTATAAGCAAGTAGTTAGCACAAAAGTTGGATGGAACTAAAGAACGAAGAAGAAAAGAAAAACAACGGGAAAGCAAGGGGGGAAATGTAGACATGCGCGCTCTCTTATTATGGGCCCTTCTTCATTTCTCTGGTGTTTTGCAGGTCTCTGCAGTGGGATCAATGTGATACAGGAGGATCGCTTCCAAATCATCCGGGAAGGGAGCAAAACAATCATAGACTGCAAGCATGATGACTCGTCCTACTTATCTGTTTTTTGGTACCGGCAGAAGAGCAACAGTGTGCAGAAACAGCTGCAACTCATTGGATTTTCTATACATGGAAATGACCCAGAGATGGAGATGACCCAATACAGCATAGACAGACCGGAAGTGACTCGTGCCTCCTTGTCCATCCCTCGGGGACAAGCTGAAGACACAGCAGTGTATTTCTGTGCAGCTAGTAAAGGCACAGCGAGAGTTCTCTGCCTCACAGCTGCACATGAACATCGCAGCTCTGCCCACACTCCCACCTAGGCCACAAGCACACGCAAACTATAACCAGTCACCTTCATGTTCTGAGGAGGGCAGGAAACAGCTGCCACTGCCGTTGCTGATGGCATGTCTGCAATGATCACCCAGTGTTCTCTAACCACAGTTCGCTCAGAACTTCAGTTGTATGTCCCCCAAATTGCGTTTGAGAAGTTGCTTAACGTGCAGAGTGATGACAGAACCTTGTCCCAGACAAGCTGAAGAGGAACAGCCAGCTTAGCTCCCCAGAAGCCTAAAAACAAACAAACAAATTTATACATACATGCATGCATACATACATACATACATGGGACATGGGTGGCGCTGTGGGTTAAACCACAGAGCCTAGGACTTGCCGATCAGAAGGTCGGCTGTTTGAATCCCCGCGACGGGATGAGCTCCCATTGTTCGGTCCCTGCTCCTGCCAACCTAGCAGTTCAAAAGCACGTCAAAGTGCAAGTAGATAAATAGGTACCGCTCCAGCAGGAAGGTAAACGGTGTTTCCGTACGCTGCTCTGGTTCGCCAGAAGTGGCTTAGTCATGCTGGCCACATGACCCGGAAGCTGTACGCTGGCTCCCTCGGCCAGTGAAGCAAGATGAGCGCCGCAAACCCAGAGTCGGTCACGACTGGGCCTAATGATCAGGGGTCCCTTTACCTTTACCATACATACATACATACATACATGCCCCACCCATCTGATTGGGCTTCCCCAGCCACTCTGGGCGGCTTCCAACAAAATATTAAAAATACAATAAAACACCAAACATTAAAAACTTCCCTAAACAGGGCTGACTTCAGATGTCTTCCAAAAGTCAGATAGTTGTATGTTCCGCTCAGTGGCAAGCAGTCAGTGGACTAGGGGGACAGGACTAGTCCCCTAAATGTTCCCACCAGTGCTTTTTTTCTAGAAAAAGAGGTGCCGGTACTCACCATGAAGTTGTTACAGTAAGTGCCACACTTTTTAACAACAAAAAGATGTGCCGCTACTGCGTACCTTTGAGCACCCCCCTGGGGGGGGGGCCACTGGTTCCCAGTAAATTGGAGCCTGAAAGTATTATATATATATTTTTTTATTACATTTTTCTGTTTTACAATTTTAAATACTCATTTAAACATCCTTAAAATTTCAACGACTTCCCCTCTTCTGTTTCCATAGTTCATTTTGCATATCATAAATCCCTGCATATTTTACAAAAACCAAACCATTCAGTATTCCATTATTGCATCCATCAAAACTTATTTAAATTGTTGAATTTATCTTAATGCTGCCATCGTTTTCAAGTGTACACAGTTCCCCCCATGTATTCAATAAACGTTTTCCAATCTTCTGTAAATGTATGTTCTCTTATTCTATGTGCATATTCTGTCAGCTTAAGTTGCCATTCTTCTTTAATTTAGGACCTTAAAGTATTAAATTCCGGTGCCTCCTTCCCAAAGCCCAGAAAGCTTCTGCCCATTTTAGGGAGGGAAGCATGATGTCTCTGATCCTAATTGTTCCCCTACCATCTCTGGGTCAGCTTAAAAAAAAATGCTCTGTGTCCGTGTTTTCAATATATCTTTTTAATGAGGGGTACAATGCATTTTTGTAAACTGCTTTTCGTGTTGTTGTTGTTTTCCTTTTTTAAAAAAACAATCCAGCAGTGTTATAAATTTCATGAAATGCAGGAAATCCATTTAAATGTGTGATTCACCTTTCGAACTTGGCCATTCAAGGTTGTCTTCCATCCTCAAGGGGGAGCAGTTGAGCCTACGCCATATTTCTGCAAGGAGATGGCTGAGAAACAGCAAACGCTCCGAGATGAAGGTCCAAACCGTGTGGTGTGTGGCTGTTTCTCTCTTGGCTGCAGGTGCGTTCGTAGCTGGGAGGAAACGACCAGTCAAGAAACCCTAAAATATTCTGTTGGAATTTAAATGTTCTTACAATTTCCCTCAGGTTGATACAAACCGAAAAAACGAGGAGGGCAAGTTGGAGAATCAAAGCTTCTGGGGCACACAACTCTTGCTGTGGACTTGCTTCATCAACCTGGTGGCATCCATGTATTATTGCTGGATTACAATTCCCTTCAATCCTGGCTAGCATGGCTGATGGCACTTCAGAAAGCTCAGTCAGCAGAGCATGAGACTCTTAATCTCAGGATTGTGAGTTTGAGCCTCACGTTGGGCCAAAGATTCCTGCACTGCAGGGAAATTGGACGAGATGACCCTCATGGTCTCTTCCAAACCTACAATTTTATGATAGGATTTGTAGTCCGAAACAATTGGAGGGCACCAGGTTGAGGAAGACTGTTACAGACGCTAGCAGGAGGTCTTTAATGTTGTGTTTGTTTGTGTGTGTGTGTGTTGTTGTTATGGGTTTCTGTTGTTATTATGGGTTTCTTTGTTGAAAACCACCCTGTGACTCATAGATGAAGGGCAGTACATAAATAATATATAATAATATTATTACAGTGGTACCTCAGGTTACATACGCTTCAGGTTACATACACTTCAGGTTACAGACTCCGCTAACCCAGAAATAGTGCTTCAGGGTTAGAACTTTGCTTCAGAATGAGAACAGAAATCGTATTCTTTAGCTAATGGAGCCTCCTGTTGCTGCCGCGCCACCAGAGCACCATTTCTGTTCTCATCCTGAAGCAAAGTGCTTAACCTGAAGCACTATTTCTGGGTTAGCGGAGTCTGTAACCAGAAGCATATGTAACATGAAGTGTATGTTACCTGAGGTACCACTGTACAGGCAAACCAGCTTCATACTGCCTACCTCCCAGTTCTGTGAGGGATAGAGGAGCTAGCAGTCACAGAGGGTCATCAACCCCCTCCCCAGTCCCCCAGATGCTGGGGTAGGGCGAGTCCCAGGACAGTTAGCGTGGCATACAAATCATGTGACCGCTGTGCATTTGTAGCACAGATATGCGTAGAAATAGAAAAATGAATACGATTATCCGAGCAATTTCTTAGAGTGTATCTTTTTCTCCACCAAGGGCTTGCAGGCAAAGAGATCCACCAGGCGCCAAGTTTGATGGTGAAGGAGGGTGGAATAGCCCAGCTGGAATGCAGTCAAACTTATGGACACGATAACATGTATTGGTACAAGCAACAGCCCCAGGGGATGGGCCTTCAGCTTCTCTATTACTCCATTGAAAATGCTGTGGAGACCAACGAGATCAAGTCGGACAGACTGACGGCTCGTCGGCTGGACAATAAAGTCTTTTGCTTGAACATCTCCTCGGTCGAAGCAAGCGATACAGCCGTGTATTTCTGTGCTAGCAGCAGATACACAGTAGTCAGGAGTTCTTCCTGCAGTGTGCAATAACTGCCTGCCCTGGCTGTGTTTAGCAACGTGACACCTGTTGTCTTTGAGAACTAGGCCTCAGAAGGGGTGGGCTGCTGTTCGAAAGGAGTTTTGCTCTGACTGGGGAATTCCACCCAGCATAATGTGTGCCTGCCACCGTTTCACCCTGACTGATGGGAGAGGAACTGCATTCATCACCGCAGACCCTGGGCCAGGGTCACCTTGATGTTGTTACACTTCCCATCATCTCTGAATAATGACCATGTTGGCTGGGGACTGTAGTCGGATGGAGGGCCACCAATCCCTGCCTTATCATTTAAGAATTACATCACAGGGTCCATTGAGGGCTGCTGAACCCTTGAGTTGCCGGTGATGCATTTCACTCCTTCTGTTTTAAATAAAACAATAAATATCCCAGGCCCTTGGCTAATTAGTTAATCTCTGGTTGGTTGGTTGGTTGGTTGGTTGGTTGGTTGGCAGGCAGGCATCCTTTTGTCTTGGGTGACAATGGAAGAGTATGCCTTCGGGAGGTGAAGTCAAACCATTGGAGAGTTATAGCGCCTGCTGTAGAGACCGATAGGGGAGAGACATGTTTTGTTGCATCTAGGGAAGATGAAGGTGTCTGATTGTGCTGATCTATGGCCTTTTAAATAGGGTGTGGGGGTTATTGTTTTCATTTGTTATTACGGTATGTTTTTTTGTGTTTTTATGTTCCAAGCCGCCCTGTGATCTTCGGATAAAGGGTGGTCTAGAAATTAAATAAGTGCGTAAAATATATTTTATAGGATGATGTTTTGAGGCAACTATTCCTTTTAATCAATTTTTGCTAACCAGGCAAAATGTTTTGAACTAGCACTCCCATCAGCCCCAGCCAGTGCAATTGTTTGGCAAAGGGTGGTTTACAGCTTCATTTAAAAAGAAACCAGAAATTAGTTCCTTTCACAAGGAAAGGGCCCTCCGCACATGCTCTGGAAGCATTCTGAGAAGGCTGCCATAGTTTTCAGAACACAGCCATGGGAGCCTTATTCTGATCTAGCTGGGAGGTGACTTCTAAGGAAAAAAACAGCAAGTAACTAAGATTCACATTGGCATTCAGTTTCTCTCACATATTTAGAGCTATGTAGGTGAAGAAGAGAGGACTCCCTGGAAAAGACCCTGCTGTTGGGAAAGATGGAGGGCACAAGGAGAAGGGGACGACAGAGGATAAGATGGTTGGATAGTGTTCTCGAAGCTACTAGCATGAGTCTGACCTAATTGCGGGAGGCAGTGGAAGACAGGAGTGCCTGGCGTGCTCTGGTCCAGGGGGTCACGAAGAGTCGGACACGACTAAACGACTAAACAACAACAACAAGAAGGTGGAGATACTTTGATACCATCAGATTGCCCAGGGCTTTTTTTAGCCGGAACTCTCTGGAACTCAGTTCCTGCGCCTCTCAAGTGGCGCCATTGCCATTATAAGAGAACAAGGGAGGTGTTCACAGTGAGTTCCAGCACCTCTTTTTTTTAGAAAAACAGCACTGAGATTGCCTAATCCACTCTCTCTTTGTCTACACAGAGTTACATCCCTGCCAGAATATAACAAGTGATACAAACATTTGTGGCTTGTCATGTTATAGAATCTTCCTGGGCAAAAAAAAGAAGTAACATTAAAGAATTTAATCATGGAAAGCATGGACTGGCAGAGATGACCGGCAGAATCCGTGACCAGAGGAGAGAGACAGTGGAAGAAGACTGGAAAAAATTCAAAATCTATCTTAAAAATTGTTGTAAAATTTCGGAATGTTAAGATGTCAAGGGATTGGATATAAAGAATTACAGCTGTAAAAATTGAAATTTAAAAAAAGCTTTAAAGAGAATCAAATATAAAAAGGGATGAAGGATTGCTAAAAAATTTTAAAATAAGGATGCAGGGAAGGGGAGGTTTGGGGAAGTCGTGTTATGTTTGTCTGTTTTTTGTTTATGTTGTAAAATTAATAAAAATTATTTTTTTAAAAAAAAATAATCATGGAAAGCATAATAAAAAGCAGGAACATTGGACAATAAATACAATAAATACAAAAATTCTGTTATTCAGTGTGAGCTGCTTCCAGGGCATAAACAATATTGTGTTGTGAATATCCTCTGGACACAAACAAGCATGCCCTAAACTCTCAGTCCCACCAATTAAAATTGGAGCACATTGATGCGTCAGGTTAAAATGTATGTTGGTTTATTGCATTATATACAGGGAAGGGGACTTTTGTTGTTGCACTTCAACTCCAGTCAGCCCCAGGCAGTAGGGCTATTGATGGGAGTCCAGAAACAGCTCACAGCCCACAGATTTCGTGCCCCTAAACTAGAGCAGCAAAGCCAGCTGTATCTTCTTACCTTGACTTTGTGATGTCAGGAGGGGAGTCAGTGTGACGGAACCACAGAAGGAAGTGCAGAGTATCACAGCCGCATGAAACTTGCTGAAAGTCTAGTGGCTGCGTTGGAGAAGAAATGTGGATTAGTTGGTGCCTTCTGAGTGTTTGGCTTTTGGAAATAGGTAAAGCTTTCATCGAACCCTTTTTATATAAAGCTCACCTGCGACGTTGGTTTAAACCAGGGTTTCCCAAACTTGGGTCTTCGGCTGTTTTTGGACTACAGTTCCCATCATCCCTGACCACCGGTCCTGCTAGCTAGGGATGCTGTAGTCCAAAAAGAGCTGGAGACCCAAGTTTGGAAAACACTGGTTTAAACCCTCACCCCCAATGTTATAACACTTACGGTAGTTTTCTCTCTTCTAGGAAGCTCAAATGCTCGCATCGACCAGACACCGGGTTTAGTGCTAAGAGAAGGCGACACTGTGCAGCTGGAATGCAACCAAACGGAGTCGCACAACTATATGTTCTGGTACCGGCAGGATGCAAATCGAGCTCTGCAGTTTCTCTATTTTTTCCAGTATCGAGAGCTTCTGGAGAACAGCAGGCTTCCTGAACGGTTCGCAGCCAAGCAGCCTGAGACTCAGCGCCTTGAGCTGAAGATTTCCTCTGTGAAACAAGAGGATTCAGCCATCTATTTCTGTGCAACCAGCATTGACACAGCAGTTCAAAGTAATGTTTCCCACCTACAAAAACATTTCATATGCATGAGCGTCTGAAGGTGGAACAACACAGACACGATCTTGTGTTTTTCTCATAACACTCATGCTGGGAATTGGGGCAGTATTTGAATAGACAAATCAGTGGATGAGAGAGGAAGTGCTTAACCTCTGCCCTGCCTGCCCGCTTTGAATTAATTTAACCTCACTGCGAGAAGTGAGGTTACAGAGAACCAGGCAGAGGGCTTTCTTGGTAGTGGCGCCTGCCCTGTGGAACACCCTCCCATCAGATGTCAAGGAAATAAACAACTATCTGACTTTTAGAAGACATCTGAAGGCAACCCTGTTTAAGGAAGTTTTTCATGTTTGATGTTTTATCGTGTTTTAATATTCTGTTTGGGAGCCACCCAGAGTGGCTGGGGGAACCCAGACAGATGGGCAGGGAATACCGTATATCATTTCCCAGAATGCCTTTAGAACCTTACAGTTCCACCACATATGATAGAAGGTGCCTTCCTTTTGCTTACATTTCCAGCAGATATTTGCACTTGTCTTATACATTTTTGCAAGCTTACAAGGAGTCAAATACTACCGGTACATCATTTTCATATAATTTTCTTTCAGCGTACAACATGCTGAGTATTTCACCACCGCCCAAGCCTCCCTTACCTGGATTGTGCAGCAGTGTCTGGCAGCAACAGTGGCAGATTCTGGTGAGATCTGGTGAGATCACACTGAGCTTTTGCAAGATCTTACAGAGCTCATGAGATCTTGTGAGATTTCAGGAAGATCTCACAAGATCTTGCTAGCCTAATACTGCTATTAAACCAAATAGATTTAGCAGGATTATGCATAGGGTTTCCATGTTGGGTTGCAGCTAGCACTGTCGGCAGGGTAAGGTCCTGGCACTTACATGACCTTCCACTACTGACATTGCTGGTCCTGGCAGGGTTGAGTAAGGTTGGCACAGTGCAAACACACCGGTGCAGCTAAACTGGTGCTCATGCCAGTGTGTTCACACCACATCAACCTCACCTCCTTCCAAGCCACAGTGATGTCAGTGTTGGGAAGTAGACCAAGGGAGGATGCCTACAAGTATTATCAGAAAACAAATAAGCCCGCCCTGAACTCTCAGCTCTGCCATATCAAATGGAAACAATTAAAGTTGACCTGATTATTCAAAAGTATGGGGCGATCTGATATAGGCTGTATATACACCATAGATTCAAAGCACCTCCCTACCCCTCCCAAGTATTTTGGGAACTGTAGTTTGTGGGGGATGCTGGAGAATTGTACCTCTGTAGGGCATAAACTACAGTTCCCAGGATGTGTGTGTGAGTGTGTGTGTGCACGCTTTAACTGTGTTTTAAATGTACAGTGTGTAGGCAGCCACAAACCTACATGAAAGTCTTCTTTGGCTATCACTCGTAGCCAAGTAAAATTGTCTTCCATAGACACAGTCTTAACAGTGAGTCCATAAGTTACTGTGGAGGCCAATTCTGGTTCCACACGTCCTTCCATAGTGGGGACATAGGTTTCCGGGTGGGAGTTGATCATGGTGAGGGTTTGCCCAGCGTGCCTTCCTCTTAGCATGTTTCTCCCTTTTGTCCTGAGTTCAAGTGTCTTCAAAGCCCATGACACTTTTGGTAACGGCTGTTCTCCAGTTGGAATGCTGGCAGGTCAGTGTTCCCCAGTTGTCGGTGTTTATACTACATTTTCTTAGATTTACCTTGAGAGAGACTTTAAACCTCTTTTGTTGACCACCAGCATTACACTTTCCATTTTTAAGTTCGGAATAGAGTAGTTGCTTTGGAAGACGATAATCAGGCATCCACACAACATGACCAGTCCTACAAAGTTGATGATTGCTTTGACACTGGTGATCTTTGCTTCTTTCAGTACAATGGCATTAGTTCACCTGTCGTCCCAGGTGATGTGTAAAAAAATTTCAGAGATACCGTGGATGGAATAATTCGAGGTGTTGGAGATGGCGTCAGAGTAAGGCCCAGTGAACTCACTCAGTGGGACTTTCAAATAGACATAAACTGAATTACACTGCAGCCCCGGGCAGTCATTGCTGTCTCCGCCTTTGCGATGACATAAACTGGAGTCAAGAGAAGGAAGCAGAGGCTGTGGCTGTTCTAAAACGTTTGCCCACAAACATTTGCCTGCAGCTCAGAGGGGAAGAGATGTGGATCATGTGGTGTGTGGCCGCTTGCCTCTTGGAAGTAGGTAAGACCTTCACTCACGGATTCTTATTTAAGACATTGTTTTAAAGGGTTTCTTCACAAGCTTCCCTCTCCCTCTCTCCCCCAGGATGGTCCAATGCAGAGATCAGGCAGCAGTGGAGTCTGGTGCTTCAGGAAGGCAAAAATGCCAGGCTGGAATGCGAACAAACTACCGACCACAACAGCATGTTTTGGTTCCGGCAACAGGGTCTGCAGGGTCTGCAGTTTCTCTTTAGTTTCTATGTAAATCAACCACAGCATCAAGGCAACGTTTCTGAGCGTTTCCAAGCTGAGCAGCGTGAAACAAAGCAATGCCACCTTAACATTTCCCCAGCCAGACCA
The DNA here is from genome assembly GCF_964252035.2 of Podarcis erhardii. Classification (NCBI taxonomy): domain Eukaryota; kingdom Metazoa; phylum Chordata; class Lepidosauria; order Squamata; family Lacertidae; genus Podarcis; species Podarcis erhardii. The sequence continues at coordinate 27,610,750 of NC_138515.1, read as the reverse complement.
GAGGATTCAGCCGTGTATTTCTGTGCAAGCAGCAAAGACACAGCATTTCAAAGTCACCTCTTCTTCCTACCAAAACCTCACTTCACTGATGTGCATGGAGGGGAGAGCGAAGATGACTTAGCTAGTGGCAGAGGATTCTTAACCCCACAGTGGCCAGCGCTCAGCTGCAAAAGCAGACGATTGTTCTAATTGATGTTGGACCAGCTGGGCTCTGAAATTAGAACTGAGCATGGCTTGCTAAGGTGGGGGTTGTTGGGAAAGTGTGTATGTGCAGCTACTCACACAGAGTCAATTAAGGTTTGGCAGACAGCCAGAAGGCAATCTGAAGGAGTAAGTCTGCCTGGAGATAACAGAGACATGGAGACCGCTCCCTGATTGGTCAAGCTCTCTCAAGGGAGTGATAATGAATGGCCTACTAACTGGAATGTGTTACTTCAGGAGTTCAGAGTTCTGTATGTCAGTGTAGGAGTTGTGAGTCGTGTAAGAGAGAGCTAGCTAAAGATCCGTGTTCTGTTCCTGTAAAAAGTCCACTGTATATAATAAACACCTAACTACAAGTTCCTGGTTCCCGCTTTGTCTATCCTGTCTGCAGCCAAGTCGCCAATTGCTTCCGTGGATTCTGCGTGTACTCTGCTAGGTCTGGCTAAGGTGCTGCAACTAGTCAGAAAGTTGCAAAACACCAATAGGTTTTGCCAGTAGGGGTGGTGACAAGCCTTAGAGGTGTGATGGGCAGAGGAGAATCAGCTGCTGCATAGGAGCTCAGGACCCCCGCCTTTGTCCTCTCTTTGTTTCCTGCCCCAGCAGAGCCACAAATTAGATTGCAAGCAAAATAATATTTATGGGTGGCTGTTAAAAATTATATAACTTCAAACTCCCCCATAATATAACCAGACGTAAAGAATGGATGAGATTTCCAAGAGGACATCATTATATACATGCAACAATATAATAACCTGATGCTGAAACATTGATCTCATGGGACCAACAATGATAAAATTATTGTTGAAGACCAGACATGCTTCATCCCACAAGGGTCTTCCTCAGTGGTTAATAAATGTACCTAAAAACCCAGCATTGTCACCGGAAAGAAAACACTTGATTGATCTAAATAGATACAGTGAGCTGAACTGCAATAAATACAAGATATAATAGTTTGTGATCAATATACATCTTTGACAAGATTGAAAACCTCAGCCTAGTAAGTAATGGTTTTTAGGAAACTTGCCAACCATTCCATTGAATTATTGTACACATATGGTAACTCTGGAGAGATAAATGGATTAATAGAGAAGGTAGTATTTTTCTAATGCCCAGTCTATAAATCTAGATGATACCCAATTAAAACAAAACACTTTACACTCTGGAATTGGGGTTTTAGATTTCATTTTTGTGTGTGTCCTGCCCAGCACACGCACTATTCCATTAATGTTAGGTTTGAAATTGCTTGTTTGCCTCATGACATAACACACTCCATCACAGGCAAGGGAAATGATAACTGTTCAGCACTGTTTCTGACCCAAAACATGTGAGATTACCACTTTTTTTTCTTTTTTAACAACAAGCAATCTTCAACATATTGAAAACCATTTTTTAAAAAGTTATACCTAGGAATGGGAAGAAATTCAGTTTGTTTATTACATATATAGGAAAATATATAGTGGATTCCTCTGACATCCCTAGCTGCTAATTCATTCAGATTTGACTAGCTGCTTGGTTGTTGTTTTTACCGCTGAATTGACCTGTCAGTTTAAGATTATGCTATCTTCAGAGAGATGAGCTTCTCTTTTTCAGCAGGTCCCCAGCTGCTCCACCTCCTTGGCAGAAAGGTCTCAGAACCAGTTCCTGCCACCAGTGAGGTGCGCTCAAGAGAGCCTCCTCTTCAACTCTTCTTCGAGGCTCAGAGGCAGCAGCTGCCTTGCTCCACGTTGTTCTTGCAGCAGAGACCATGTGGTGGAAAGCCCTGGGTGTTGGCCTGCAGCTTTTGGCAGGTAGGAGAATCTCTCTCACAGGCAGGATAAGTCTGTCCAGGATAAGTCTTCCACAGCTGTAAAAGGAAGGAAGAAAGAAAGAACCCAGCTGCACAGGGGAGATCTACCAAGAGAGTCGGCAATGAGATAAAAAGGGCAGCCTGCAAGCAATATGGAATTTGCAACCAAGAAAAGAAACAGGCAGAGAAAGGAGGAGGGCCAGGATAATAATAATAATAATAATAATAATAATAATAATAATAATAATAATAATAATAATAATATATTATTTATACCCCGCCCATCTGGCTGGGTTTCCCCAGCCACTCATATTTGTGCTCAGTGCAAATATGAGGTGGGACTTACCGTAGTTGAGGGAAAGGGCAGTTTCTTCCTTGTGGAAACAGAAAAGCAAAGTTAGGAGCCAAACTGTGACATATAAAACTGAGCAAGTTTTTCTGTTTGGGGTCCTTGTTCACTACTCAGGTCTTTTACAGGTTTCTGCAGCGGAGTCACCGTGACCCAGAAGGAACAGTTCAAATTTGCCTGGAAGGGGGCCAAAACAAGCATCGAGTGTTCCCACAATGACAACACCTACTCAACTATCCTTTGGTATAGGCAGGAGAGCCACCGTGCAGACAAGCGGCTGGAGCTCATTGGCTACTCTGTACATGGATCTGTGTCTATGGAGCCCAATATGGAGAAATACAGTATAGAATCGACAAATGTGACACATGCTTCCCTGTCCATCACTCCGGAACAAACGACAGATTCAGCCGTGTATTTTTGCGCAGCTAGTAAAGGCATAGCAAGAACTTTCTGTCTCACAGCTGCACATAAACACTGCAGCTCTGACAACACTCCCCTTCCTGCCCTCTATACCACACACACACAAACACACAAACACCCCAGTCACTTACAGAGTCCTGTTTCATAAGACAATGAGAAACAGCAGCACTATCTGCCACTGTGGGCTTACGGACCCTCTACATGTGCCTATTTTCCAGGGACAGTCCTAAATTTACAGAAGCCATCCTGTTTCTGATTTGATCCCGAAATGTCCCACTTTTCCTTAGGATGCCCCTATTTTCATCGGAGAAATGTTGGAGGGTATGAGCTTATGGCCTGCAGCATTATTTATGATTTTCAATTTCATACATTTCAATAATTTTACAATCATTTGAACATTTCAAAACTTGAATTCCTTCCCCCTCTTTCTGCGGTTCCTTAAAATTATTTTTAATATTTTCTGCGTGTTGAAATTAATTTGCTCATTTATTCATCTCCTTTAAATATATACACTTATAACACTGCAGGTTATTACAGTAATCCTGCCAATGTTCTTATCTGTTTACAATTTATTTGTAAATATTCAATAACCATTTCCATTCTTTTATAAAAAGTTTGTTATCTTGATTTCTTATTTTTCTGGTAAGTTTCGCCATTTCTGCATATTCCATAAGTTTTTGTATCCATTCTCCTTTTGCTGGGACTTCTCCTTATTTCCATTTGGGGGCAAGTAACATTCTTGCCGCTGTAGCTAAACACATGAATAAATTTCTATACAGTTTGGGTACTTTTGTCCCTATAAATCCGAAAAGCAGGACTTCTGTTTCTTTTGCATACGTTTTTTAAACATCTTTTTCAATTCATTATATATCATTTCCCAGTAAGCTGGCTGACACGGTGTCTTTAGAAAGCATTCCAACTGTTATGTACTGAAGTTCTCGAACTTCCGGGTCGGTGCCATCGCCGAATGGCGGACTCCCCCCGAGTTCCGGAGGGAGTCTGCTAGGTAGGGGTTGGGTCCTGCCGCACCGGCGACGCGGGGACCCTCAAAAACCATGGGCGGAGATGCCCATGGACTTGGTGACTCGGCGGGCACCGTTTGCGCCCCCCCGACCCGCGAAGGAGCCTTTTTAGCTAACATTCTAAGAAAAAATGGAATATATTATAGATGGGAATTCCCAGAAGGGATTTCCTTTTTTTATAAAGAAAAAAGATTCAAGATTGCAGAAAGTCAGGAAGTCAGTAAATTTCTACGTAGATATGAGAAAGACCTTGGGAAGATGGAGGACAGAGGCGGGGGGAGGGGTGGAGAGAGGGAGGAGACAGGTGATGCAGGATCAGGTGGAGGGGAGACTGGGAGGGGATTGGAAGGAGACGATGAAGGGGAGGGGGAGGGGGGTGAGACAGGGGATGAAGAAGGGGGTGAAGAAGAGGAAGAAACAGAAAGCGAAACCACTCGAATTTAATTCGGCAAAACCCAAATAGTAAAATCACTGACTTTAGTACTAGATAAGAGTAATAATGAATCTTAAAATTTTAACATGGAATGTAAACGGTTTGAATGACAAAACTAAAAGGAATAAAATTGCAAATGCTATGAAAAAGAAAAGATTGGATGTAATCTGTATGCAAGAGACTCATGTAGCCAAAAAGCACAAACATGTCTTGTCAAACAAGAACCTAGGAACAGAATTTATAAGCTCTTCGTCAGAGAAAAAAAAAGGAGTAGTAACATATGTTAATGAAAGATGGGAACCTAAACTGATCTATAAAGATGAAGAAGGAAGGATTTTGGGAGTACAAATTAGCTTCCAGGGGGAAAAAATCAACATAGTAAATATATATGCCCCAAACTCAAATAGACTAGAATTTTTTAAGAAACTGGAACAAGTCTTAATAAAATTAGAAAATAATAGGATGATTTTATTGGGTGACTTTAATGCAGTATCTACACCAGAGATGGATAGACAAACAGAAAAGAAAAAACGAAACCAAGGAAAACTTCCAAAATCATTCCAAGACTTGGAAGAGAATATGGATCTTATAGACATTTGGAGACATAAGCACCCAACAGAAAAGCAGTTTACTTTTTTTTCAGAGGTACATAAAAGTTGGGGTAGAATAGATCAAATATGGACCTCGAGGGAACTCACATTAAGAGCTACTAAATGTGAAATTCAACCGAGAACCCTCTCCGATCACAATCCAATAACACTGGAAATAAAAGGTCCAACACAAGGAGGTTTCAGGTGGAGGTTAAACGAATATTTATTAGACAATGATGAAGTTATTGGAAAAGCCAAAGCCACCCTAAAAGAATATTTTGATTTCAATCTTAATGTGGGAATAAATTCAGAAGTAGTATGGGATGCCAGTAAGGCGGTTCTAAGAGGTTTCTTCATCCAACAAAATAGTTACAAGAAGAAAATAAGACAGCAAAAGAAGGAAGAAATTCTCAAACAGCTCAGAGAATCAGAGAAAAAATTAACAGACAACCCGAAAGATGAACAAAGTATACAAACAATAAAAATATTACAAACACAATATTCGATGCTAATGAACCAAGAAATTGAATGGAAAGTCAAGTTAATGAGGCAGAGATATTTTGAATCGGCAAACAAAACTGGGAAATTACTAGCCTGGCAACTGAGGAAAAGACAAAAACAGAATGTGATAAATAAAATAAAAGTAGGGGAAGAATTGATAGAAGACCCAAAGAAGATACAGGAAAATTTTCTTAAATTTTATGAGAAGTTATATAAAAAAGGAGAAGAAGACTTAACCCAGATAGAAGAGTACCTCAAAAACTGTGAAGGAAAGACTGTAACAGAAGAAGAGAGATCTCAACTAAACAGACCCATAAGAATAGAAGAGATTCAGGTGGCGATTAAAAAAATGAAGTTAGGGAAAGCTCCGGGACCGGATGGTTTATCGGCAAAATACTATAAAGTTTTGGAAAGTCAATTGACACCAGCGCTTTGTAAGACATTGAATAATATCCTGAAAGGAGGAAAAATACCTGAGTCTTGGAGGGAGGCATTTATAACGTTAATTCCAAAACCGGACACAGATAAATTGAACATTAAAAATTACAGGCCAATATCTCTATTAAATAACGACTATAAAATATATGCAGACATCATGGCAAGTAGACTGAAAAAGTGTTTAGCAAATTTAATCCATAAAGACCAGGCGGGTTTCCTCCCGAACAGGTTTTTGAAAGACAATGTAAGACACGTTATAAACATAATTGAATATTTGGAGATCAACAACGAGATACCGGCGGCACTGATTTTCATAGACGCCGAAAAGGCGTTCGATAATGTCTCTTGGGCGTTTTTAATAAAATCTATGGAAAAGGCTGGGATAGAGGGAGAATTTCTAAAAGGAATACAGGCAATATATTCAACACAATTGGCAAAATTGGTAATAAATAATAATCTTACAAATACATTTAAAATAGAGAAGGGAACAAGGCAGGGGTGCCCTCTCTCCCCGCTCTTATTCATCATGGTGCTTGAAGTTCTGGCGAACAAATTAAGATCGATACCAGAAATACAAGGAATTAAAATAGGACTGAAGGAATACAAGTTAAAAGCCTATGCGGACGATCTGATGTTATCCCTGGAAGAGCCGCAAAGAAGCATTGGTAAAGCGCTGGAGTCTTTAGAAGAATACGGTAAATCATCAGGCTTTATATTGAATAAACTAAAGACAAAGATGCTAATAAAGAATTTAGGAAAGGTGGAAAAAGAAAAATTAGAGAGAAAATATGGTATATTGGTAGCAAAAAAAATAAAATATTTAGGAATATGGCTTACATCAAAAAATATAAATTTAATTGAAGACAATTATTCGACAACATGGAAAGAAATCAAAAAAGATATGGATGTCTGGAATAGAGTCAATCTTTCATGGATGGGTAGGATGGAGGCAATAAAGATGAATGTCCTTCCAAAAATGCTGTTTTTATTCCAAAACATCCCTGTAATTAGGGGGTCTAAATTATTTAAAGACTGGCAGAAAACCCTTTCAAGATTCATATGGCAGGGAAGGAGGCCAAGGATCAGATTTAAATTACTCACGGATCGAAAGGAGAGAGGAGGGCTCGCAGTCCCTAACCTAAAATTATATTATGAAGCCGCCTGTCTATGTTGGGTTAAGGATTGGATAACATTGGAAGATTCTGACCTATTGGACTTGGAAGGGGCAGACAATAGGTTTGGCTGGCATGCCTACCTATGGTCAAATAAGGAGAAAGCCCACAAGGGGTTCTCAAATCATATTATCAGGGGTCCATTATATGAAGCCTGGGAAAAAAACAAAAAGCTGTTGGAATGGAGAACACCTTGGTGGCTGTCCCCAACAAACATCCTAATAATTAAAAAAATTAACATGGAGGAGCCAAAACTAACATATGAAGATTTATTGATAAGATCGGAAGACAGTTGGAAACTAAGACCATATGAGGAGCTGAAGGGGAAGTTGACAAGCTGGCTACAGTATCATCAAATCAACGCAATATGGACAGAAGATAAAAAAATTGGAATGAATGACAAGAAATAGAAATTTCAGACAGAAATAATAGAAAGTAAATCTAAGTTACTATCCAAAATGTATAATATATTATTAGATTGGGATACAAAAGACGAAGAAATTAAGGAAGTTATGGTGAAATGGGCGATAGACCTGGGGCACAACATAGAATATGAAAAATGGTCAAAGCTGTGGAATGAGGGAATAAAATTTACGGCGAGTGTTGCAATCAGAGAAAACTTAGAGAAGATGATATACAGATGGTATATAACACCAGAGAAACTAAATAGGATGTACAAGACTGGTAATAAGGCCTGCTGGAAATGCAAAATAAAAGAAGGTAATTTTATACACATGTGGTGGACATGTGGGGAAATAAAAAATTTTTGGGACATGATATATAATGAGTTAAAAAAAATATTTAGATACACGTTCCCTAAAAAGCCAGAGGCCTTTTTATTAGGTATGGTTGGGGAGGAAATTAGGAAAGAAGATAAAACTTTATTCCAATATTCAACAGCAGCGGCCAGAATGTTAATCGCTCAAAATTGGAAAAGTACGCATATACCAACCGTAAGGGAGTGGCAAACAAAACTATATGATTTTGTCGAATTGGCAAAAATGACGCAGAGAATCAGAGAACAAAAGAATACAAAGTTGAATAACGATTGGTCTAAATTCATGGCATATATAGAAACTAACTTTAAAAACCTACCAACTATAGCAGGTCTAATTTAAAACTTCCGATGTACAAACTAATAATCAATATCAGCGGTAAAAGTGATATTTTAAAAAATTAGAAATCCGAAATCAATAGGGAAGGAAGTCAGATAGTGCGTGATTTGTATTGGTTTAATGTTTATTTTTTATTTTATTTTTTTATTTTTTCTCTTTTTTGACCTGTCCCCTTTTTTTCTTTTTGTGATGGTGCCTTTTTATCTTTTATTTAATGTTTTGTGTTTTACTTTTTTTGTGAGTATGTGAAGAATGAAACTTAATAAAGAGAATTTAAAAAAAATAAAAAATAAAAAAAAATAAAGGCTGCGGAGCGGGTGACGGGGGGGTGTGGTGTGGTGCTATGAGTCCACTGCTTCCCCTGCCTAGCGAAGCCGCATGCCGTTCGGTGGAGAGCAACGACTTCTTCTTTGGAAATTTAGGATTTGGACTGAAAAGAACAACCCGTGAGTAAATTTATTGGACTTAAAAGGCAAATTTGATCTACGAATTTGGAGCGAGTGGGGGGGGTGCAAAAAGGAAGTCCGCCCCCCCCCTGTTGTAGATGGCTTAACGCAAGGATGTGACAACTAAGATCGAGAGATGAACTTGCTTATTTGAAAAAAATTTAACTTCACGAAGGGAAATTACAATTTGTGCTGGAGGAGAAGATTGATTTGTGGAACTAAAGTGCAACCCCCCCGGGAACCGGGAACGATCCGCTATGAGAGGCTGGCGAAGAGATACAGAAACTTTGACAGCTGTCAAAGTAGCTGTCAAAGCAGGGAAATAAAAGAGAACTTTGTTACGATGGCTTTGCTGGTTAGATTTGCTACAATTTGGACATAAATTATTGGAAATAAAGGCAACAAGTTATTTGACTTTTGGGTCTGACTTTGAAAGAAATTAAGTTACTATATTCCCTCTAGAGGGAGGATGGGACACTGCAACAGTTGTTGCAAGTGGAAAAATACTATGAATTTGAGCAGGATTCATTATCTCTTGGGAAAGTTGCAAAAACGAAGCATTATTTTGTCTACAGAGGTTTCTATAATAAAGGAGACAATGGATTTATCTATTGAAGAAAGGAAGGGACTTGACGCAAGTTATGTTCCTGGATAACAATAGCCTCTGTGGAGAACAAGAAGTTTCTGAATTAGAAGGTTTCTGCAGCAGAACAGGAAAAAGCAATCTGAGGAATAAGAGCTGCACTAAATTTGAAGTTGGAGTACTAGGAACATCCAGACTTTAAAAGGAATAAGAAATAGAATTTGAGTTAGACTTTTAAACATAGAGGTCTGGATGGAAGAAGAATGATCTTTTCTGAGAGTTTCTCTGAGATTGGACTTTCTGAAATTAAAAGCTATCAAAAGACGGCAAAGTGGAGCTGAGACATAGACGTGGACGCACCAGGCTGGCAGTAGACAACTGGATGAACTCAGGGGATCGGAACCGGGGTAAAGGGGGGAGGAGATTTGGAACCCAAAGGCTGTAAAATTATATATTCTTTCTTTCTTTTCTTTTTTTTATTGTCTGTTGTTTGAAAATAAGGGAATTTGTGGAAGGGAAATAGGGTCGATCTTAGGGAATTATATAAAATATAAGGAGAAATGGTTAATTAAGAAAAATAAGATAAACTAATTTGGAACAAATGTGTTATTTAAAATTATAAACAAGTCTTTAAAATTTGGGGTAAGAATTTGTGGAATCAATTTAAGGGAAATGGGTTACAACAGGGGGAGGGGGGGGAAGTCCGGGAAAGATGTCATTGAAATTAAGTGCAAACTATATCTGTCTTTTTTTTTTCTATCTTTCCTCTTTATTTTGGAAAATCTTAATAAATATTACTTAAAAAAAAAAAAATGAAGTTCTCACCCTGGGCCAGCAGGGGGATACTGTAGATAGTTATGCAAATGAAGGATCGAAAGTGACGTTCTGTGATTGGATAGTTTTAGAAAGTTGTTACAGTAACGTGGTACTGGAGTTCTATATAAGCAGGCTGACTGAGCCCTTCAGTTCAGTTCTGTCCTGGCCTGTGAATAAACAAGAGCTGTTTGAAGAATTGCTGTGTCGTCTGATATGTTCACCCACAACTTAACACCAACTCCCCCCATCTCCCAGAACCTGGCAAGCCTTAAAAGTAGGAGAGCAAAGAGCTCAAAGACAGAGGGCACATAGCAGCACCCGTAGAGGAGTTGATGAGCATGATGAATGAGGAAGTGGGAGAGACAGGGGGGTGGAGATTCACTCAGGACAACGCCATTATCCAAGAGGCTGGATTCTATAGCCTCTCTCTGTAAAGACTGAAATAAAAAAGGATGGTAATAAATTTTCCCTTGTCTTTATACTTTCCCGGGTAACTAGCTGGGAGCCGCTGACAACATCCTGACAGTTATTTGCGTATCTTGTGTAGAAATCTTTTCTTTTCTTTGACCCGAATCTACAGCCGATTCATTCCATCAGGCTCTTGAGTTTTAGAGTTAAGGAGAGAGGGATTTCTGTCTCTCCACACAATTCTTATATATCTTATCTTGTAACAATTACATAAAATGCAAATAACCCTCATGTTGTTGTTTAGTCGTTTAGTCGTGTCCAGCTCTTCATGACCCCCTAGACCAGAGCACACCAGGCACTCCTGTCTTCCACTGCCTCCTGCAGTTTGGTCAAACTCATGCTGGTAGCTTTGAGACCACTATCCAACCATCTCATCCTCTGTCGTCCCCTTCTCCTTGTGCCCTCCATCTTTCCCAACATCAGGGTCTTTTCCAGGGAGTCTTCTCTTCTCATGAGGTGGCCAAAGTATTGGAGCCTCAGCTTCAGGATCTGTCCTTCCAGTGAGCACTCAGGGCTGATTTCCTTCAGAATGGATAGGTTTGATCTTCTTGCAGTCCATGGGACTCTCAAGAGTCTACTCCAGCACCATAATTCAAAAGCATCCATTATTCGGCGATCAGCCTTCTTTATAGTCCAGCTCCCACTTCCATACATCACTACTGGGAAAACCACAGCTTTAGGCTAGCCTAAAAGGAAAGGTGATTGTTTTTGCTTCCCCATTCCTGGACTACAGCGTCCTTTTGAGATGTGGTGAGACTATCTTGTAGGTGGAGCTTCCTTCAGCTGCTCAGAGACAACCCAAATTTCTAGACCGAAGTCTGCGATTAAACATCTCTGCTAGTCATCCCTGGGTGAGGGTGTGAGAGAGAGGAATATCTTGATACCTCTGCACAAATTTAAGAGTCTCACAAAACATGTTAACAACCCCAGTTTGGGTTGCACAGGGAGGACTACTGAACTCCTGTTTCTAAGAGAGCTTTGTTGTGTTCATATAGACAGAACCAGACTGTTGGTGCCGGGGAAGGAAGCTGATATAATACAGTCACATAAAAGCCACATTCGACACTTGCAAAGAGCTCAGAGATGTGGATCAACTGGTGTGTGGCTATGTGCTTCTTAAAATTGAGTAAGTCCTTTGTCAGAATCCTCTTCTCTGCTTTACAGGTAGCTTTTAATATTCTAATCCAAGACCCAGGTTTAAATTTCCACTTTCCTCTTTCTCTTTCAGGATTCTCAAATGCTGAGATCACCCAGCCATGGAGCCTGGTGTTGCAGGAAGACAAAACTGCACGGATTGAGTGCGAACAAAAATATCAGCACAACGTCATGTTCTGGTACCGCCAGGGTGCCGAGCCAGGTCTACAGCTCCTCTTTCACTTCTATTATACCCAGCAACAGCCTGCAAGCAATGTTTCTGACCGGTTCACAGCTGATATGCCCAGCACAGATCGCTTGATCCTGAATATTTCCCATGCAAAGCAGGAAGATTCAGCTGTGTATTTCTGTGCAAGCAGCAGAGACACAGCAGTTCAAAGTAACCTCTCCTTCCTACAAAATCCTCTGTGTGTCCTCATCACTCTGCCTGCGTGGGCAACTGTGCTTGAGCGGTACGATTCCATTTACCATGAAATATACTCGGAGTCGAGAGTGGATTTCATGCTCTTTATTCAGCTCATAGTGGTGAGGAGGAATGGAAGTTCCCCCACAATATCTGCTTTATATACATTATTTACACAATGGGCTGCATGTGATTGGCTAATTCCGGGATTCTCCTGTAGGCCAATCAGGTTGTGGATTCACTCCCACCTGGAGCTGGATTGGGTGGCTCCTGCGGACCAGTCATACTGCTGCATTGTTCTAGGACCAATCAGACTGCTGCATTCTGGATCCTGTTGTTCTAGGACCAATCAGACTGCTGCATTTTGGATCCTATTGTTCTAGGACCAATCAGACTGCTGCATTTTGGATCCTATTGTTCTAGGACCAATCAGACTGCTGCATTTTGGATCCTATTGTTCTAGGATTAATCAGACTGCTGCATTTTGGATCCTGTTGTTCTAGGACCAATCAGACTGCTGCATTCTGAATCCTGTTGTTCTAGGACCAATCAGACTGCTGCATTTTGGATCCTATTGTTCTAGGATTAATCAGCCTGCTGCATTTTGGATCCTATTGTTCTAGGACCAATCAGACTGCTGCATTCTGAATCCTGTTGTTCTAGGACCAATCAGACTGCTGCATTTTGGATCCTGTTGTTCTAGGACCAATCAGACTGCTGCATTTTGGATCCTATTGTTCTAGGACCAATCAGACTGCTGCATTTTGGATCCTGTTGTTCTAGGACCAATCAGACTGCTGCATTTTGGATCCTATTGTTCTAGGATTAATCAGACTGCTGCATTTTGGATCCTATTGTTCTAGGACCAGTCAGACTGCTGCATTCTGAATCCTGTTGTTCTAGGACCAATCAGACTGCTGCATTTTGGATCCTGTTGTTCTAGGACCAATCAGACTGCTGCATTTTGGATCCTATTGTTCTAGGACCAATCAGACTGCTGCATTTTGGATCCTATTGTTCTAGGACCAATCAGACTGCTGCATTTTGGATCCTATTGTTCTAGGACCAATCAGACTGCTGCATTTTGGATCCTATTCAACTCAGTACATAACAACCATGTATGGACCAATGTGAGATTCCAATTCCTCTGCGGGGCTTCTGGCAATGGGAAACTCTCAGGAAGACCATGTGCTCCAGAATCCTCTAAGGAGTTGGGATTTGGGACATTATAAACCTTATAAAACAGTGTTCAGGGCCAGGCAGGTTTGCTGGCTGACCTGGCAGCCTCAGGCTGCAACACCTGCATTTTCTGTTATTGGAAATAGCATGTCTTTATCACTTTTCCATACAATAAAATGCTCAAATTATCCCAAGATCCTGGGAAGTGAAAAGCTGCCGTGATGACCTTGGGAGGTGGGCGTTCAGCCAGACAAAGCCTGCCAGCAGCTATTTAGGACATGAAACCTCCAGCAATTTTCTACTCTGAGCAGGTAGAGCGATCATTGGCAGAGACAGTATGAAGTTCCTCTTGATCCTTACCTGTCTGGGAGTAGCAGGTGGGTCCTTTGATGATGCTTCATCTTTCTCTCCTTGGAACTCAGGACAACTAAAAAAAAAAAAAAAGAATTTTCTATCATAGGCTCCACTGGAGACAGCAAACGCCATCCAGAAGTTATATTTGTCATCCTGCTGGGATAACGCAGTTGTGAGCAGTGGTAGGGATAGCATACGAACACATGGAGCAAGCTGTCTGTAGTGCCCTAAGCCCAGTGCATTTTTTCCTAGCGAAAGAGGTGCTGGAACTCTCCATGAACTTCTCCTTCGTTTTCTTAGAATGGCAATGGCGTGCATCTGAGAGAGGTGCTGGAACTGAGTTCTGGTGATTTCTGGCTGAAAAATAGGCCCAGCTTTAGACTGTTCTTGGGTTTGTTTGTTTGTTTGTTTGCTTGCTTGCTTGCTTGCTTGCTTGCTTGCTTGCTTGCTTGCTTGCACTAAGATACAGGTCTTCATATGGGACGCGGGTGGCGCTGTGGGTGAAACCACAGAGCCTAGGACTTGCCAATCAGAAGGTCGGCAGTTCAAATCCCTGCAACAGGGTGAGCTCCCGTTGCTCGGTCCCTGCTTCTGCCAACCTAGCAGTTCGAAAGCACCTCAAAGTGCAAGTAGATAAATAGGTACCGCTCCGCTTTTCTGGTTCACCAGAAGCGGCTTAGTCATGCTGGCCACATGACCCGGAAGCTGTACGCCGGCTCCCTCAGCCAATAAAAAGAGACGAGCGCCGCAACCCCAGAGTCAGCCACGACTGGACCTAATGGTCAGGGGTCCCTTTACCTTTTACCTTTACAGGTCTTCATGGTCAGGGCCAGACCAACCATGAGGCAAGGTGAGGCAATTGCCTCAGGCAGCAGCATCCACGGGGCAGCAGATCTAGTCTCCAGGGTGTGACCTGCTCCTTGAAGGCCACATCTGCTGACTCCTTGGCAGCCCCATACCCAACGCCACCTCTACAGAGGCCTTTTGGCGATAGGAGGCACTGCTGGTCTCCTCCCACCCTTGTTCCCTATGAAGACTGTTTTGCCCCCACCCCTTGTTCCTGATGTTGATCTTCACTCACCCCTTCTTCCCTAGCTGGGCGTGTGGTGAGGAGCCATTTTGTGGTTCACCTCAGCTGCCAGAATGTCTTGGGCCAGCAGTGTTCATAGTAAAGCTATTTACGACAGGCAGCTAGAGCCACCATATCGCCACTGTTTTGCAAAGACCTCCACCTCGCTCAGTTCCCCGGTTTGCTGCATGATTTGGCAAGGCACTGCCTTAGCCAAACCTACCCTCAACAGGGTTGTGTTTCGAAGAAAACTGTGGCAATAACTTCAGTACTCAGTACACTGAAGAGCCATACGGTAACGATAAATAGTTTGCCTGTGTCAAAGCTTTGTTGCAGCCTCTGTTCTGCAGATGAAAACAGAGAGCAAGATGGATTTTAGCATGGCGCAGTTGCTTCAGGAGTGATGGTGCCTCGTAAAAGTTTAGGCAATGCAGGGTCCTCAAAATGTTGTTGGACTCCAACTCCCATCATCCCCAGCCAGTATCACCCACAGTCAGGGATTATGAGAGCTGTAGTCCATCAATATGGAGAGAGAGAGACTTTCTGCTGACCATCAGGCAATGGCTTTTTCCACCTGCTTTTCCCAACCCTCCAGCCCCAGGAGACTTTCCCTGACCATGATTTGGGAACAGCGGAAGCAGCTTTGAAGAGAGAAGAGGAGATATTTTTCAAAAAATAATTTTATCTGTGTCCTTGTTTCTCAGTTGGATCTTTTTACATGGTTTCGTATGCTTTCTGGAATTTTTATGCATTGTGACTATGATTATAGTTTATTAATTCTTGATTGTAATTGATAAGTATAAAATGTTTAATTATTATTTGCTGGTATTTAATTTTACTGTTGACTATTATATTTTAATGGATTATTGAATATTGCTTTATTTGATATAGGTTGTTTATTTTAAAGCTATTGTGACTTTTTTGTACAGTGGTACCTTGCTTCTCAAACTTAATCCGTTCCGGGACTCCGTTTGACTCCTGAAACCGTTTGAAAACCAAGGCACGGCTTCCAATTGGCTGCAGGAGCTTCCTGCACTCAATTGGAAGCCGCGTCGGACGTTCGGCTTCCAAAAAACGTTTGCAAACCAGAACACTCACTTCCAGGTTTGCGGCGTTTGGGAGCCGATTTGTTTGGGAACCAAGCTGTCCGAGTACCAAGGTACCACTGTATTGGATCAGATTGGTATTACGTGTGCAATCTGTGCTGTCTATTTTGTTGTTTCTTCAGCTCGTAAAATGCCTTGTGTATAGTAATCAAAAAGGCAGTAGACAAATTAAAAGTGAAATGAAGTGAAATATTTGGAGGGCACCGCAGAAAAACTTCCCCTGAATTAAAACATTCATGCAATCCAATCTTTGGCCTATCCATAAGAAATGTGGTGCCGTTCTTTGTGTGCAGCGAATTGGGAAAAAAATAAATAAAAGGATCTTCAGGATTCAAGACGCTTCTGTTCAGTAAGATTATGCATTTCTGGCGAACATAGCAGGGTGATCGTCACTTTGCTTAGTTGACAACTGTCCTTGGCTGTCACAGCTGCTGTCCCCTTTGATGACGACGACAAGATTGTGGGAGGCTACACCTGCCAGGAGCTCTCGGTCCCCTACCAGGTGTCACTGAATGCTGGATACCACTTCTGTGGGGGCTCTCTCATCAGCAGTCAATGGGTCGTATCAGCTGCTCACTGCTTCCAGTCGTGAGTAAAGAACATTCAAATCCTTCATCAGTGTTGCTTAGGCTCTGTTTCCCTCTCCCCGGAACCTTCTTTCAGAGCTAACAAAGTTTGGATAGGACTAGGGCGTCTCCAGGGAGACTGGTACCTTGGCATCTACATGCTGCAGATACTCAGGACAGATCAAAGAAAGCAGTTCTTCACATAAAGGTAAAGGGATCCCTGACCATTAGGTGGCCGACTCTGGGGTTGCGGCACTCATCTCGCTTTATTGGCTGAGGGAGCTGGCGTACAGCTTCCGGGTCATATGGCCAGCATGACTAAGCTGCTTCTGGCAAACCAGAGCAGCGCACGGAAACGCCATTTACCTTCCCGCCGGAGTGGTACCTATTTATCTACTTGCAGTTTGACGTGCTTTCGAACTGCTAGGTTGGCAGGAGCAGGGACTGAGCAACGGGAGCTCACCCCGTCGCGGGGATTTGAACCACCGACCTTCTGATTGGCAAATCCTAGGTTCTGTGGTTTAACCCACAGCGCCACCCGCATCCCCCATTCTCCACATAGCCGCACAGTAACCTTGGGTCAAATGTTTGTGGTGATGGCTTCTGTGAGGGAGGGGGAATGTGCCTGCAGCTTTCAAGTCAGCGCCCCCATCATCATGAAATAATAATAATAATAATAATTTATTATGTATACCTCTCCTATCCGGCTGGGCCTCCCCAGCCACTCCAGGCAGTTCCCAACAGATTAAAAACAGAATAAAACATCAAATATTAAAAACTTCCCTAAATGATATAAAAGACTTCCATTGAGTTATGAATGTATACTTACTCTTATCCATGCATTTGAAAATAATAATAACCAAAGAATTAACCTAAAGTTGAGTTCACACAGTTTGGGCAACCAGCATTTCCTCATGGGAACTTTTGCATCTTTCCAAAGCTTTGTTACACATATCCCTTGCCGTTTGCTAAACAGCTGTCAACAATCCTGAGCTTCCTTTTTCAATCACTGCCTGGCCTTAAATATGACCTGGAAGATTGTCTGTGGATTTTCTTTTTCTTTCTTTTTTTAAGTTTTTCTTTATACTTTTCAAGTTTATACATTTCATTAGTTTTACAAATCAATTTAAAATTCAAAACTTGACTTTCTTCCCTCTCTGCAGTTCCTTAATTTTTTTTAAAAAAATTCTGCATATCCAAATTCATTTCACTTGCTCATTTAATTATCTACTGTAAATATATACTCTTGTGAAACTGCAGGTTATTACAGTAAGTCTGCTAATGTTCTTATCTGTTCACAATTTATCTGTAAATATTCAATAAACCATTACCATTCTTTTATAAAAAGTTTGTTATCTTGATTTCTTATACTTCTGGTAAGTTTCGCCATTTCTGCATATTCCATGAGTTTTTGTATCCATTCTTCCTTTTCTGAGACTTCTCCTTTTTTCCATTTTGTCTGTGGTTTTTCTGGCACTTTGTACATGGTCTACCATATCACATTCTAGAGCTTCATTTAGATTAAACATTTTGGACTTTGGTTGAGAATTCCACACTGTAACATACACTTAATAATAACCACTGTAACGTGTTGCAAATATTTCAGTTTCCGCATCCAGGTGAGGCTTGGGGAATACAACATAAATGTCCTGGAAGGGTCAGAGGAGCTCATTGATGCTGAGAAACAAATTCCCCATCCCAAGTATGACCCGGTTACCACAGACAACGACATTATGCTCATCAAGCTGGCTACCCCTGCCACCATGAACTCCCGCGTCAGAGCCATTTCCTTGCCTTCGAAATGTGTGGCTGCTGGGACCGAGTGCCTGATCTCAGGATGGGGCAACACCCTCAGTGATGGATGTGAGTTAAAGGATGTTTCGTGCATTCAAATCACACAGGGCAACTTTTCTTTCGGCAGGAATTCAAGGCCAAACTAGACATTGCCATGGAGGTGCATCTAGCAGCCTCTCAGCACTTTTAGCAGTTGTAGCAGTAATAATAATAATAATAATAATAATAATAATAATGTTGTTTAGTCGTTTAGTCGTGTCCGACTCTTCATGACCCCATGGACCAGAGCACGCCAGGCACTCCTGTCTTCCACTACCTCCCGCAGTTTGGTCAAACTCATGTTCGCAGCTTCGAGAACACTATCCAACCATCTTGTCCTCTGTCGTCCCCTTCTCCTTGTGCCCTCAATCCTTCCCAACATCAGGGTCTTTTCCAGGGAGTCTTCTCTTCTCATGAGGTGACCAAAGTATTGGAGCCTCAGCTTCAGGATCTGACCTTCCAGTGAGCACTCAGGGCTGATTTCCTTAAGAATGGAGAGATTTGATCTTCTTGCAGTCCATGGGACTCTCAAGAGTCTCTGCCAGCACCATAATTCAAAAGCATCAATTCTTCAGCGAATATAATAATAATAATAATAATAATAATAATAATAATAATGGTAATAATAATAATAATAATAATAATAATAATAATAATAATAATAATTTATAGCAGCACATGCAGGGGCTGCTTAACCTTTTCCTCCCTGGCTATTCCACAGCCCATGTACCATTTCAAAGGGAGAAATGGCATGTTTGGATGCTTCTCAGTAGAAAACAAACCTGCCCAAATATTGAAATGTGACACGTTAGGGAGATTAAACTGAAACTCATTTCTTATGGGATTGTTATTTAGATCATTGGTACCCCCACTGTTGAGTCAAAAAAAGGCTTCTAAGGTGGCTTAAAGGTAAAGGTAAAGGACCCCTGACAGTTAAGTCCAGTCGCGAATGACTCTGGGGTTGAAGCGCTTGTCTAGCTTAACAGGCCAAGGGGCTGACGTTTGTCCTCAGACAGTTTTTCTGGGTTATGTGGCTTTCGAACTGCTAGGTTGGCAGGAGCAGGGACCGAGCAACGGGAGCTCACCCCGTTGTGGGGATTCGAACTGCCGACCTTCCAATCGGCAAGCCCTAGGCTTTGTGGTTTAGACCACAGTGCCACCCGCATCCCCAAGGTGGCTTATGTACCCTCAATTAAAACAAGGTAGTCCCTGCTTGCAAGTTTGCCATTTTACCAACACAACACAAAAGGAAAAACGGGGCAGGGAGGGATGAGGAAAATAGCAAACTACAAAGTAGATATGTAGATGGGGCAAGTTTTTGGTGGTTGTTCCTTTTTTAAAAGAAAAAAGAAAAGCCCTCAAACATGTAATTCCTGAACTTTGCAAACTGTAGTGGTATGGCCCCAGGAACGCTATACAATATCACAGGTCATGCTGTGGTTTGGTAGTTTTTGCTTCTCTCTTAATTTCTTGGTTTATAACAACATTCCTTATTTCCTTTCCCCCCACCCACTCCATTTTGGGGCAGTCAACTTGCCAGAGCTTCTTCAGTGCCTGGATGCTCCCGTTCTAAGTGACACCGAGTGCAAGGATGCCCTGGTGGGGCAAATCACCCCAAACATGATATGCGCAGGATACCTGGAAGGCGGCAAAGATTCCTGTGATGTGAGATGCTTTTTTGTGCCTTTTTTCTTTTGCTGAGACACAAACGCTGCTGCTGCTGCTACACTTGTGCCTTTAATTAGAAGAACCGTGTGGGTCACATTTGCAGATGACACCAGACTGGGGGAGGGGTAGCCAATGCCACAGATGACAGAATGAGGATTTGAAATGACTTTAACAGATTGGAGGATGGGAACCAAACCAATAAAATGAATTTCAATAGGGATAAATGCAAGGTTCTTCACTTAGACAGGGAAAACCAGCTGTGCACAAATAGAAGATGAGATTCCATACATTAAAAATAGGACACATCGTAGAAGGCAGGTTGAATCCAAACTGGAAAATATTGGCTTGTTGTGGAGTAAAGGCTAGGGGTTCAAACTGTTAAGTTGTGGGTGAACATATCAGACGACACAGTGATTCCTCAAACAGCTCTTGTTTATTCACAGGCCAGAAGAGAACTGAACTGAAGGGTTCAGTCAGCCTGCTTATATAGAGCTCCAGTACAACGTTACAGTAACAACTTTCTAAAACTATCCAATCACAGAACGTCACTTTCGATCCCTTATTTGCATAACTATCTACAGTATCCCCCTGCTGGCCCAGGGTGAGAACTTCAGTACATCACACAAACCATCTCCAGTGCTAAGTTGGGAAAATGAAATCCCTTTGAAGACCTTCAGAGGATTGGCTGTGTGTGTGTGTGTGTGTGTGTGTGTGTGCGCGCGTGCGTGCGCGTGCCATAATCATGCTTCAGATGCATAAATTGGTACCCAACTAAAAACAGACATTTCTTAACTACACAAATCTTTTATTTACAGGGGGATTCTGGTGGACCCATGGTATGCAATGGGGAGCTCCAAGGAATTGTGTCTTGGGGCATAGGGTGTGCTCTGAAAGGTTTTCCTGGCGTATACACCAAGGTCTGTAACTATGTGGACTGGATCCAAGAAACAATTGCAGCCAACTGAAAGATCCATCCCTGTCTTTGGATATTTGCCTTTTCTTCTGTTTAATTCAGCACCGTTGTGCTAAATAAAGTCAGATCATGTGATGAAGCCATCTTTTTATTTCATGAGTTAGCAGAGTTCCAAATGTGAACTAATTCCCCCCTCTACACTTTGAAGTTTTTATACTGGACATCCCGTGTTAAACATTCCTGTCACACAGTATTCCTGACTACTATAACCAGTGCTCCCCTCCCCCTAAAAAAAATGTTTAGGTGTACTCTCATTTTGACTCCAGAAAATGACCATTTTATAATTCAAATCAGGGAAAATAAATACAGTAAATGGAAAAAAGTACAAAGAACATGCATTACTCATATTGAAATACTGCCCCTCAATGAGGCCAAACTTTTGTCAGTAAAACACCGCACATCCACATTCCACACTGCTTCGCACATTAAACACTTGCTTCCATCTGAGACTCAGGAAACACTGGGAAAGGAAAGGAAGCTGCCATTGGAGGTGGTAAAAATGAAACTGACCAATCACCATGCTAGATTCCAATTCCTACTTCACACATTAAACGCTCGCTTCCCTCTGAGGCTCAGGAAACACCGTGACAAGAAATGAGGCCGCCATCAGGGGTAGCAAAGGAGCTGACGATTCACCGTGCTAGAGAAGAAACTAATTTTTTATACTTTTTTTTTTGTTTCTTCTCCTGTTAGATTCACAAAATGTTTAGGGGTATGCGTACCCCCAAACAAAAGCACTGATTATAACACCCATTAAGGAAGTAAGTTCATTTTGGAATGAATGGAGAATTGAACCAAATGGGGTTCAGTTTCAAAATAAATGCATTGGGAAATGAATGGTTGTGTAGATTTCTTGCCCCATTTGTACCCATTTGTTCGCAGTGAAGCTTACCTGGCTTTGGGGGCTGATGCTCTTAGAGGCTATCATTTTATTTATCCATAATGAATTGTACGACATTCCGGGGGGAAATAGTAGGTAACACAAAAAAGCGCCCCCACAACTGTTAACTACTGAAATCAGTTTTGCTATCACTGCCCCCATGGCGATAGCAACTTTCCCACCCACCCCTAAAGTCAGAAGCAAGAACCAAAGAACAAAAATGCATGTAGGTACCGAAAGAAATACAAGTCTAATGAATGAATAATGAGGACTTGCCCTACTGGATAAAAACGAGAATCCTCCTGTTTAAATATGTTGTTACAAAAGTTAGGTGCCTCCACATTTCTATGCTGAGCAGTGGCAAAAACCCATGGGGTACCAGGCACAAATCCAGGGCCTATGGTCCTTTGGGGAATTGAAGACATAGCGGAGGCTGTGGTAGCTTTAAAAATGTGATTTATTCACATACAGTGATACCCCGGGTTACAGAAACTTCAGGTTACAGACTCTGCTAACCCAGATATAGTACCTCGGGTTAAGAACTTTGCTTCTGGATGAGGACAGAAATCGAGCGGAGGCGGCGCAGCGGGAGGCCCCATTAGCTAAAGTGGTACCTCAGGTTAAGATCAGTTTCAGGTTAAGAACGGACCTCCGGAACGAACTAAGTTCTTAACCGGAGGTACCACTGTATTTAGACCTGATTTTAGATGGAGCCCAGATCTTAAAGCATAGTCATCTCAAGAGGGGCTTGTTCCCACCAGCAGGGCAGCGCTAGAGTCCAGGGTACCCCTTTTTTCTTTTTCCTCCCTTCTTCCTCTCAGCACACCTTGTTAAATACACCTCACACCCAGTTACCCAGGCAACCTTCCAACCCCCCCCAGTCTGTTCACACCTCAGGGCGGGGGGGGGGGAGGACAGTTCTCCTGTGCTGCCAAATGGCCCTCAATGGCCCCGCATTGTTTCTTAATGGCCCTAGCTTGGCCAGGCCCTTTTGCATAGGCTGGCCCAGGAATCCCTCTGCAGCTTGTATTTCTCCCTTCACATCCCAAGTCATCAAAATCCTACCATTTATTAATTTCTAGGGGTTATCCCCCCCACCCAATCTATAACACCACTATTGTCTAGCCAGATGCTTTGAGAAAGCCTCCCAGGTCAAACTCTGTCGACTCAAGCAGCTGATTACCAGAACCCATGTATTACACAGATCAGTCACAAACAGGAGAACCATTCATGCTTGGAGGATAGTAATAATAATAATAATAATAATAATAATAACAACAACAACAACAACAACAACAACAACAACAACAACAACAACAACAACAACAATAATAATAATTTATTATTTGTACCCCGCCCATCTGGCTGGGTTTCCCCAGCCACTCTGGGCGGCTTCCATAGAAACCAAAAATACACTAAAATATCACAGATTAAAAACATCCCTGAACAGGGCCACCTTAAGATGTCTTCTGAATGTCAGGTAGTTATTTATTGTTTTGACATCTGATGGGAGGGCGTTCCACAGGGCGGGTGCCACTACCGATAAGGCCCTCTACCTGGTTCCCTGTAGCTTTGCTTCTTGCAATGAGGGAACCGCCAGAAGGCCCTCGGCGCTGGACCTCAGCATCCGGGCAGAATGATGGGGGTGGAGACGCTCCTTCAGGTATACTGGACCGAGGCCGTTTAGGGCTTTAAAGGTCAGCACCAACACTTTGAATTGTGCTCAGAAACGTACTTTCAAGACCGGTGTTATGTGGTCTCGGCAGCCGCCCCCAGTCACCAGTCTAGCTGCCGCATTCTGGGGATAGAACAGGGGTCATCCACCGCCTGATAAAGAACAGTCTATGAGGCACAAAGACTTTCCTGAAAATCTTGAGCGTTGTCAGCATGGACTGGGGTGGCTCTGCAGATTTTGGAGGGAGTTCCCTCCCAACTCTACCTGGGCATGCTGCAGATTGAATGGTGGACCTGCTAGACACAAGGCGGAAATGCTACCAATGAGTCAAACATCTCTTCCCCAAAGGACTTAGGTCTATATACATAGGTTTACTGTGATGGCCTGGGATTCCGATTCAGAGGATGAACCAGAGGAATCCCAGCCTGCACAGGAGTCCCCGCCTCCAGGGCCGACTGAACTGGGGCAAGGCCTAGATGCTGAAGAGCCTGCACCTGTGGCAGAGCACCAGGAGCTGGCCCCAGGTGAAACCCTTCAGGCCCCAGAGGGGCTTGAGGACTCAGTGGCTACAGGTGAGCCTCCTCCAGGGCCCAGTAACCCTTCGGCCTCTCCTGATCTGCAGAGGCTTAGGGCAGAGAGGCGAAGGGAACTGGTTGCTCCCAGGAGGAGTGCTCGCCTTAAGGCCAGAGGAGGCGGGGCTCCTGGGGGCCGGGACCGCCCCTGGCCTTAGAAGAGGATAAAAGCCCAGTCAGCCCGGTCCCAGGTTGTGGGAGCAACGTCGTTGTTGGCTTTGGACCTTCCTGTGTTCTTGATCCCTGCTTGGCCTCCTGTTCCTGACCATCCGGTGCTCCTGTTCCCTGCTCGGCCTCCTGTTCCTGACCATCTGGTGTTCCTGTACCCTGCTCGGCCTCCTGTTCCAGCGTTCCTGTTCCCCGCCCGGCTCTCCGCCTCGGACCTCGCCCCTCTTCGTGTGGACTCAGACTACGCTCAAGGTACCTTTCCCCCGGGTCCAGCACAGTTTGCTCCCGCCACACCCGCACTCCCCCTTCGTTGGGGTGCGTTCGGGAAGAGCCAGAGGCCATGGCTGACCAGGTGGCTGCGCTGGTGGCTTTGGCCCAGAAGAACCAGGCCTTGACTCACACCGTGCAGCAGCTCAGCGACGCGGTTACGGCACTTCAGCAGCGCTTGGAAGCCCTACCGGCTCCTGGGGCCGACGCCCCGGCTCCTGGCAAGTACCCAGTGGCTTTGCCCGAGAAATTTGATGGAGCCCCGGCCAGCTTTCCCATGTTCCTCGCCCAAGCCAAGCTGTATATTCAGGGGCGAGCCCGGAACTTCCCTGACGACCGCACCAAGGTGCACTTTTTGATTAGTTTGTTAAAGGACCAGGCGGCCAAGTGGGCGTTGCCGCTACTCAGGCAAGACTCCCCCTTGCTGGCAGACTATACGGGGTTTTGCAATCTTTTGGAGGCCGCGTTCGGCAACCCCCAGAAAGGGAGTCAAGCCAACCGGGCGATTCGGCAGTTGAAACAGGGCGAGTCCACGGTGGCCGCATATACCACGGAGTTTCGGCTGTTGGCACAGGACTTGACCTGGAACGACTCGGCATTGCGGGACCAGTATCTCGAAGGGCTTTCGGACGAGATACTGGACCAGCTGGCCACAATGGAACGCCCCACCACGCTAGACACTCTCATTCAATGGAGTCTACAGATAGACGACCGGCTGGAGGATCGTCGCCAGGCCCGGGGCCGACGACACCTCCAGTTCTCGGCACCAGTTTCTTCCGGCAGCCCCACGGTCACAACTGAGTTATCGGAGGAGCCTATGCAGCTCGGGGCAGTGCGGCCACGCCTTTCCCCCGCAGAGAAGGTGCGGCGTCGGGAGGGGAATCTATGTCTCTACTGTGGCGGAAGTGGACACTACGCTCGGTCCTGCCCTGAGAAACGCCAGCCGCAGGGAAACCGCCAACCCCCAGTAGCTGATGGCCCTAGCTACCGGGGGTCCCAAACAGCGCAGAATGGGCCCGCACCAATGGACTTGCAACATCTTATGGTTCCGGTACGTTTATACCCTCCAGGTGGGCCCTGGATTCTTACCCATGCTTTGGTGGATTCAGGAGCAACCCGTTCTTATATGGACGCTGCTTTTGCTGCCCATCATCAGGTGCCACTTCGGAACAAGCCAGAACCGGTCCAGGTGGAAGCAATTGACGGACGGCTTCTACGTTCAGGAGCCGTTACTCAGGAGACCCAGCCCCTGGTCCTGTGTCTCCAGCAGCACCGGGAGTTGCGAACTTTGGACATTGCCTCTATGCCCCGGTTCCCCCTCGTGCTCGGGATGGACTGGCTGGAAGCTCACAACGTTCAGATTGACTGGGTCAAACGGACTGTGCACTTCCCAGACCCATGTTCCCATGCTCAATCCGAGACGCTGGCGGCCGCGCCCACGGAGGAGGCAGCACCCACGCTCCCAGCCGTGTACCAGGACTACCAGGACGTGTTCAAGGAACGGGGGGCAGACCAGCTGCCGCCGCATCGGCCTTTTGACTGCGGCATAGACCTCCAGCCCGGAGCGCCCTTACCAGTGAGTCGCTTATATTCTCTAACAGAGCCAGAGCGCGAGGCTTTGCAGGACTTCTTGCGCAAGAACCTGGAGCGTGGGTTCATTAGGCCTTCCACCTCGCCTACCGCGGCACCAGTGCTCTTTGTTAAGAAGAAATGTGGGGAACTTCGCCCTTGCCATGATTACCGAGCCCTGAACAAAATTACCATCCCAGACCGGTACCCCTTGCCCCTTATCTCGGAGTTGCTGGAGCGGGTGCAAGGGGCACAGGTGTTCACCAAGCTGGACCTCCGGGGGGCCTACAACTTGATTCGGATCCGAGCCGGGGATGAGTGGAAGACAGCATTTGGGACCCGGTACGGGCAGTTCGAATACTTGGTTATGCCTTTCGGTTTGTGCAACGCGCCTGCTGTGTTCCAACGCTACATCAACCACGTGTTCCAGGACTTGTTAGACAAGTACGTGGTGGTGTACTTGGATGACATACTGGTTTACTCCCGTGACCCGGCTCGCCATGAGGGACATGTCCGGACCGTGCTGCAGCGCTTGCGTGAGCACCGTTTGTACGCAAAGCTCAGCAAGTGCGAGTTCCATCAGCGGACTGTGGACTTCCTTGGACACCGGCTCTCTCCAGATGGGGTGCAGATGGACCCTGGGAAGGTGGCAGCGGTTCGAGAATGGGCGGCACCCCGGAACCGCAAGGACCTACAGCGTTTCCTGGGGTTCGCCAACTACTACCGGACCTTCATCGCAGATTATGCTCATCGCACCACCCCGTTGACCCGGCTACTGCGCCCAAAGACGCCGTTTTCCTGGGACAAGGAGGCAGAGGAGGCGTTTCAGGGGTTGAAGGCCTGTTTCCAGAGGGCGCCAATCTTACAACATCCTGACCCCTCTCGACCCTTTGTGGTGGAGACCGACGCCTCCAGTACGGCTCTCGGTGCCGTCTTGTCTCAACAGAATGGACCTGAAGCGCCACTCTTACCCTGTGCCTTCTATTCCCGCCAGCTCCTACCAGCGGAGCGTAACTATACTGTGTGGGAGCGGGAACTACTGGCCATCAAGGTGGCCTTTGAGGTCTGGCGCCACCATCTTGAGGGGGCACGACATCCGGTGGAGGTGAGAACCGACCACCGGAACCTGGAGTACCTCCAGACCACCCGCAAGCTGAACCAAAGACAGATCCGGTGGGCGTTGTTCTTTTCCCGGTTCCAGTTCCGGATCCGCTACATCCCTAGCTCTCAGAACCAGAAGGCGGATGCCCTGTCCCGGAAACCTGAAGACAACTCAGACACGGTACAGCAAGCAGAACCCACCACGATCCTACCTCCAGCTGCATTCCTGGCCACCCAGGAGGCGGAGCCACTGCAGGCTCGGGTGCGGAAACAGCAGCGGGTCGACGCTTGGGCCCAGGAACGACTCCAGGAGCTGGCTGAAGGGTCCAGCCCACAGTATCCGGGGCTGGTCCTGCATCAGGGCCTTCTGCTGCACCACGGTCGTCTGTACATCCCGCCAGGGCCACTGCGGCTGGAGGTTCTCCGGATGGCCCATGATGCCCCAGCAGCGGGGCACTTTGGACGGTATCGGACCACCCATCTGGTCAGTCGTGAGTTTTGGTGGCCCCGCCTGAAGGCTGACGTGGCTCGATACGTTGCTGGTTGTGATGTCTGCCGGCGCGCCAAGGGCCCTACCGGGCGACCCCCCGGCCTACTTCAGCCATTGCCAGTTCCACCGCACCCTTGGCACACGGTTTCGTTGGACTTTGTAGTGGACTTACCCCCGTCTCGTGGTTGTACCTGCCTCCTAGTTTTCTCCGACCATTTCACCAAGATGGTGCACTGCGCCCCCTGCCCATCTGTACCCACAGCCAAGGAAACCGCTCAGCTGTACCTTCAGCATGTCTTCCGCCTGCATGGCCTACCTGAGCGCGTGGTGTCCGACCGGGGCGTTCAGTTCACATCCCGGTTCTGGCGAGCATTACACCAGACCCTCAGGACAGAGGTCTGCCTCTCGTCAGCCTACCACCCACAGACCGATGGCCAGACGGAACGGGCGAACGCGGTGCTGGAGCAGTACCTCCGGTGTTACTGCAGCTACCAGCAGGATGACTGGGTCGACCACCTGGCATTGGCAGAGTTCGCCTACAACAACGCGGTGAATGCGTCCACCCAGCAGACCCCGTTCCAGGCCAGTTACGGTTATCATCCACGGCTGTTTCCAGATGTGCTGCCGGCATCCGCGGTCCCGGCGGTGACGGAGTGGCTTCAAGAGCTCCAGTCCCAGCAACAGCTTTTGGTGGAGCAACTGCACCAGGCCAAGGAAGCGTACAAAGCCCAGGCCGACCGCCACCGCCAGGTGGGGCCGGAACTTCGCGTCGGTGACCTGGTTTGGCTCTCCACTCGCCACCTCCACCCTTCTCGACCTTCGCGGAAGTTGGACGCCCGATTCACCGGCCCGTTCCTTATCGTGGACCAAGTCTCTCCTGTGGCATTCCGTCTCCGGTTACCCGCAACCCTGAAGGTTCACCCGGTCTTCCACAGGTCCCTTCTGAGTCCAGTGGCCCCACCCGACGAGTTCCACCCGAACCGTCCCCGACCGCAGCCAGTGTTGGTTCAGGGAGAGCCTGAGTACGAGGTGGAACGCATCCTGGACTCCCGATACCGCAGGGGAAAGCTGCAGTATCTCATTGACTGGAAGGGGTACGGACCGGAGGACCGTTCCTGGGAACCAGCGGCCAACGTCCACGCACCTGCCTGCCTCCGAGAGTTCCATGCGACGTACCCCGGCAAGCCGGGTCCGGACCATCGGTTGAGGGGGGGGGCCTGGGAGGGGGGATGGTGTGATGGCCTGGGATTCCGATTCAGAGGATGAACCAGAGGAATCCCAGCCTGCACAGGAGTCCCCGCCTCCAGGGCCGGCTGAACTGGGGCAAGGCCTAGATGCTGAAGAGCCTGCACCTGTGGCAGAGCACCAGGAGCTGGCCCCAGGTGAAACCCTTCAGGCCCCAGAGGGGCTTGAGGACTCAGTGGCTACAGGTGAGCCTCCTCCAGGGCCCAGTAACCCTTCGGCCTCTCCTGATCTGCAGAGGCTTAGGGCAGAGAGGCGAAGGGAACTGGTTGCTCCCAGGAGGAGTGCTCGCCTTAAGGCCAGAGGAGGCGGGGCTCCTGGGGGCCGGGACCGCCCCTGGCCTTAGAAGAGGATAAAAGCCCAGTCAGCCCGGTCCCAGGTTGCGGGAGCAACGTCGTTGTTGGCTTTGGACCTTCCTGTGTTCTTGATCCCTGCTTGGCCTCCTGTTCCTGACCATCCGGTGCTCCTGTTCCCTGCTCGGCCTCCTGTTCCTGACCATCCGGTGTTCCTGTACCCTGCTCGGCCTCCTGTTCCAGCGTTCCTGTTCCCCGCCCGGCTCTCCGCCTCGGACCTCGCCCCTCTTCGTGTGGACTCAGACTACGCTCAAGGTACCTTTCCCCCGGGTCCAGCACATTTACATTGAAAAGAGGTGTTCCACAGGGAGAGGCCACTACTGAGTAGGCCCTCTGCCTGGTTCCCTGCAACCTCATTTCTCATAGTGAGGGAACTGCCAGAAGGCCCTCAGAGATGGGTGACACCTGGCTTGAGAGCAGTACATGTGAAAAGGATCTAGGAGTCTTGGTTGACCACAAACTTGTCAACCAACAGTGTGCCAACAGTGTTGACGTGACAGCTAAAAAAGCCAATGCAATTCTGGGCTGCATCAATAGGAGTATAGCATCTAGATCAAGGGAAGTAATACTGCCACTGTATTCTGCTCTGGTCAGACCTCACCTGGAGTACTGTGTCCAGTTCTGGGCACCACAGTTCAAGAAGGACACTGACAAACTGGAACGTGTCCAGAGGAGGGCAACCAAAATGGTCAAAGGCCTGGAAACGATGCCTTATGAGGAACAGCTAAGGGAGCTGGGCATGTTTAGCCTGGAGAAGAGGAGGTTAAGGGGTGATATGATAGCCATGTTCAAATATATAAAAGGATGTCACATAGAGGAGGGAGAAAGGTTGTTTTCTGCTGCTCCAGAGAAGCGGACACGGAGCAATGGTTCCAAACTACAAGAAAGAAGATTCCACCTAAACATTAGGAAGAACTTCCTGACAGTAAGAGCTGTTTGACAGTGGAATTTGCTGCCAAGGAGTGTGGTGGAGTCTCCTTCTTTGGAGGTCTTTAAGCAGAGGCTTGACAACCATATGTCAGGAGTGCTCTGATGGTGTTTCCTGCTTGGCAGGGGGTTGGACTCGATGGCCCTTGTGGTCTCTTCCAACTCTATGATTCTATGATTCTATGAGATAGATCTCAGTGTCCAGACTGGATGATGGAGGTGGAAACACTCCTTCAGGTATGCTGGGTTGAGGTCATTTCGGGCTTTAAAGGTCAGCACCAACACTTTGAATTGTGCTCAGAAACATACTGGGAGCCAGTGTAGATCCTTTAGAACCAGTGTTATATGGTCCCAGTGGCCACTCCCAGACACAAGTCTAGCTGCCACAGTCTGGATTTGCTGTAGTTTCGGAGTCACCTTCAAAGGTAGCCCCATGTAGAGCGCATTGCAGTAGTCCAAGCAGGAAATAACTAGAGCATGCACCACTATAGCGAGACAGGTAGGGTCTCAGTCAGTGTACCAGATGGAGCTGGTAGACAGCTGCCCTGGACACATAACTGACCTGTGCTTCGCTTCCATGGACAGCTGTGAGTCCAAAATGACCCTCAAGCTGCGTGCCTGGCCCTTCAGGGGCACAGTTATCCCATAGCCTTATCCTCCACGAATCTGTCTCTCTACAGCCTGGATCTCAACCGAGATAAGTAGCATTAACTGATATGAACCCTGAAAGAAGAAGGTATGAACATGGTGGGGAGGAGAAACACCCAGTGTCATTAATAGGTGAAGCTTTTCCTGGCACGGAGATACCACGTTAAATTTCTCCATTCCAGGCTACTGTGAAATGCAAAAGAGCAGGGGAAGAAGAAAAACTGCAACCTTCTGTATTACTTCCCCTTGCTTGTGTTACACTAGCAACAATTCTCCACGGTTCCCTGTGCCAGAACTATGGGCACCAACCAGCAGGAAAGTCCCCGTCCCCCCCTGGGAAGGAAAAACCTGGGTCTGACAGCATTGTATAGATAGGCTAAGGAGGGAGTGCAGAATTGATCTCTGGAATCTTTCTGACTTCTCAGGGCCAGGGGGAGGTCTTTTGCCACCCAGGGTAGGGGAAAGAATGCTCTCTGCGCTAACATTTAGTCACATGCTGGGCACGAGAATCTAAACTCATGAAATAACAACAACTACACCCACCGGATGTGCATATTCAAGTTCAGAAGATACTGGGCAGATTTTACTAACTGATGCAATTGGAGATATGTCTGCCTTTAGCAGGCAAGAAGTGGCCTTTTATTTGAGGACAGTTGGGGCATTCTGGGGCATGCATGTTCCTACTGGGCATGGTGCACACACATAAAGCTCGTGTCCTCCAACATTTCTCCGATGAAAGTAAGGATGTCCTATTCCATCATCATCATCATTATCACCACCATCATCATATTAATACCACTCTACCTATCTGACTGAGGGACGTGGGTGGTGCTGTGGATTAAACCACAGAGCCTAGGACTTGCCAATCAGAAGGTCGGTGGTTCCTGCTTGGCAGGGGGTTGGACTCGATGGCCCTTGTGGTCTCTTCCAACTCTATGATTCTATGATTCTATGATTCCCCGCGACGGGGTGAGCTCCCGTTGCTCGGTCCCTGCTCCTGCCAACCTAGCAGTTTGAAAGCACGTCAAAGTGCAAGTAGATAAATAGGTACTGCTCCAGCGGGAAGGTAAATGGCGTTTCCGTGCGCTGCTCTGGTTCGCCAGAAGCGGCTTAGTCATGCTGGCCACATGACCCTGAAGCTATATGCCGGCTTCCTCGGCAAGTAAAGTGAGATGAGCGCCGCAACCCCAGAGTCGGCCACGACTGGATCTAATGGTCAGGGGTCCCTTTAACTTTTACCTATCTGACTGGGTTGCCCCAGCCACTTTGGGCTGCTTTCAACATATATAAAAACATACTAAAACATGAAACATTTAAAAACTTCCCTCTACAGGGCTGCCTTCAGGTGTCATCTAAAGGTTGTATAGTTACTTATCTCCTTGGCTTGGGGGCCACATAACTCCATTCCCTCCAACATTTCTCTGATGAAGATACGTCCTAAGGAAAAGCGGGATATTCCGTGATCAAATAAGAAACCAGAATGGCTTCTTTAAATCTCGGACTGTCCCTGAAATTTGGATCTGTAGCTACAAAGGATTCACAACACTCCCTAGCCAGAATAGTGTGAAAACAAAACAAATTCCTTCCAGTAGCACCTTAAAGACCAACTAAGTCAGTTCTTGGTATGAGCTTTCGTGTGCATGCACACTTCTTCAGATACACTGAAACAGAAGTTTCCAGACCCTTCTATATAGTGAGAAGGTGGGGAGGGGTATTACTCAGAAGGGTGGTGGGAATGGGTGATTGGCAGATAGCTGTGATGAGCCTGTTGACGACTCTTAACGACTGCAATAGGTCTTACAGGAAAAAGCAAGGGGTGAAAAGGTGAAAAATGGCTTTGTCATGTATAATGAGATAAGAATCCAAGGTCTTTGTTCAGACCAGGTTTCTCCATGGTTTTGAGTTTGGTGATAAGTTGTAATTCAGCAGCTTCTCTTTCCAGTCTATTTCTGAAATTCCTTTGTAGTAAAACAGCTACTTTGAGATCTTGTATAGAATGTCCTGGGAGATTGAAATGTTCTCCTACTGGTTTCTCTGTCTTGTGATTCCTGATGTCCGATTTATGTCCGTTTATTCTTTGGCGTAAGGTCTGGCCTGTTTGTCCAATATAGAGAGCTGAAGGACACTGTTGGCATTTTATGGCATACACAATGTTAGACGATGAGCAATTAAATAGTCCCGAGATGGTATGTGTGATGTTGTTGGGGCCAGTAATGGTGTTGTCCGGGTGTATGTGGCAGCAAAGTTGGCATCTGGGTTTATTGCAGGCTCTGGTGCCAGTGTCCGTGTTAGGTCTGGTTGTAGTATTATTGTGGGTTAGGAGTTGTTTAAGACTGGGTGGCTGTCTGTAGGCAATGAAAGGTCTTCCTCCCAGAGCTTGAGAAAGAGAACTGTCATTGTCCAGGAGAGGTTGTAGATCTCTGATGATGCGTTGTACTGTTTTAACTTGGGAGCTGTATGTGATGACTAGAGGTGTTCTGTTATTTTCTTTTTTGGGTCTGTCTTGCAGCAAGTTCTCTCTGGGTATCAGTCTGGCTCTGTTGATCTGTTGTCTAACTTCATCTGTTGGGTATTTTAGTTCTAAAAAGGTTTGCTGTAGATCTCTTAGGTGAGAGTCTCTGTCTGTAGAATTGGAACAGATGCGGCTGTAACGTAGTGCCTGGCTATATACAATGGACTGTTTGGTATGTTTGGGATGGTAGCTAGAGGCATGTCGATATGTTTGTCGGTCAGTTGGTTTACGGTATAAGGTGTTGTCTATGTGCCCATCCTGTATTTTTATAGTAGTGTCCAAAAAATGTATTTCTTGCATAGATTGATTCATTGTTAGGTTGATTGTGGGGTGAAAATCATTGAATTTCTGGTGGAAGGTGTCCAGGGTCTGTTGACCATGTGTCCAGATGATAAAAATATCGTCAATGTATCGCAGGTACAAGAGAGGTTTGAGTGGGTAGGAGTTTAGGAAACGTTGTTCTAAATCTGCCATGAAGATGTTGGCATACTGTGGGGCCATGCGGGTGCCCATTGCTGTGCCGCTGATCTGAAGGAACAGGTCATCACCGAATTTGAAGTTGTTGTGGGTAAGGACAAATTGGCAGAGTTTGGTGGCAAAGTCCGCTGTGGTTTTATCTGAAATGGTGTTCCTTATAGCTTGTAAACCATCGTTTACATCGTTGTAAAACATCCCACACAACGATGGTTTACAAGCTATAAGGAACACCATTTCAGATAAAACCACAGCGGACTTTGCCACCAAACTCTGCCAATTTGTCCTTACCCACAACAACTTCAAATTCGGTGATGACCTGTTCCTTCAGATCAGCGGCACAGCAATGGGCACCCGCATGGCCCCACAGTATGCCAACATCTTCATGGCAGATTTAGAACAACGTTTCCTAAACTCCTACCCACTCAAACCTCTCTTGTACCTGCGATACATTGACGATATTTTTATCATCTGGACACATGGTCAACAGACCCTGGACACCTTCCACCAGAAATTCAATGATTTTCACCCCACAATCAACCTAACAATGAATCAATCTATGCAAGAAATACATTTTTTGGACACTACTATAAAAATACAGGATGGGCACATAGACACCACCTTATACCGTAAACCAACTGACCGACAAACATATCGACATGCCTCTAGCTACCATCCCAAACATACCAAACAGTCCATTGTATATAGCCAGGCACTACGTTACAGCCGCATCTGTTCCAATTCTACAGACAGAGACTCTCACCTAAGAGATCTACAGCAAACCTTTTTAGAACTAAAATACCCAACAGATGAAGTTAGACAACAGATCAACAGAGCCAGACTGATACCCAGAGAGAACTTGCTGCAAGACAGACCCAAAAAAGAAAATAACAGAACACCTCTAGTCATCACATACAGCTCCCAAGTTAAAACAGTACAACGCATCATCAGAGATCTACAACCTCTCCTGGACAATGACAGTTCTCTTTCTCAAGCTCTGGGAGGAAGACCTTTCATTGCCTACAGACAGCCACCCAGTCTTAAACAACTCCTAACCCACAATAATACTACAACCAGACCTAACACGGACACGGACACTGGCACCAGAGCCTGCAATAAACCCAGATGCCAACTTTGCTGCCACATACACCCGGACAACACCATTACTGGCCCCAACAACATCACACATACCATCTCGGGACTATTTAATTGCTCATCGTCTAACATTGTGTATGCCATAAAATGCCAACAGTGTCCTTCAGCTCTCTATATTGGACAAACAGGCCAGACCTTACGCCAAAGAATAAACGGACATAAATCGGACATCAGGAATCACAAGACAGAGAAACCAGTAGGAGAACATTTCAATCTCCCAGGACATTCTATACAAGATCTCAAAGTAGCTGTTTTACTACAAAGGAATTTCAGAAATAGACTGGAAAGAGAAGCTGCTGAATTACAACTTATCACCAAACTCAAAACCATGGAGAAACCTGGTCTGAACAAAGACCTTGGATTCTTATCTCATTATACATGACAAAGCCATTTTTCACCTTTTCACCCCTTGCTTTTTCCTGTAAGACCTATTGCAGTCGTTAAGAGTCGTCAACAGGCTCATCACAGCTATCTGCCAATCACCCATTCCCACCACCCTTCTGAGTAATACCCCTCCCCACCTTCTCACTATATAGAAGGGTCTGGAAACTTCTGTTTCAGTGTATCTGAAGAAGTGTGCATGCACACGAAAGCTCATACCAAGAACTGACTTAGTTGGTCTTTAAGGTGCTACTGGAAGGAATTTGTTTTGTTTTGACTATGGCAGACCAACACGGCTACCTATCTGTAACCAGAATAGTGTGGTTATTAGGTTATGAAATTCTCTGTAAAGCTAAAGAAGGTCCGAACAATGTATGAACGGCTTTGTGGTTTCCTCGGCACTGTATATTTCCTGTCCAGTCTGGCCGAAGCTCAGCATGGGCCTGCCATTCATCTGCCATATAATTCCATGCCCTGCACTTCCGACGGGCTTTAGAATGCTGCACTCCCCTGGGCCGGCTGTAGCCCACACAGAACAGGATTACAGGATTTGTGATGTTTCATAAGCATCCAAGATGGCGGAAAGGGGGCCCAAGACAGGACTCAGCTGTGTACATTGGCAGAACAACCACACCACCACATCTCAATTCCTAGAAATGTTTCACTTCAGATATAAGGCATCTGGGGTTATGTTATCACCTGGGCACTTGCAAGGTCTATTTTAACCAAGCTGATGCAAGACTATGGGAAGAGGAAAGCTGGTGGGACCTTGGGCTGAGGAGATAAGGTCCTAGGGAAGGTATAAATGTGGAGAGATGCCTTCAGAAAGTCCTGTTGTAACTGACGAATCCACTGAGAAGACATCATGAAACTCCTCTTGGTCATTGCCTTCCTGGGAGCAGCAGGTGAGTCCTTCAAAATGCCAGGTTTTAAAAGAATAGAAAATGAGCCCCTGTTTCCAGTGGGTTTTGGGTACTGCTTTGAAAAGAATTTGTTAGCTCTTTTTTATGGTATGTCTGCATATCACCTTGAGACAGATGTAAAAGGTGATTCGTAAATTAATTTATTACAGAGTAATGAGGAGGTTATAAATAATAGAGTTATTAATAATAATATAATAAATAATAGAGTTATTGAAGTCGTAGGTCTATGCTAGGTAAGACTGTTGCTGTAGAGCAGGCATAGGCAAACTCGGCCCTCCAGATGTTTTGGGACTACAACTCCCATGATCCCTAGCTAGCAGGACCACTGGTCAGGGATGATGGGAATTGTAGTCCCAAAAAACATCTGGAGGGCCGAGGTTGCCTATGCCTGTTGTAGATGCTTGAGGAATTCATTCTTTAAGAATTTTAATGTAAAATTATCTGATCTAATATGTGGATTGCAACACAGTGATTCAGTTTCTGCACTTTCCAGTTCTCAATTCAAAAATCATATAGAAACATGTGACATCTCTTTTGAGAGAAAACACTACTACTACTACTAATTTATTATTTCTACCCCCGCCCATCTGGCTGGGTTTCCCCAGCCTCTCTGGGCGGCTTTCAACAGAACATTAAAAACAGAGTAAAACTTCAAACATTAAAAACTTCCCTAAACAGGGCTGCCTTCAGATGTCTTCTAAAGCCATAGTTATTTATTTCCTTGACAACTGATGGGAGGGTGTTCCACAGGGTGGGTGCCACTACCGAGAAGGCCCTCTACCTGGTTCCCTGTAACCTCCCTTCTTGCAGTGAGGGAACTGCCAGAAGGCCCTCAGAGCTGGACCTCAGTGTCTGAGCTGAATGATGGGGGTTCTTCTCGCTTCTTCAGGTATACCGGGCCGAGGTACAGTATACAGAAAATACTGAAACTGAGATGAGATTAAAAATATGCATTTAAAAAGACATATGTTTATATGTGCATCTTCCTGCGGTGTCTTTTAAATACAGTTTTGTATGGGAACTGGACAGAGCAGTCCTATGGGTGAGCATATGTAAAACTGATATGCACATCCTGAAGAACCAGAAATATAGATATTCCTGAGATGTGACCACATGAAACTCAAGGGATCGAGCAACTGCCTCTCCCTTCTTAACCTTAACTTCAAGGCCAGGTCAAGTTGTCAATAAGAAACTGTGCCTAATTGGGGTTTTGTTTTGCTTTCTGAAGAATCCAAGTTACTTTGCAGTCCATGCTCATTCTGATTTGTTTTTGTCAGTTGCTCGCCCCTTTGATGATGACGACAAGATTGTGGGAGGATACACTTGCGAGAAGAACTCCGTCCCCTACCAAGTATCACTGAATTCTGGGTACCACTTCTGTGGGGGTTCCCTCATCAATGAACAATGGGTTGTCTCAGCTGCTCATTGCTACAAATCGTGAGTGACTGACACTTCCTTTCTCCATTGCCGTGTTTGTACTGCAAACCCACAAGATTTCAACATTTCAGCAGAGCTGGAGTTTAGGAATAGTAAGAACCAGTGTGGGTTTCGAGGGCTCCAGATTGTTCAGAGTAGACCCCTCTCGTTTTCATGTAACTAAGCAACACCACAGCCTATCGCCATGATGGAGCCATTGGTAGCTGCAACTGAATATAGATTTTGAAAGCATATTCTGGGTGGGTCTTCCAGGACAATGCGCTGAACTAGATCCTGAAGTGTAGAATGAAGAAAGCCTTCTATTGATCCAGGAAAGGCAAAAGGCACGATTTCTAATATTTATACTAGACCCATCCAATCCAGAGACTTCTTGCCATCTGTCAAACACTGTCTCATAGTACCCAATGGCTCCCTGGGTCCCTTTGGGGAAAGGGCAGGATATAAATTTAACGAACAAACAAACAAGCATTCCCCTCTGAACTTAAAGAGGACTCTGAGATCTGAGCATGAAGATTGAGCCACAAAGCAGAAGTTTCTCTGTCTTTCACACCTTTCGCTAAATTGTGTTGTGTACTTAGAGCTTCACTGGGATTATTTCCATTTTTTATTGAACATAATTTATTTACCACTTCAGTGCTATTTTTCTAGAAAAAGAAGTGCCAGAGCTCAGAAGTGCCATTTTATTGTAGTAAACCTTCTAACTGGTTTACATGAAATCTTGAATCTAATGTGCAATTTAAAAAACAAACACACACAAAAAACTTCCAGGGACAGCAGAATGGCACCACTTATAGTCATTTTAATGAACGAGCTGGCACCATGCTGTTTTTTATTGTACTAATTTGTATGGTTTTAATAGATATATATCTCTGTCAATGTATGTTTAATTGTTTTTTTATGTGTTTTTCTGTGTTTTTAGCAATTCATATTTTTATGTCAGGTAAAAAGGTGTGGGGTGTATAAATAAATATATAGCAACAACAACAACAATTAATGGAATGATATAAATATATAGCAATTATTACTATTATTAGAATTTATTTATTCAGTATTCACAGAGAGAGACAACGGAATGCAGTTTCTATTAAATAATGGCGTTGCTCCTAGAAAAGTCCAACCCCCTCTGTCTCTCCTATTCTACATCATCCCTACGGTGGTTGATCCGAGCTTTCTGCCTCTGAGCTTTCTGTTCTGATACTCGCAATGCCCGCCTAGTCCTGGGAGGGGGGGTCAGGAATGCTTTCCATAGACACTGACTCTATCAGCTGTCTCTCCCCCAATTATTCTTCTTCCTGCTGTTCTTCTCCCAATATTTCCCAGCTTTCCTCCTCTGCAGCCTCTGAACTGTGGCCTTGTGCAAACCACTGTTCTAAATCTATACAGTGGTACCTCTGGTTACGTACTTAATTCGTTCCGGAGGTCTGTTCTTAACCTGAAACTGTTCTTAACCTGAAGCACCACTTTAGCTAATGGGGCCTCCTGCTGCTGCCGTGCCGCCACTGCACGATTTCTGTTCTCATCCTGAAGCAAAGTTCTTAACCTGAAGCACTATTTCTGGGTTAGCGGAGTCTGCAACCTGAAGCGTATGTAACCCGAGGTACCACTGTACTGTCCTCCTGTTCTTGGGAAGGTTCAGGACAAGGTGGGGCGGACCCCCACCATTCCTCCTCAGTCCAGCCCCTGACAGGCCAGACACCGCACAGTGCGCTCAGCACCCTGTCAACACTTGATTTTGCAGCCGCATAGAAGTGAGGCTTGGAGAGCACGACATTATGCAGGTGGAAGGAGGCGAGCAGTTCATCAATTCCGAAAAGGTCATTCGCCATCCAAAGTACAACTCTTGGCTCCTGGATAACGACATCATGCTCATCAAGCTGAGCTCCAATGCCGAGATTTCCTCACGCATCACCCCCATCACCTTGCCTAGCGGATGCGCAGCTGCCGGAACTGAATGCTTGATCTCAGGGTGGGGCAACACTCTTAGCAGTGGAGGTGAGCATGGACATGGTTTAGTCAACCCACCGGCTTTTATTTATTTACTTACTTATTATTAAAACTACCTTTCAGCCAAGGTTCCCATCTCAGCAGTACCTAATTCCACAGCTAGCAAAACAGCTCACTTTCTCGTCGATCCCCAAAGGTCTGATGGGGCAGATAGAAAAGATGTCAGGCCCAATTCATAGTGCTGGTTTTGACCTATAAAGCCTAAAACGGCTCAGGACTGCAATACCTCAAGGAACGCCTCTTCCCATATGAACCTACCCAGACCCTGAGAACATCTTCTGAGGCCCTCCTTTGTGTGCCTCCTCCTCGAGAGGTCCAGAGGGTGGCAAAATAAGGGACCTTCTCTGCAGTGGCTCCCCACCTGTGGGATGCTCTCCCCAGGGAAGTTCGCCAGGCAAAAACGATCCTTTTTAACCAGGCCTTTGGTTGACCTGATTGACATCCTATACTCTTTAAAAATGTGGCTCCTTTTTTTGGGGGGGGGGTGTTACTGGATTATTGTTTCTATTTTTATTTTATATATTGTGATCTTTTTTGTGAAGCACCCTGAGATCTCTGGGTATAGGGTGGTATATAAAATCAATATTCTGCTCTGGTCAGACCTCACCTGGAGTACTGTGTCCAGTTCTGGGCACCACAGTTCAAGAAGGACACTGACAAACTGGAACGTGTCCAGAGGAGGGCAACCAAAATGGTCAAAGGCCTGGAAACGATGCCTTATGAAGAACGGCTAAGGGAGCTGGGCATGTTTAGCCTGGAGAAGAGGAGGTTAAGGGGTGATATGATACCATGTTCAAATATATAAAAGGATGTCACATAGAGGAGGGAGAAAGGTTGTTTTCTGCTGCTCCAGAGAAGCGGACACGGAGCAATGGTTCCAAACTACAAGAAAAAAGATTCCACCTAAACATTAGGAAGAACTTCCTGACAGTAAGAGCTGTTCGACAGTGGAATTTGCTGCCAAGGAGTGTGGTGGAGTCTCCTTCTTTGGAGGTCTTTAAGCAGAGGCTTGACAACCATATGTCAGGAGTGCTCTGATGGTGTTTCCTGCTTGGCAGGGGGTTGGACTCGATGGCCCTTGTGGTCTCTTCCAACTCTATGATTCTATGATTCTATGAATAAATGAAATGAAATGGAAGCACCCCAACAATTTTGATATCTTGTGAGTTGATCAGTGAAGCCCTCATGCCTTTTAACATCAGGCTAGAGGCCCACAAATAGGGACGCAGGTGGCGGTGTGGGTTAAACCACAGAGCCTAGGACTTGCCGATCAGAAGGTTGCAGTTTGAATCCCCATGACGGGGTGAGCTCCTGTTGCTCAGTCCCTGCTCCTGCCAACCTAGCAGTTCGAAAGCACATCAAAGTGCAAGTGGATAAATAGGTACTGCTCTGGCGGGAAGGTAAACGGCGTTTCCGTGCGCTGCTCTGGTTCGCCAGAAGCGGCTTAGTCATGCTGGCCACATGACCCGGAAGCTGTACACCAGCTCCCTCAGCCAATAAAGCGAGAGGAGCACCGCAACCCCAGAGTCGGTCACAACTGGACCTCATGGTCAGGGGTCCCTTTACCTTTACCTTTAGAGGCCCACAAAGATAGACAACATCTCTCTTCCCAACATTCCTGGCTTCTTGTCTTAGTTGCACCTCTTTTCCTTTTCCTTCCAGTCAACTATCCTGACCTTCTCCAGTGCTTGAACGCTCCCATCCTCGCTGACGCTGAGTGCCGAGATGCTTATCCAGGGCAAATCACTGACAACATGATCTGTGTCGGGTACTTAGAGGGCGGCAAAGACTCCTGCCAGGTGAGAGGATTCACCTTTATTTTTATTATTATTTTTAATAGATATTTATTGAGATTTTACAAAACAGAAACATACGTAAGACAAACATACAACAATAGCAGATATAGCAAAAAAGAAGAAGAAAAGAAAAAAAAACAGTGAAAACATTTAAAAGAAACAAAGATGAAATCCAATTTTCAACTTCATAATTCTATAACCCTCTTTCTTGACTTCCTCACATCTCCCTTTTTTGTGTTCCCCTTTACACAATCAAGTTCAGCAAATTCTGACCCTCTTTCAAACCTCATTTATAATTATATGTTTCAGCCTATTATGTCTCCAATTTTTCTCCTCTTTTCACATCAATTTTTACCTATTCTTTATAACTTAATCCCTTGTACCACTTTATATACATTTGACATAATATTACCTTTAGTTCCATTGTTAAATGAGGAGCTCTGAGCCCTTGAAAATACAGTGGGACCTTGGGTTAAGAACTTAATTCATCCTGGAGGTCCGTTCTTAACCTGAAACTGTTCTTAACCTGAGGTACCACTTTAAGTAATGGGGGCCTCCCACTGCTGCTTCCACCGCACGATTTCTGTCCTCATCCTGAAGCAAATTTCTTAACCTGAGGTCCTATTTCTGGGTTAGCGGAGTCTGTAACCTGAAGCGTCTGTAACCTAAGGTACCACTGTAATTAACCACAAAAAATGTTTTGCTGCTCAGCTTTCTTTGGCAGCAGCCACAAATAGTTACAGGTATCCTGTCAGATGTCAGTCCTGAGTGGGAGCTGCCCCCCTGCCCCCTCCCCTTGGCTACACCCATATTTGCATAATACCCTTTGTGTTTATGCTGCTTCCCCCATTTTCTGTGGTGGAGGTGGGGAGATTTGCTAAGGATCAGGTTGCACACTTTGTCTGAAGGCGAAATCAGCATCTCAAGCAAGAATCACTGCTTGCTTCCTCAGAGGCTGAATTCACACTGTAAAGCAACTATGCTGCAGCACAAGGAGGGGGTAGAAATTCAGTTCAGTTCCCATGTGAAGGCAAACCTACATAATTCATGCTTTCTAAAACAATACACAAACCAAAGCACAGCTCTCCCCTAAATTCACACCTCTCCGAATATTGCAATGCAGTTCTTTAAGCAAGTCACATAAACAAAAAATACATACGCACCAGGGTAAAGTGTGTCTAAAAATGCATATATTGGTGAAAATAACGTTTCAAAAATGCAGTATATTGCGGGAAATCGCTTTGCAAAAATCTGTATATTAGCGAGCATTGCATATAAAAATGTGTATATTCAGAGAAATTCACGCAAAAATGCTGATAAATTATCCTGAGGACTTAAAAAACACACAAAACCTTAGGTGGAAATGTGGAGAACTAATAAATAATAATAATAATAATAATAATTGTTATGTACTGAGTTGAATAGGATCCAAACTGCAGCAGTCTGATTGGTCCTAGAACAATAGGCTCCAAAAGGCAGCAGTCTGATTGGTCCTAGAACAATAGGATTCAGAATGCAGCAGTCTGATTGGTCCTAGAACAATGCAGCAGTATGATTGGTTAGCAGGAACCACCCAATCATGCTCCAGATAGAAGTGAATCCACAACCTGATTGGCCTACAGTAGAATCCTGGAATTAGCCAATCATGTGCAGCCCATTGTGTAAATAATGTATATAAAGCAGATACTTTGAGGGGACATTCATTCATTCCTCCTCACCACTATGAGCTGAATAAAGAGCATGAAATCACTTTGCGACTCTGAGTATATTTCACTGGCGACGAGGATGGGATCCCGCTGAGCTGACTGCCACACACAGCACCGCAGCACCGCCACCTGCCGCACCGCTGCCTCGCACCGTGTATCCAGGCTTCAGCTCCGGGACACAAGGAACTCAGAATGGCAACTGACAGCAGCTTCTCGCCATTCAACCCAGCATCTGGAGACTGGGAAGCGTACGCCTCCCGTTTCACCTTCCTCCTAGAAGCCAAAGGGGTCACCGATGAAGAAGACGCCAAGAAGAGGGCAATATTCTTCAGCGTCTGCGGAGAGGAGACATTTGAAATCGCCCGGGCTCTCCTTGCGCCTGAAGACGTCGCTACTGTTCCATACAAAACAATAATGGAACAGCTGAAGGGGCACTTTTCGCCACAGCCCTCAGTGGTGGCTCGTCGAAATGCCTTCTACGCAAAGCGGCAAGCCCCTGGGGAAACCATAACTGGGTTTGTGACCTCTCTCCGCCAAGCTGCCCGGTTCTGCAACTTCTCAGAGCTGGAGAACATGCTTCGTGACCGCCTCGTCGGTGGCCTGAAGGATGAGAAGCTGCAACGACGCCTCTACGCTAAGAAGAACCTAACGTTCCAGGTCGCTCTGGAGGAGGCCCTGGCAACGGAAGCTGCTGAGAGGTCGACGCAAGAGGCACGGCTGAGCCAGCCGTCCCAACCGAGGGTCCACCACGAAGACCTCACCAACGACTCGGGATCCGACAGGGAGGAGGTGCACCGAGTACAGCAGCGCACTCAAGCAGCCCACATACCACAGCTGCCTCGACGAGAAGGAGGGAACTGCGCAAGCTGTGGAGAAAGTCACGAGAGGAGGACCTGCCGTTTCCGCAACGCAGAGTGCAGGCAGTGCAGAAAATTGGGACACATCGCCCGGGTGTGTCGGGCTCGGCCCACCCGAAGCCAGGCATCAGATGACCAATCCAAGAGCCCCAGGTCCCGGGGCCCAACGCACCAAGGCAACTCGACGGAGCTCACAGACTTCCAGGTATACCAGTTGCCCCACCCCAACGTAGAGAAAATTTATGTAGAGGTACAGATAGAGGGGGCCCCATGCCGCATGGAGCTTGACACGGGTTCAACTCTATCCATAATCTCGGCAAGGACCTTAAGGAAACTGTGTCCTACTGGGGGTCCCAAACTCAGGCCGGCCCCATTCACCCTCCGGGACTTCCAGAAACGTAAGGTCCCCACAATGGGGGTGGGGACCTTCAGGGTGCAATACCGAGGGCGGACGCGGCAACTGGACTTGCTTGTGGTCAAGGGCCCCTACATTAGCTTACTGGGGTTGGCATGGTTTGGACCACTGGGACTAGCCATCACCGGGGTGAACCACATGAGCTTACAAGTGGACGTGGACGCCATATGCAAGGAGTTTCCGGGGGTTTTCGATGGGAAATTGGGACAGTATACGGGCCCCCCCATTGCTCTACAGCTTGACCCCGCAGTACGACCAGTCAGGCTCAAGGCCCTCCGGGTCCCATTCGCCCTGAAACCCCGTATAGACGAGGAATTGGACCGACTCGTGGAGCAAGGAGTGCTGGAGCCGGTGCCTAATGCCCCCTGGGAAACCCCAATCGTCACACCCGTCAAGCCTAATGGTTCGGTCCGCATCTGCGCAGACTACAAATGTACCATAAACAAGGCCCTCATGGCCCATGCATACCCAGTGCCAGTGGTCAGCCATGTCCTTGCCACCCTGGCTGGGTCGAAAATTTTTGGCAAGCTGGACTTGGCCCAAGCATATCAACAGCTGCCAGTAGATGAGGCCAC
The DNA here is from genome assembly GCF_964252035.2 of Podarcis erhardii. Classification (NCBI taxonomy): domain Eukaryota; kingdom Metazoa; phylum Chordata; class Lepidosauria; order Squamata; family Lacertidae; genus Podarcis; species Podarcis erhardii. The sequence continues at coordinate 27,565,977 of NC_138515.1, read as the reverse complement.
AGCAGAGGCACAGACGATTGTGACGCACAGAGGAGCGTTCAGGGTAAAGCGGCTGCAATTCGGGGTCAGCGTGGCACCAGGCATATTCCAGAATCTAATGGACTCTCTCCTTAAAGGGATTCCTGGTGTCACCCCCTTCTTTGATGATGTGTTGATTGCCGGGCCCACACCAGAGGAGTTTGAGGACCGCCTCCGCACTGTTCTGCACCGTTTCCAGATGGCGGGTCTCAAGGTGAAGCGGGAAAAATGTCTACTAGGAGTGCCTCAAGTGGACTTTCTGGGATTTATGGTGGATGCAGAAGGGGTTCACCCGACTGGGGACAAGGTACGGGCCATTTGTGATGCCCCAGCGCCCAAGAACAAGACTGAACTTCAGGCCTTCTTGGGATTATTGAACTTTTACCATTCCTTCCTTCCCCACAAGGCGGCGGTAGCGGAGCCCCTACACAGACTCCTGGACAAGCAGGCCCCTTGGGTGTGGGGCCAGCGCCAGGAGGCCGCATTCCAGGCAGTCAAGGACTTGCTTGTCTCAAACTCGGTCTTGGCACACTTCGACGAGAGGCTGCCGGTGGTGCTAGCATGCGACGCCTCGCCCTATGGCATCGGCGCTGTCCTGGGACACCAACTCCCGGATGGAAGAGAGGTACCGGTAGCATACTTTTCCCAGACACTCAACGAAACCGAGCGGAACTACTCGCAAATCGACAAGGAGGGTCTGGCAATCGTGAAGGGAGTAAAAAAATTCCATGATTTCTTGTACGGGCGGCCCTTCACCGTGGTGACTGACCACAAGCCGTTGCTTGGCTTGTTTGCCCCCGAAAAGCAGACCCCCCAAGTGCTGTCTCCTCGCGTCCTCAGGTGGTCAATTTTCCTTGCCAGCTACCAGTATGCACTGATTCACCGCCCTGGAAAGGCGATGGGCCATGCAGACGCCCTCAGCAGGCTACCACTACCGGAAACAGGCCCCGACCCAGCACCTGCACAAGAGGTTATGAGCCTGGAGCTGCTTCCTGACCGCCCCATTCAGGCACAAGAAGTTGCACACCATTCCAAGAAAGATAGGGTCATCTCCCGGGTCCTGGACTGGGTGTGGAGGGGATGGCCCAGCCGCAGCCCCGGGCCAGAATTCGCCGGCTACACAACCCGCAAACATGAACTGTCAGCCCACAAGGGGTGCCTGTTATGGGGAAGCAGGGTCGTTGTTCCCCAGCCCCTCCGCAAAAGGGTCCTCACAGCCCTACACGAGACACACCCAGGGGTAGTAAGAATGAAGGCCCTTGCCAGGAGTTATGTGTGGTGGCCGGGGATCGACGGAGAGATAGAGGCCTGGGTCAAACACTGCCAGGCCTGCCAGGAATCCCGCCCAGATCCCCCAAGGGCCCCAGTCCAGTCCTGGGAGTCCGCCCGAGCACCATGGTCACGCCTGCATGTGGACTTCGCTGGCCCCTTTCAGGGGAAAACATTCTTCATAGTGGTGGACTCCTACACCAAATGGCTGGAAGTCGCACTGGTACCGTCCACTTCTACGTCCGCAGCCATCCGGGTACTACGCAGGCTGTTTGCAACCCACGGGCTCCCTGACACTCTCGTCTCAGACAACGGGACTGCATTTACATCAGGAGAATTTCAAACCTTCACAGTGCAGAACGCCATCCGCCACATCCGTTCGGCGCCATTCCACCCTGCCACCAATGGCCAAGCAGAACGCATGGTGCGGACCACCAAGGACACCCTTCGCCGCATGACGCAAGGGGATTGGGAGTACCGCCTTGCCACATTCCTTCTAGCACAGCACAGCACCCCCAGCTCAACGACTGGCCGGAGCCCCGCTGAACTACTAATGGGTCGGCGCCTTGCAATCAGATTGGACCGCCTTCACCCCGATAGAGCTCAGGATGAGGTAGTGGTGGGGGAAGGCAGGAACCCCCGGACCTTCGAGGCCCAGGACCCAGTGTACGCAAAGAATTTTGGGGCAGGCCCTGCATGGGTACCTGCCACAGTCACCAGGGTCACGGGCCCCGTGTCGTACGAGGTGCTAACAGATGGGGGGCAATGCTGGCGCCGCCACTGCGACCAGATACGGCGACGATTCCCGGGAGAAAACCAGGAGGAGGAGGACAAGTCCCAAGGGAACAGTGGGGCAGTGAGGCCCATAGAGCAGCAGGGGCAAGCAGGAGAGGCAGAATCAGTAAATACAGAGAGGACCCGCGAGGCCGAAAGGACACCGGAACCAGAACCACGACTGAGCGAGCCGGTTGCGCCAGACCAAACAGCCCCATCCTTGGAACACGAGCCAGAACCTGAACCCCGGACCAGGGAACACCCCAGGCCGCAACTCACACGTAGGCCACCGGCGTACCTTGAGGACTATGAATGCGACCTTCCGGGCAGGACTGGAACTTAGAGGGGAGGGGTGTTATGTACTGAGTTGAATAGGATCCAAACTGCAGCAGTCTGATTGGTCCTAGAACAATAGGCTCCAAAAGGCAGCAGTCTGATTGGTCCTAGAACAATAGGATTCAGAATGCAGCAGTCTGATTGGTCCTAGAACAATGCAGCAGTATGATTGGTTAGCAGGAACCACCCAATCATGCTCCAGATAGAAGTGAATCCACAACCTGATTGGCCTACAGTAGAATCCTGGAATTAGCCAATCATGTGCAGCCCATTGTGTAAATAATGTATATAAAGCAGATACTTTGAGGGGACATTCATTCATTCCTCCTCACCACTATGAGCTGAATAAAGAGCATGAAATCACTTTGCGACTCTGAGTATATTTCAATAATAATAATAATAATAATAATAATAATAATAATAATAAATTTTATTTATATCCCGCCCTTCCCAGCCGAAGCTAACAACAGTAAAATGATAAAAAATTCTAAAATCATTTCATTATAAAATTAATTCCAATCAGACTAATGGCAACCATGGGCTAGAGTTCTGTGAGGAGGGAGTCAGGCTGTGCCCTGGCCAAAGGCCTGGCGGAACAGCTCCATCTTGCAGGCCCTGCGGAAGATGTCAAGTCCCGCAGGGCCCTCGTCTCTTGTGGCAGAGCGTTCCACCAGATCGGAGCCACAGCCCAAAAAGCCCTGCCTCTGGTTGAGGCCAGCCTAGCCTCTCTGCGGCCTGGGACCTCCAAGGTGTTTTTGTTTGAAGACCGTAAGTTCCTCTGTGGGACATACCAGGAGAGGCGAACTAAACTTAAGTCTACAAAATCAGAAACCAAAGCTGGCTATTTGGCTCATCGCTTGCTGTAGAGAACATATTTCAACACTGCCATGTTATCTGGGCACTTGCTTGGTGTGACCATTTTACTGTGAGAACGGGAGAACTCTGGTTGCTGCTGCTCTTCTCTTCTTGTGGGCTGGCAGGAGAAGCCCCGAAACTGGGGCAGAGACATGGAGAAGAGAAATTCCCAGAATTCAAGGGAAAACAAGACTTCAATTGATTTTTTTCCATTTTTTTTAATTGATTTTCCAAATTTATAACATAGACAAACAAACAAACATACCGTATTTTTCACCCTATAGGACGTACTTTTACCCCTCCAAAAATGAAGGCTTTCGCTGAAGCCTGGAGAGCGAGAGGGGTTGGTGTGCACCGACCCCTCTCACTATCCAGGCTTCAGGAAGCTATCCGCAAGCCTGGGGAGGTGGTGGGAGTTGCTGCCAGGCTCGCAAGGCTTGCGGGCAGCAGCCTGCAGCCTGAAGCACGGGGCGCCCTCCACGGCTGAGGGGGGAATATTTTTTATTCACTCCCCCCCCCAAAAAAACGAGGTGCGTCCTATGGGCCAGTGCGCCCTATAGGGCGAAAAATACGGTAAATCCTAACTGTAATAATTCCACTTTTGTTAACATTGTTACATGACTTCCTCAAATCCCCCCTGGCTGAGTTTCAATGTATATCATTGTAACAGTTTTCCAAAACTAATTTCTCACAAATTTAATTAGTCAGTTAACATCTTTCTTTTCATATTAACTTTAGACATATTATTCTATAACATCACATATTTAAATCCTAAGCCAATCTGGTACTTGCAAGTAGTTCTATTTAAGTTATCTTAGCACATGTAGCAAAATAGTCTTTAAATTTCATCCATTCCTCCTGGTACTCCTCCTTCTTCTGGTCGCGGACTCTTCCGGTCAGGTCGGCTAGCTCCCAAAAGTCCATCATCTTCATCTGCCATTCCTCCACTGTTGGCACTTCTTGTGTTTTTAATTGATATTTTTGCTGTCGTAGAAGGAAAAGCAACATGACCTGGGCTGCATGCATGCCATATTTCACTTGCAACCGCTTTTGTCTGGCAGGGGGATTCCGGTGGCCCCGTGGTCTGCAATGGCAAGCTCCAGGGCATCGTTTCATGGGGAATGGGCTGCGCTCTCACTGGCTACCCCGGAGTCTACACCAAGGTCTGCAACTATATTGACTGGATCCAGGAAACCATTGCTGCTAACTAAGACAGCAATTCCTCCTCTAGTTTCAACATACTAGCACCCTTTGCTTCTCATGTAATTTGTCTTAATAACAATATAAAAAAAAGAATTCCAAGGAAATAAATGAATACAGATTACTAAACCTATCCTGGTTCGTGGTTGTTTTCTTTTCACCACACTCCAATCAAAGGGCATATCTGCGCTACAGACCTTTATCGTGGCACTTTTCACTTTCATATTTCCACTTCTTTTTAACCTATTTATAACGTGCATTTCTTTATTTATGATGATTCCTTACCAAGACGATTTACAACTAACATTCAATTACAAAAGAACTCTTAAAAAAAACTAAAAGAAAAAAAAAACACATTTAAAATGTTAACATATTAGAAACAGCATCACACTGCGCAAACTCAGATTTTCTAACCCTAACCCTTTTAGAAGTAGGTGGGATTTTTAAAAAATACAGTGGTGCCTCGCAAGACGAAATTAATCTGTTCCGCGAGTCTCTTCGTCTAGCGGTTTTTTCGTCTTGCGAAGCACGGCTAGTAACGGCTTAGCGGCTATTAACGGCTTAGTGGCTTTAAGAAAAAGGAAAAAAACTCGCAAGAACTTGCAAGACATTTCGTCTTGCGAAGCAAGCCCATAGGGAAATTTGTCTTGCGGAACGACTCAAAAAATGGAAAACTCTTTCGTCTAGCGAGTTTTTCGTCTTGCAAGGCATTCGTCTTGCGGGGCACCATGTATATTTCTTTTCCCCTTTTGTTTTGTTGTATGTACTGTACATGGGTTATTGTTTTTTGGTTGGTTGGTTGGTTGGTTGGTTGGTTGGTTGGTTGGTTGGTTGGTTGCAAGTGGCTTTGAGTTGCCCTGGGCCAGATAAAGCAACCAACAAAATAAACAAATATCCAACAGGAAAAGAATATGAATTTCAGGCAACTTATGTACAATAACATTACCATGCTGCAATGCAAAGATCAAATTTAAATTCCACAGTGCTTCCTTTTTTCTCGGCTGTGCCAGACCCTCCAAGTTTCCCTATTTTCCAGAGACAGTCCCAGATTTACAAAAGACATTCTGGTTTCTGATTTGATCCCAGAATGTCCTGTTTTTACTTAGAACATCCCTATTTTAATTGGAGAAATGTTGGTGGGTATGGAGCTATGCCATCCCCAAGCCATCTGAAAGCAGTTTTTTTAATGTTCATTAAACATTATGGTTTTATATATGTTGGAAGCCACCCAGAGTGGCTGGGGCAACCCAGTCAGATGGGTGGGGTATAAATAGTAAAATATAGTAGTAAAAGGTAAAGGTAAAGGGACCCCTGACCATTAGGTCCAGTCGTGGCCGACTCTGAGGTTGCGACGCTCATCTCGCTTTACTGGCCGAGGGAGCCGGCATACAGCTTCCGTGTCATGTGGCCAGCATGACTAAGCCGCTTCTGGCGAACCAGAGCAGCGCACGGAAACGCCGTTTATCTTCCCGCTGGAGCGGTACCTATTTATCTACTTGCACTTTGACATGCTTTCGAACTGCTAGGTTGGCAGGAGCAGGGATCGAGCAACGGGAGCTCACCCCGTCACAGGGATTCGAACCGCCAACCTTCTGATCGGCAAGCCAAATATGTCCCTATTTTCATCAGAGAAATGTTGGAGGGTATGCAGTGGAGGAACTTAGACTAAGATCCTTCAGTCTGAAGCCTGCTTGTTTGTCTTCCATCTTGGGAAGGCAGAAATTCTGCATCAGCCTTTGATGGATACCATGTGCAGAGTCAGGCAATTTGTTAGTTCTCTAGCTAGCCTTTTGTTCCCTGTTGTACGTGGATTTAGTTAATGTATCAGATTTATGTGAAGAATATCCCGCGATAACTCTGTCCCCTGCTTCAAACCGATTACAGTTGGAGGCTTCCCTCTACTGGACGCTTTAGGGACTTCCCCCCCATGAAAAACACAAAAGCTTCCATAAGTAAAATACAAGGGGTGTACAAAAATGTCTGTGCAAATCAGGAGTGGCTGTGTAACCCCCTCCCACTTTAGAGAAGTAAACCAGGTAGGTTTGCCATATGTCAGGGAAATCCCTGACACGTCCTGGTTTTCAGGTGTAAAAATGGCGTTGGGTGGGTGTGTGTGATTTTGCTTAGTTGGCAGAATGTCAGGGGGAACCCAGTTGTATGACAGGGAAAAAAAGTTCAACAATTTTGGAGTCTTCCTTAAAAAAAAAAAGCCTGGCACTTTGTGGGTGTCAGGAATTTTTCTTTTTGAAATATGGCAACCCTAAAACTAGGCTTCCCTCTGGGTTCACAGTGGAGCTTACAGATCTGCTAGGTTGGCCCATGAAACAAACACAGATTCGGTCACCTCTCCTGCCACTCCTTGCCCACGGTTTAGGTGGGCTGTCTGCCAATTTTATTTCTAAACTAGCACATGTATTTGTTCATTTAAAAATTTATTGTGCTCCTCTCTCCACTTCCGTTTCGACTTTCCTCTTTAAGAACAGAAACATTTCTTCAAATGTCAAAAAATACCAGGGCTGTACGTGGGGCCCCAATCCAAGGCCTGATCCTGCACCTTGGAGTGGCCTGATATGACCTGGGATATTAAAGTTGTCAGGATCTTATGAACAGTAATGTTTTAAAATTCCTCCTGAACGTTAAATAATGATGATGATCTTTTGCAAACCGCTTTGAGGCTTCCCACCCCTCCCCCAAACAATTACAACAATATAAATGTTATGAAATGAATAAAACCAATCAATGTTCATGTGAATTGCATGGCTCAGCATGACAGTAGATGGCAGTATGCACAGAAGCCTTTGCCTCTTCGAGAGAAAGAAACCCTCTTAAAATAAGCCAGACTGGTAGAAATGATGCAGATGGGAGCATGTGTTGAAAAAATGTTTGCAAATATGTTCAGTCTGTCAATCAAGCGTTTATGGCAGTCCATCAACCAATTTTTTTAAAAAAGCAGAAAATGACAGCCTTGGTAGAATTGAGTGATAGTTGTTAATACTGACTTATCATATCATACTGGAGAGAGATGACAGCGTTCACATATTTTGCTACCCGCTCCATCAAATATTAAAACACGCCAAGAAAACGGGCAGAGCATGTATTTTACCCATGAGCGCATTTGTGCATTAGTCATGTGGGTGCAGAGATGCAAAATAACTGGAGGAGCTGAAAGTTGCAGCACACTGTGTATGGTCTGAATTAATTGAAATTGCCCAACCCCTTAGCCAAAGACCACCTGAAAAGCATCATACACATGTCACATTAAGAGGCAGTCTCCCACAGAAATTTTGAGAGTGTCTCCTATCTGACAAGATACAGTCATACCTTGGTTTTCAAACAGCTTAGTTCTCAAACGTTTTGGTTCCTGAACACCACAAACCCGGAAGTGACTGTTCTGATTTGTGAACTATTTTTGGAAGCTAAACGTCCAACGGTGCTTTCGTGGCTTCCAGGTGGTTGCAGGAGCTTCCTGCAGCCAATCAAAAGCCGTGCTTTGGTTTCCGAATGTTTTGGAAGTCAAACAGACTCCCGGAATGGATTCCGTTTGACTTCTGAGGTACAACGGTACTTGATAATGGCCACCGATTGCATTACTTAGCCAGTGTGGCTATTCTTTTGAGATGGTAAGAATCCAGGTCACAGACATACGCTATTCATACACAAAATATCCTCTTAAGACAGGATTTGAAAAGTACTACTGGGAAAAGTTTCTCCAAGATATTTCCTTCTGCAGAATAAATATTTGGGGTTATTAAGATGGCTTCTGGATTGCTCTCCTGTACTATTTCAGACATGTAGTTTATATCCTTATGTATGAGTGTTTACCTTGTGCACTGATGAACATTTATGTTGTTTTTGAGACCTTAGAATTCTTATAACACTGGGTATAGCTTGGGACTGAATCTTTGTGCCATCATAACACCACAAGCCATCATTTGCTCATGGGGGGGAACGGGACACAATAGGCACTATAAGTATGGATCCAACCCACAGATTCTATGTCCAAAACCCACAACAGTATTAAAATTCCTGATCTATGATTGCAGTCATGGGACTTTTGTCTTTCACATGATGATATGTGTTTTGACTCCATAGAGTGGGAAGTGATGGAGACAGGATAATAATAATAATAATAATAATAATAATAATAATAATAATAATTTTTATTTATATCCCACCCTCCCCAGCCGAAGCCGGGCTCAGGGCAGCTAACAACAATCAAACAATCAAATAATCCAACATTCTAAAAACATTTCATTATAAAAATTAATTTAAATCAAATTGATGGCAACCGTTAAGCAAAATTCTGTGCAGGTTGCCAGAGGAGGGAGTCAGGCTGCGCCCTGACCAAAGGCCTGGTGGAACAACTCTGTCTTGCAGGCCCTGCGGAAAGATGTCAGGTCCCGCAGGGCCCTAGTCTCTTGTGACAGAGCGTTCCACCAGATTGGAGCCGCAGCCGAGAAAGCCCTGGCTCTAGTTGAGGCCAGCCTAACCTCTCTGTGGCCTGGGACCTTCAGGATGTTTTTATTTGCAGACCGTAGGTTCCTCTGTGGGGCATACCAGGAGAGGCGGTCCTGTAGGTACGAGGGTCCTAGGCCGTATAGGGCTTTAAAGGTTAAAACCAGCACCTTAAACCTGATCCTGTACTCCACCGGGAGCCAGTGCAGCTGGTATAGTACCGGATGAATGTGATCTCGCAGCGAAGACCCCATAAGGAGTCTCGCCGCGGCATCCTGCACCCTGGGTCAGTCTCTAGGGCAGCCCCACATAGAGTGAGTTACAATAATCCAGTCTGGAGGTGACCATCGCATGGATCACAGTGGCTAGCTCAGGGCGAGAGAGATAAGGGGCCAACTGCTTAGCTTGGCGGTGATGAAAAAATGCCGCCTTTGTTATAGCTGAAATCTGCACCTCCATAGAGAGGGAGGTATCAAAGATTACACCCAAACTCTTAACGGACGGTGCTGGCACTAATTGCACCCCCGCAAGAGATGGGAGTTGCCCCCTCAATCCCATATCGTCCCGTCCCAGCCAGAGGACCTCTGTCTTCGAAGGATTTAACTTCAACCGGCTCCCACGTAACTATCCAGCCACAGCTTCCAGACATCTAGTCAGTGTGTCTGGGGCCGAGTCAGGATGGCCATCCATCAACAGATAGAGTTGGGTGTCATCAACATACTGATGGCAACCCAGCCCAAAACTCCGGACAAGCTGGGCGAGGGGGCGCATAAAGATGTTAAAAAGCATCGGGGAGAGTATCGCACCCTGAGGCACTCCACACACCAAGGAGTGGCGCAATGACAATTCCCCCCCAAGTGCCATGTTTGTGTTACTGTGTTCTTTTGTTACTGTGTTACTGTGTTGTCTTTTGTTCTTTTTCTCTTTGTTGTCTGATGCTAGAGAGAGAGAGGGAGCCATGTTGCAGTACTCCGTGTGTGTTTATATGTAAATAAAGTAGATTAGCCAAAATGCTGAGTTGCTGAGGTCTGTTACACAACTGCGCAAACTCTGCAGATCTCTAAGTGTGCCAGTGTCAGTTGGCATCGGTCACTGTGATGTTCGGGCTGAAGAAAGCTTTTGAAGCTCCCAAACGATCGACCAGGAGGGAGGGAACATGCCAGTCGGGGATGTGTCTCTGCCAGAGTCCTCCTTGAGTGTAGGCTGAACTCCTGACAACCAGGACATAGGCTTTGTTGTGGTACTTCCCCTTTAACATTTCATTCAGCTGCTTGGGCTCGTAGGGATGGTTTCTGGGAGTGAACCAAGATGCCCTGATTCATGGGAAATGGGGTGTTTCCACACTGAATGCTTCGACTGTGGGGAGTGTCATCTACAGAGGCCAGAAATCCAGCACAAGGGTGAGCCAGGCCACACGTTAGGTCAATGGTTGGGCTCTGGCGTTCCATTGACCCTACTTGGCACACTTGAAATGGCCCCCGGATTGTGTGTGTATGTATTTTGTGTGTGTCTGGGTGGGGTGTGTGAGAGATTTCCAGTGCCAGCCATGAACACCTGCCCATGCTTGCATAGCGCAAGGCCTACTCTCAAGCAGCAGAGTCCAAAGAGATTATTAATAAACTAAGAAGGACTTGACGTATCTCGAGCTATCGTCGGCCAGTTTGAAAAGGGTGAGCACAGGAAGTACTGACATCATTTCCTTCACGGTCTGTGCCAGGAGTTCACCTCTTTCATCATTCGAGCTCAGTTCAGTGTGCAGATCAAATGATGTCTCAACTGCTGCTGATCCTTTCGTGGCTCTTCGTGGCTCTTTGTAAGAGGGAGAGGCGGGCGGGGAGAGAGAGAGAGAGAGAGAGAGAGAGAGAGAGAGAGAAAGAAAGAAAGAAAGAAAGAAAGAAAGAAAGAAAGAAAGAATTAGGCTGGTGAAAGACTGCTTTTAAAATGTGAAAGTGGTGGGAGAGACATCTGCCCCATGGTAGACAGATAATTTCTTTCTGCCCCACTGTCACTTCTGATCAAATAAGTTTGGCAGCTTTTTAAACTACTAAAATCCACAAAAGCCTGATTAGAAGAGTGGGGTGAGTGGGAAGACCCCAGGCAGAGACCCCTCTTTCAAACCATCTTCGTCTCTCATTTCTCCCGTCTTAGCAAACAAAGGTTGAAAGAGAGAGACCAAGTCATGGATGGCATTTTTTACGGATAAGTTATATTTTCTTGGCTGTTGAGTAGCTTGTGTTCCTGATCACCAGGACACCGGATACAACCTACAGCCTTTCTGATTGCATCCTTTCCTTGCCCCCGATAGTTCTTTGCGATGGAGAACAGCGCTTGTTTCTCTCCCAGACTCCCCGGTGGGAAGTAAAGCAGCCTGGAGCCACGGCCAAAATGAATTGCCACCAGATCGGCATAGACCACAGCTGGATGTACTGGTTGTTGGTTTCTGCTCTCTTCACTGTGCAGCGAAGTGCTTGTCACAAGACAATGTTTACATTCCACAGTCAGAGTTACTGTTGGGTTTTCCCATGGGAAAGGGAGACTGGATGTGACGTACACTGGTTTCCTGTTTTTCACTGTTCTTTGCAGTTCAGTGTGTGCTTTAGAGGAGAGAGGATGCTTTTCTCTGCTCCGGCAGAGGCAAGATGTTTTCTGTAACATACCAGCTTTGAAGTGTAAATAAAGCAATATACAGTATGTAGCACGTACTCCTCATCCTTCCGCTGTGCACGGGACTACTGCTTATCAACAACATTTGGTTATGGGCCCAGCACGCTTCCGCTGCGCCATAACCAAATGTTGTTGATAAGCAGTAGTCCCGTGCACAGCGGAAGGATGAGGAGTACGTGCTACATACTGTAGCCGGCAGCAGGAGGAGAGCTAGAATTCATTGGTATCCTGGTTAGAGGGACTCCAGAGCCCTCTTTTGAAGACAGGTTTAAAGGCGGGCGATTCACGATGGGAAGCGAGGATAAAAAGCACTGCTCCCTGCAAATAAGCGAGCTGAGACCTGAGGATGCTGCTAGGTACTTCTGTTCCTCTGGAGCAGCACAATGCTGCAAACCTTCAGCTGCTCCCCACAAAAACAGTCCTATAGGGTGGCAGTGAGGAACTCAGGAGTGAATGTAGTCCCTTCAGGCCTCTCTGTTTGTCCCTCAGGAACACTCGGCTCAGCCAGTTGCCTCCAGGAGTGGACTTTGGTAACCTTTCGTAATATGCTGCTCTGTGCAAGGTCAAAATTTGTGCTCCAAAATGGATATTCTCAGTTATGGATCTTCTCCATTTTGCACCCCCTTGTCTCGGCGCCCTGCCCAGTGGAAGTGGTAGATATCTATATCTATAAAGATATAGAATCTGGATTCTATATCAACTTTGTTTCATAAATGTGAGGCATTTGCAAATTTTGTGGGGGCTTTCCTCCCCCCTTGGCAACTTAAAAGATGTTATGATAAGGAATAATAATGTAAAGGTGGTAACTAATTTGATCTCCTCACCTCAGCAAAAAACAGTAATTGCAAAAAAAGCAGGGGAAAGCTCACCTCTTACTATTTATGAATGGACTGAAAAGATTTGGTCCGTGTTGATCAAGATCAGATTAGCCTACTATGACAGAATGCAATAAATCTACCCAGTAAATTCATGGAGAAATGAGTGTTAATTTCAATAACAATGGCAATGTGCAGCCATATGTTGTTTTCAGTTTATTGTAAAGTTATTATCTGGAAACCTTGTAAACTTATAAAATGCTAACTAAAAGAAAAGGGTGAGCACTGGTTCACAAATCAGTCCTTTCTTATCATCCTTTAATCTTTTTGTGAGACATGTGTGTTTCTCTCTCATCTTATTAAAAATGAAATTATTTTCAGAATAATTATAAAATGTTTCTGTAGACTGGTCAAACACGGCTTGATGACATCACAAATACTAGCCAATCAACACCTTCCCCCACCCCTTTGGTTCAAATTAAGCCATATTGAAAACTTGCAAAATTCCATCCACTCAAACTTGCTCAAGGAAAGGAAAATGGTTTTTTTAAAAGGAATGTAATTGGGGCACTTAGTCAAAACTTAGTCAACCTTAGTCAGTGCTCTAAGAATATAACAACTGCCTTTACTCTTTGGAGAACTCACACTATGAATAGAAAATATTGGATCACGCCCCCTTCTCAAAAAAAGATTACCTTCCACAAACTTCCACTCACTGACAGCAGGAATGCCCACCCAACCCTGTAGCTCTGTATGACGTTCGACATGTGCTATTATATATATTCACGCAAGTGGTATAGTGATGTGAGCTGAACAAATCAGGAGGCAGCTTGTGCAAGATTTTAGCCCCTCCCCCATGAACCAGAGAATCAGATTGGATTGGCTAACAGGAAATAAGATACCACCTTAAATAAAAGTGTCTTCTTAAGAGAGAATTGTTGCGTTTTTTAATCATCTCACATAGAAGAAATATTTTCCACCCAGGTATACATGCATCGCTGAGCATTTAATAACAATTTGGGGGTTTGGCTGTTTAAAGAGCTCCCTCAGGAATCCTTATTGGAAGGATTGGGTACCTGTCTGTTGGGTAGGCTAGGATTATTATTTTCATTTTGCCCATGAGGTAAAATCTGAGCTGGAGAGTCCTCAGTTGCATTCTGACCCACATCATAAGTGTATCCTTTAGCTTTTCTCTGGTAAATGTTTTGTTTTTATTCTGTACAACTTTTCTTTAGAATTAAAAGCTCATTTTTTTCTGAATAGGAAGGCAGGCAGATATCTCTACTTCTAGTTCATCACTCATCACATGCCCCTGAAGACTTTATAAACTATATATGGCAGCTGGCATAGCAATAAGGAGGAGAAGAGGAAACACAGGTCACTGTGGCTTCCTGAGCCGAGGAGCCCCCTAAGGAAATTCTGCGTCTGGTGACATGTCTTTGACGGTTCCCACCAGTTCTGCTACTGTTCCCTGACTTGGCTGAAACCTTCATTTGGCTGTTGGTGTCTGTGGTGAAACTCAGGGAGGAGCCATTCCTGTATGAGAGTAAATCATTGTGGGGACAGGGGGCTCACAATGATTCATTTCTTCAAGAGGCCTTTACAAAAACCCTCCCTTGCTTAACAAATGGGCTCTAGCCAAGGTTTCACAGCAGATCTAACAATGCAGAACTTCACAGCCTTTTCAGAATTGGGAGCCACCATTATTTCCAATCGAAGAACCACTCTTAATATTTGGCCACATATTTTATTCATTCCTTCATTTTATTATTATTATTATTTCTGGAATTTTTGTCCCACGTTCCTAACCCAAAAGACTTCCAAAGTGGCCCAAAACATCTTAGGTGTCCTACTCTTTCTCTCAGTCCGTTCCCCTTCATGCATCATTCTCACTCTCTATGCCTCTTTCCCCTTAAAAACAATTACAAAAAGAAGATGGCATTTGGTACCCCTGGAGTGACCCAGCTGAGGTTGCTGGCATGAATTCCAGTTCTGAATCATGCCGCATCATTTGAAGAACACTGGGGTAGAAGAACCCACAGAGACCGTCTGTTTATTGGATTTCTCATGAAAGATGGGGCTGACTAAGTCTATAATCTGCTCAAAAAAGGATAAAATCCTCACTACTTCCATTAAGGGTGGATTTTGATAATCACCTCTCTGCACAATTATTGCCCCCGCAAGTTTTTAAGGTAGGTTTTTAAGTGGTCCAGTTGTTGTGATGAGAAGTTGTTCGAATTCACTCTTACTAAATCATGTCTCCTCTCACAGTGACCCTCTTTCTTGTTCTAGGAATCTGTCCCTGAGGGAATATCATTCTGAAGACCCTGCTCTCAAAACACACTACGAGGCAAGGTATGGGCAATATTACCAAGCCTGGTAACACAGTGTTCCAACAATATCCTGTATTTTGGGAAAGGGACTCGACTTACTGTTTTAGGTAAGTACTTCTTCAACCATAACTTGAATTATTGAATAATCATTCCCTCATTTCTGGGAACTGTAGTTCTGCCAGGGATAGGGAATATTGCTCAGCACCCTCATTAAACTACAATTATTTGGAGGAAAGCATGGCAGCTGAACTTCCACGAGACCAAACTAAATGTGTGTGTGTGTGTAGTTTAGACCCTTTCTGTCTGAAGACATCCCCTCTTCCTAGACCACTATTGGGCAAACAACATTCCCTTCAGTTTGTTCTCTAGAGCCTTAAGTTTAAACAAATCATCTCACTCCTGGGCATATGAGATTATTTTCCAAAGCTACATAGTTGATTCTTTAGACTGCAGAATATATACTTCGGTATGCACCCTTCCCCATTTCAAACTGTCTTTTAAAAAAACGATAATACTAAATAAGGAGAGAAGCATTATACATAAAATAGGTGTTGTGGAATGTCTTGGCTTAAAATATAAATAGAACAAACAGGTTTTACAAGCAAGAAGGAATCCTGTGACTTTCTTGGGTCAGGCTGCAGTGCAATTAAATGCAGGTATATAGGGGAACCAAGAAAGAAAAAGTTTGCAGAGTGGAGCTAAAGGGGCATGCCACAGAAAAGGCAGCAGCAGTCCCGTCTGGCACCTTTCCCTACAGCTGACCTTTGCTTCTTGGCCACACATCCTAAATCTCCCAACTGAAGATAACTTTTTGTGCATCTGCCAGAGACAGGCTCTGATCATGAAAGCACATGATACGCCATAAATCTATTAGTCTTTAAAGTGCCACCACGAGACTGGTTTTGCTACAGTAAAATCTAACATGCAGGTGCCCCTTTGGGACTTGGTTGATCCATGGGTAGGTTTGCTAGATATCTTCCCCACTTCTTCCATAGTTATCTTGGAGAAACAGAGGGAGGTCAAGATGAAATTCTATGAGATGAAATGGGTCTGGAGACAGGGCAGGGTGGAGAGAAATATTCTGCAGGTTTCCCCACCTAAAGATAAAAAGTCCCATCATTTTCTGAAAACACTGTTGACATGGTTTTGTTTTTATCTTTGCCGTATGAGATAAGTCACTTGTGAGCTCCTAAATCACCCTGTCTTGACCAGAGATAACTTCTGTGGGAAATTTATTCTTGTTGCTCTGTTTAACACTGTGTCAAACACTCCACTGAACTTTGGCCAAGGAACCAGCCTGACGGTTCTAGGTGAGTTTTTTTTATCTCCCTAAGAAAATTCTGTTTGTTAGTAGAAACTAATAAGGAACACAATTTCCAGGAAAGGTTTTCTGTGTGCAAGCCCAATTAAAATGACCTGCTCAAGAGAAGAGTTATGTTTGTTTTGGAGGACATCCAACTGAGCTGTGTCCCAAGACTACAATTGTATCCCAATGGGTAAGAAGCTAAAAACGTGCCCCTCTCACAAATGCAGAGAATAAGCAGAGTTATAGAATTGTAGAGATGGAAGGGACCCCTTTGGTCATCTAGTCCAACCCCCTGCAATGCAGGATTATTATTTTTTTACCCAGGGTAGGGCTTGAACCCATGAACCTGAGATTAAGAAGTCTCATGATCTACCAAGTGAGCTATTGATATGCTCAAGATTTAACCTAAAAATGGGAGTAGGAAGAAAGAGGCATCTTAATCTGAATCAAACAATGAAAATCCTGGACATACGTTAACCATAGAGGCTGCAATTTCATTCTGCAAGGGTCATGGTCAGGAAACACAGTTGTACCAGAGGAAATTAGGACGTTCCTTCCCACCCCTTGTTCATTTTTTGGCTGGCAATTGTTGGGCCAGGCAGTTCAGAAAAAGGCGAGAGAAAGGTAGTATCTATGTTAGAAAACGCCATTGTTTTTAGGTGATGGCTTTGTCACTGTGTACTCTGAAGCTTACTTTGGGAAGGGCACTCGACTCACAGTACTTGGTAAGAAAATCCATGGTGAATTGTTTCATTTTTCTGTATTGGAATTGGCTAATTGCGACAGAGGTTTGTAAAAGCAAAGGGGTCTGGGATGTAGGTCCTTTTTAAACTGTTCCCTAAAATGAAATGGGGATGTTGTGAATCAGCACACCTACCAAGAAAATTTGTTAGTCATCAAGACTTATTTTGGATTCCCCTGAGGAGCAATAGATGTTTTTGCCTGAGGAGCAATCTCCAAATTCACTGGCAATTTTGCTCCAGGAGAAGTTTGGGGACTACTTAGGTTGGTGTGCGTACAGAAGGAGAGAAAGAGTTTCAGCTAATCTTATTCACACTTATTTGGCCCCCTTCAAAACTCCACAGGTGTTTTGCCTGAGGAGGAACTCTTAAATTCCACCTCTGTTTGAAGCAAAATGTCTGTGGCAAGTCTCCAACGAACCATTTCAGTGCAGGAACAGACTGGCTAAATAATTAGTAGAGACATCCAAGAGAGGTCTTTTCATTCTCCGCAAGGAATAACTTTCCACACCTGTGCATCACTTGGTGTCTTAGCACCTGATTACAGAAGGCTGGATGTGATAAAGCGAGGGAAATTGTTGAACTACAGTTCCCATTAGCACCAGCGAGTTTGGACAGTGGTCAGAAATGATGGGATTTGTAGTATGGCAACATTTGGAGGGCTAAATGTTCCCCACCCATGTGGTAAAGGCACAACTAAACCCAAGTTGTGCTGATTTTTCTATAAAGCTGGGGGAGGTTTGAAGAAAGGGAGGAGGGGGCTTGAATCTCTCCTTTCTCCATGCTCTCTCCATGAAACTGCTTCTCTCCGGCTGGTTCCCCCCCCCCCAAAGGGATTACTTCCATTCATGAAGCTCCACTGGGAGAAATATTGCTGGAGAGAAGTGATTTCAGAGACAAAATGAAAGTGTGGTGGAAAGCTCTGGATGGAAGTTTTCATTCCTGCCTGCCAAACCATGCTTTATATCAGGGTTTCCCAAACTTTCCAGCTGTTTTTGGACTACAGTTCCCATCATCCCTGACCACAAGCCCTGCTAGCTAGGGATGATGGGAGTTGTAGTCCAACTACAGCTTTATACCATACCTTCACCCACCTCTCCCTGCTTTGTGGAGACTTTGGGTGGTCAGACGCATTGCCCAAAGGGATGACAAAAAGAGGAGGCCAACTTGCTTGGAATTTTATATGTATAGATGCAAATTTATAAAATAAGTTTGCATAATTTATAAAATAAGTTTGCATAAGGAGTCTTGGTTGACCACAAACTTGACATGAGCCAACAGTGTGATGCGGCAGCTAAAAAAGCCAATGCAATTCTGGGCTGCATCAATAGGAGTATAGCATCTAGATCAAGGGAAGTAATAGTGCCACTATATTCTGCTCTGGTCAGACCTCACCTGGAGTACTGTGTCCAGTTCTGGGCACCACAGTTCAAGAAGGACACTGACAAACTGGAACGTGTCCAGAGGAGGGCAACCAAAATGGTCAAAGGCCTGGAAACGATGCCTTATGAGGAACGGCTAAGGGAGCTGGGCATGTTTAGCCTGGAGAAGAGGAGGTTAAGGGGTGATATGATAGCCATGTTCAAATATATAAAAGGATGTCACATAGAGGAGGGAGAAAGGTTGTTTTCTGCTGCTCCAGAGAAGCGGACACGGAGCAATGGTTCCAAACTACAAGAAAAAAGATTCCACCTAAACATTAGGAAGAACTTCCTGACAGTGAGAGCTGTTCGACAGTGGAATTTGCTGCCAAGGAGTGTGGTGGAGTCTCCTTCTTTGGAGGTCTTTAAGCAGAGGCTTGACGACCATATGTCAGGAGTACTCTGATGGTGTTTCCTGCTTGGCAGGGGGTTGGACTCGATGGCCCTTGTGGTCTCTTCCAACTCTATGATTCTATGATTCTATGATTCTATGATTCTAATTGGACAGCCCTCAGGTAGAAGACACCTTCAGACACAGGACTGTCCTCCAACAGCCCTGAAAATAGACTATTGGTCACCCTAGAAGGAATCGGTGGCAACCCATTTCATGGATCTCTGCTGATGTCTCATCAACCTTGGCTCTGAATTTGTGAGATAGTTTCACTGAGACGGATTGTGTGCAAAGTCGTGTGAGCATTCTATGAGATAGAATGAAACGGTGTGAAAATTCTGTCTGGGGGTGTTAGGTCCTTCAAGTCCCATCCACACACATGCAAATTATCACAGTCCTAATGTAGTAGCAGATTCCATGCTCAGAGAGCATGCAGGTGACGTTCTCGGCTCATCTATCGTTGTCCTGGAGCCTCCAAGGAATTAAAGGGCAGAGGGGGAGGGGGAGAGATGTCAAGAAACAGATGCCTTAGGTAAAGTGTGCTCTGCAATTAATTTTTGTGACAGATCAGGAGGAAACAAATGTTTCTGCCTTCCAACAGAAAGCCTCATTTCTTTTCATGTCTTATCAGCACTGGGTAACTTATGAAGTAGTGGCAGAGAGGAGGAACTTTGACAGAGCAGCTTTCCAACTGTAGCAGACAGAGGATTACCTTGTGGGGAATCAAAGTGGGGTTATTTCATGAGCTGGTTGGCTGTGCAAACACTGATCCGTTACACTTTGGAGCAGGGACCAGGCTGACGGTATTAGGTAAGAAGACGAACCTTCTCACGAACCTCTGTACTGAAAAAATGGTAAATCTAACATTCTTTCAAGTTCCACGTTGCTGTCTTAACAAAACTAGATATATATTTATGGTGTGGCACAAATTGGCTGACCTGCGGGAAACCTTCTCCTCCTAACAAGCAATTTGGCTCCAAACACTGACTCCATAGCTGTCCCAGAAAGAAAAGAGAGCTTTGTTAAACAAAAAAAAAATTAGGAATTGGTTTGCCCAAAACTGTACTGAGGGCTCAAAGGTTGTTGTTGTTGTTTAGTCGTTTAGTCGTGTCCGACTCTTTGTGACCCCATGGATCAGAGCACGCCAGGCACTCCAGTCTTCCACTGCCTCCCGCAGTTAGGTCAAACTCATGCTGGTAGCTTTGAGAACACTGTCCAACCATCTCGTCCTCTGTCATCCCCTTCTCCTTCTGCCCTCCATCTTTCCCAACATCAGGGTCTTTTCCAGGGAGTCTTCTCTTCTCATGAGGTGGCCAAAGTATTGGAGCCTCAGCTTCACGACCTGTCCTTCCAGTGAGCACTCAGGGCTGATTTCCTTCAGAATGGATAGGTTTGATCTTCTTGCAGTCCATGGGACTCTCAAGGATCTCCTCCAGCACCATAATTCAAAAGCATCAATTCTTCGGCGATCAACCTTCTTTATGGTCCAGCTCTCACTTCCATACATTGGGCTCAAAGGTAGCCACAGGCAATCCACTGCACATTCTGAAAGCTGACAAAGAAGGAGAGAGCAAAAGGCCAATATCTTAAAGCCCGGGGGGAGAGAAGAGAGAGACAGAAGCAGGAAATATAAATGTGTTAACTGGACTGATGTGTCATAGAAACATAAAGATAGAAGGGGCCGTGAAGGTCCTCTAGTCCACCCCCTGCAATGCAGGAAACCTTTTGCCCAACGTGGGTTTCGAACCCATGGCCCTGAAATTAAGAGCCTCATGCTCTGCCATCTACTCCAAACAGCAGAGGATGAATATGATCAGAATCTGCACATTTTTCAGAAGCCCTCCTCATCTACATAAACAAGGCAGTCGTTGATATAATATATTAGGAGTAAATAGCATGACCATGGTATTTAGAAATACAAGCACCAGAAAGATGGGAATTGTGGCTGCCCGTACCTGCGACCATCTGGTTTGTGGGTTACATTTGACCATGCTAGTGTATATACCAGGACAGTTGTCTCTCAGCCTAGTGCCATCAAGATGTTCTGCGCTCTAGCAGCTATTCACCCTGGCCAGCATGTCCAGTAGGCATGATGGGAACTGTAGTCCCAAACATCTGGTGGGCAGAAGGTTGGGAAAGCCTAGACCATGGGTAGGCAAACTAAGGCCCAGGGACCGGATCCAGCCCAATCGCCTTATAAATCTGTCCCGCGGACGGTCCGGGAATCAGTGTGTTCTTACATGAGTAGAATGTGTGCTTTTATCTAAAATGCATCTCTGGGTTATTTGTGGGGCATAGGAATCCATTCATTCCCCCCCCCCCCTTAAAAACAATACAGTCCGGCCCCCCACAAGGTCTGAGGGACAGTGGACCAGCCCCCTGCTGAAAAAGTTTGCTGACCCCTGGTCTAGACAATACTGGTTTGTCTGGACGATACATAGTCTAATCTAGGGCAAGGCAACTTCCTATGTTCCAGGAGTATCTGGGAAGCTGTGGAGCAAGTTTGGGGAACCTGTGGCTTGCAGATGTTGCTGTGTTTGTTAGGCCAGAGGCTTTTCCCAGCAGCAGGCAGCCAGATAAAAAGTTAAGCACAAAGCGGTTGCCTGTGCAGGTGGTGTTCTCTTTGAGAGACCTTCCCCAATCTTTGAGGAGAGATATTCCCTCTTTGGTGATAACAGTTTCACACTGTGTTACAATAACCCTCTGAGCTTTGGCCAAGGAACTCGACTGACTGTTTTAGGTAAGCAGAAGGGGTTGGCAATGTGGGGGGTGGAATTAAAATAATGGCTCATTTTAAGGGCTGCAAAAGCACTTCAGATATCTGCTCACATTTAACATTTTACTGTATGTGGTAAATTTTATAGGAGTGACAATTCTGCAAGGTACGGCAATGTCATCGTCTGATTATTTTATTTCCACTCGAGGTAGCATCTCTAGTTCTTTCTCATTGCTTGCCCTCCTCCATTTTCTCCCCACAACAGCCTTGTGAGGTAGACTAGACCGAGGGAGAGAGCGTCTGCCCCCCCCCCTGAGTTTCATGGCTGAGTCCTAGATGGGCATTCTAACCACTAGAGCACACTGCCTTTCATTTATTGGTTCTCATCATCTTAACAGTACCTGAGAAAATGGAAAGGCATGTGTGTGTGTCTTGTGCTTCCTCCAGGATTTCCCAAATCTCTGTTTATTGAGCCCTTGAGGAGCTTATAAAGTTGCCATTGTCCCCAAACCGAATTCCCATAAGTGAAAGAAAGTAAAGAAAGAATTGTTTTAGAAGTGAAACTCCACATTCTTTCCCACCACCTAGGCTCCTTTTGACCTTTTGACTTCTAGGTCCTTTTTTCACCCTCTGTCCCAGATGGTCAATTTCAAGCACTTTGGGAAACTCCACCGACTTAGTTCCAACCTCAGTTTATTAGCACGTCTGGCTTCACCAGACTCTGGAAGGCAAACGCCTAATGTGGAGCCAAGCACACAAATTAAAGCAGGCATAGCCTTAAGCTGTGGGAATCAGGGGAGGCAGCTCAGGTGTGGGAACAGGCATAACAAACACACAAACCTCCCTCTGTCCTCACCTTTGTGATGTTGGGAGGCTAGGTGCCTTTAGCTCTTTAGTAAAGGTTTGCCTACAGGAACGTGATGCCGTGTTCCGCTGAAAAGCTGCAATTCGGACAAGGAACGCGGCTCACTGTACTAGGTAAGAAACACATGAACGGTGGGCACAAGGAAGTCTTGCCACAGGGTTGGCAGAACGAGAGAAAGCAGAAGCAAATAAATAAAAAATGTGTCTGTGCAATTGATGCAACCCTCAGCTGAACTAATCTACAGAATCCATTTATGGGAAGCCATAAATGATTTGGGCAAAGGTTTGTGGTTTTTTGTTTTGCATTGTAACATTTAAAAAGATGAGATTCAAAGCACACTTTTGGTGAAGGATTCTAGTCAGAAACACTAATGTTTTTGAGGATGAGTGGGACCCTTTAAATGAATGCTGGGATTGGCTGGCATTTTGGGTTCTCTCGGTGGGTGGAACGGTAGGCAGGAAACTTGCCGGAGGTTGCAAGGCATGTAGGACTGTATGATTAGCCCCCAGTTCCTTTAACTGGTCCCATTGGTTTCACTAGGAAGGACTGATGCACAGGCTTAACTTTTCTGCTGAATCTTAAAGGGGCCACTTAGCTCTTTGTGTGCGAAAGTAAAATGCTGGCATCTCTAAGATCTCCAGGTTGTGTGTCAGAATATCCACTCTTAAAAGGAACCAAGGAGGCAGCAGGCAGGGGGCACAGAGGAACTAAAATAGCAAAATGCATGGAGGCCACAATTCAAAGTACGATACAAACCCATTCAGGAAAAAGGTCCCCTGTGAGAATAACAACAATAATCAAAATTATTATAGCTCATAGTTTAAGAGCACCCATGAGTTCATGGCTGATGTGGGATTTGAATCAGGGATTGCATGGATTTGAACCTGAGAAAACATTGACTTAAAAAAACAAAAACTACCATGAACTCTACCAAAAAAAAAAAAATGCTATCAGGAGAAGGCAAAGCAGCACTTTATCTTGTGCCTTGGCTGAGCTCTGGGATCTGGTTTTGGCTTCAGGAGCTAACTCTGGTGGATATGAAGAAAGGAAAAAGAAAAATGGGCAGAATTAGGGCCAAGTGAGTTGTGGTGTTAAGGATATCTCTGCATTTAACATGCAAGCATTTAAAAATACAGGCAGCAGCGGCAGCAGCAGCTGGGAGAGAATGATAATTACTGGGATTGCAGCAGGGGTAGGTGGGTAGAAATGTGACCATTTCCTCCACTCCTGCAGTCCTGAAGAGAGAAATGCATTTCAAAATTCGGGGAAGCTCAAAATTCAAAGGATGGTTGTGCTTGTTTCACATCTTCTTTCAGAAAGTTTGGTAGGTTTGCCTTTAAATGTGAACAGAATTGAACTCCCCCCGCCCCCATCCCTAGTCACAGCCACCATCTCACTTAACACCCACTCCTCCAGAGTTGACGATTCAGGGGACCACTTAAGGGGTCAGATGTGGTCCTGGGGTCTCCACTTGTCTCCCCCTTTTCCAATTCTCCAGCTATCCAAAACATCTTTAAGTAAAGCCCAAATAGTCTGCTGTAGAAATGCAGTTTGAGTGTGAACTTGCATGGAAAAGATATATCTAAACGACAGTTTGGTGCAGTGCTGTTTTTCTAAAAACAATGTTTGGGGGTACTCTCATTTTGACTCAAGAAAAAAAATCACAATTTTATAGTTCAGATGGGGGGGGGGAAATACAGTAAATGGACAAAAGGACAAAGATTCACAAAATGTTTAGGGGTCTGCGTCCCCCCAGGAAAAAAGCACTGGTTTGCTGCCTAGAGAAGACGACAAATGATTTTCGTAGTGCCTCGTACCTCTGTGCTCTGCATATGAACTTCACTTTGGAAGTGGAACAAGACTCACTGTCTTAGGTACGGTCTTGGCTGTAAGTTGGTGGTTCTGGTGGAACTTTTGCCTGTTTGTATGTGCAGAGGGCAGGGGTATAAGGTTTGGACTTTATACTAATATTCTGTGTCCCGTTTCAAGTCCTACTGAAATAAGGTGAATTTCTTAGTCATCATGCATAGGCACATGAATCTTGCCGGAGACAGATTAGAGTATCTGCTTCTTTTCAGAGCACCAGCAAGAAGTTTGAAAGAGGGACTGGTGTTTGTGATGTGTGTGCTCATCTAACGTTTGCCTCTAACACAATTTGCTGGGTTTTAAAAGCTTGTTTCGAATATTTGCAGGTTCTGTTTCACCAGAGGCAATTATGAGTGGGGTGGGGAGGAGGAAATTCTTGTTCCACAATGATATCAGGAGCAAGAAAATGGGAGGAAATGTGGACTAAAGTCATGTATTTCTTATCTCCCCCACCCCTCTCCTCTCTCTCAATTATTTTTATGGCTCAAAAATGGCAAAACTGGGAATTTTGGTAACTCTGAAACCATTGCGTGAAATATTTTCCCCTCGCACAAATAGGAGCTCTGTTCTCCTCCCCTTCAATAATAGATGAAGCTTTTTAATATTAGCAAAATTAGTCTTTAAAATGGACAGTGTTATGACTAGGTCCACATGGGCATGCACGCACACATAGACTAGCTTGTGAAGAGAATTGGTGCAAATGAGTTTTCAGCTCCACATTGCATTGCATTGTTGCTTTTTAACTTGGCAAAATATGGATAGTCTGTTCATTCTTGGCATGAGGGCTGGTAGTATTATTGCAACCATAACCACAATGGTAGGATCTAGTCAGCAAACTTTTTCCGCAGGGGGCCAGTCCACTGTCCCTCAGACCTTGTGGGAGGCCGGACTATATTTTGTAAAAAATAAATAAATGAACGAATTCCTATGCCCCACACATAACCCAGAGATACATTTTAAATAAAAGGACACATTCTACTCATGTAAAAACAGGCTGATTCCCGGACTGTCCGCGGGCCGGATTGAGAAGGCGACTGGGCCGGATCCAGCCCCCGGGCCTTAGTTTGCCTACCCATGACACTTCATTTGAAAGATTTAAGCTATCCAACCTGGAACTGAAAACAAACTCATCATTTAGAGCAAGGTTTCCCAAACTTGGATATCCAGCTGTTTTTGGACTACGGTTCCCATCATCCCTGACCACTGGTTCTGCTAGCTAGGGATGATGGGAGTTGTAGTCCAAAAACAGCTGGAGACCCAAGTTTGAGAAATCCTGATTTAGAGCCTTTTCCTCCTTTAAACATATGCACACTCAGTTGGGTGTAAGTTTCACTGAGCTAAATGGGATTTACTTCTGAGTAAATGTGCATAGCATTGTGCTGCACATTTCCTACGTAGTCATTTCTGGATTTAGAGAGAACACAATACAAATAATAATAATGCTGGCTATTGTTTGTCTACAGAACACCTTTAAAAACACACGCACCACATACTCGGATTAGCTCTTTGCTGTCTCCAGAAGTGTGGAAAGCCCTTAGCTCCAAGTTCATCCTCCTGGCATAACCAGTTAAAAGAACCTCAGGGGTCTGGGTTAGGAGGAGAGGGCTCTGCCTAAGTTCTTTAGTAGCTCTAATGGGCTAGATGGAACAATTTCCCCCTTCAAAGAATATGGCCAAGCTCTATCCATAATGTATGCTCTACATATTGAAAGTAGGCGCTGATCCTCCAACAATAATTTAATAATAATAATAATAATAATAATAATAATAATAATAATTTATTTATACCCCACCCATCTGGCTGAGTTTCCCCAGCCACTCTGGGCAGCTTCCAATCAAGTGTTAAAAACAATTCAGCATTAAATATTAAAAACTTCCCTAAACAGGGCTGCCTTCAGATGTCTTTTAAAAAGAAGATAGCTGCTTATTTCCTTCACATCTGAAGGGAGGGTGTTCCACAGGGCGGGTGCCACTACTGAGAAGGCCCTCTGTCTGGTTCCCTGTAACCTCACTTCTCGCAATGAGGGAACCACCAGAAGGCCCTCGGCGCTGGACCTCAGTGTCCAGCTGAACGATGGGGGTGGAGACGCTCCTTCAGGTATACAGGACTGAGGCCGTTTAGGGTTTTATAGGTCAGCACCAACACTTTGAATTGTGCTTGGAAACGTACTGGGAGCCAATGTAGATCTCTCAGGACCGGTGTTATGTGGTCCCGGCAGCCACTCCCAGTCACCAGTCTAGCTGCCGCATTCTGGATTAACTGCAGTTTCCGGGTCACCTTCAAAGGTAGCCCCCACGTAGAGCGCATTGCAGTAATCCTAGTGGGAGATAACTAGAGTATGCACCACTCTGGCAAGACAGTCCACAGGCAGGTAGGGTCTCAGCCTGCATACCAGATGGAGCTGGTAAACAGCCGCCCTGGACACAAAATTAACCTGTGCCTCCATGGACAGCTGTGAGTCCAAAATGACTCCCAGGCTGCGCACCTGGTCCTTCAGGGGCACGGTTACCCCATTCAGGACCAGGGAGTCCCCCACACCTGCCCGCCCCCTGTCCCCCCAAAACAGTACTTCAGTCTTGTCAGGATTCAACCTCAATCAATATTTGTGGCCTCCTTGTACAGCAGGTAGGGACAGAATTCAATAGAAGCCCTGACTCGGGATTCATACACAAGTCTTGTATGCAAGAAGATTGTAAGAGACATTTCACACATTATGGTTAGCCACGAACGGGCACTCAACAGGAAGCTGCAGTAAACCCAAACTCTTGTGAATAGGATACTCATGTGATTTTATTGGTTGCAAGCACAAGCCGACCTCTCTCCAGTCCCCCTGCCCTCTGCATGTAGATTACCCACGGAAATGATGCTGTTTGAATAGGGCTTCCTAGAATTCCAATTCACTCATGCACCTCCACTTCTCCTTAGTAGGGTTGGAATGGATCTGTCCATTTTGGTTCTCTCAGATTCTCATTTTTCCAACCGTAAATTGAGCTCTCCGTGCTTCTGCAGCAATCTCTGTGTTGTTGTTTCTAATCATCCTGAAAATTGGTCAGCATTTTAGTGTGAATTCCTCCTAACAATCACATTTTTGTATGCAATTCCATGTAATATACATGTTTTTTTGCATGTTACTTTCATTAATATATGCATTTCCATGCACACTTTACGCTAGTATTTTTGCACAGATTGCTAGGCTGAAGAACTGCATTGCAGAATTCAGAGAAGTGTGGGTTTTGAAGGCTGGTGTGTGTTTTAATTCGCATCATGTTTCAGAAAGTGTGAATTTGGTAGGTTCGTCTTTAAATGCAAAATTAATTGAATTTCACCCCCAATCCCTACCTCTTGATCCTCTCATTACTTGATTCCTCAACACACGGTGATTAGCAGCTGACTTTGTGAACTCACACCATTAAAAAGTGCTGTGTTTCATAGAGTTGGGTGATAAATTCTATGCAGCTTGCCTCTGAAGGCAATTCTGCCTATTTTGCCCTTTCTGAAACAATATGAAAACTGAAACACAGACACCTTTCGAAATATGTCCTTCTCCAAATTTTGCAATGCAGCTCTTCAGCCAAGTGAAGTGTGCCCAAAAACACAGATAAAAACAACATACAGCCATGCATTCTATTAAGGGAAAGATTTGTGTAGCAGGCAAAAATGCGTACACTGGTGAAGCTCGCCAACCTCCCGCAAAAGCAAAAATTTGACCTTTTGCTGTTAGGCAAAGATCAGAAGATGACCTGGATGGCCGCCAGATTCTGTGTACAAATCTGTAGGCGCAGACCATCGCCCAACTCAAAATAGTCCGGCATGAAAAGCCCCAAACTCGGTTCCATGGGTGACTCAGAGTCAACTTCCTGGGATAGTTTATTGTTGTACATTGTTTCTAAATTTATTGTTGTACATTGTTTTAATTGTCTGTTTTAACCATATTTGCACATCAGATTCTAATGTTGAGAGTGTCCTCTATTTCAGAAGCTTCTACTCTGCAGCCTCTTATAGTTGTTTTAACTGCGAGTCTTTTAGTGCTTATGCTCTTACAGTTGTCTTAACTGCGTGTTTTTATTTGTTTTTAGTTCTTATCTGTTTTAATTATCAGTTTTTATCCATCCATTATCCGTGTTTAATCTAGTATTTTATTCAGGTGTTTTATCCAATGCTTGTTTCTTTGTCCTTATTTGCTCTAACAATTATCAGTTAAAAAAAATAAAAATCCTAACTGCTATTTTATTTATAGTTTTTTTGCTTTTTGTTTGTTTGTTTTTATCCTGATCTGTGACTGTAATAAAGTTCATTCAGTTCACATGTGTCTATTTAGAGTTGGAATTTTTCATGCTTACTTTAAAATAAATCGTGAACGGATGCCGAAATGTGGAGAAGTTAACGTAAGATTGGAAAAATGGGGCAACTGGGGACACCACCATGGACCGATTTGCACATCCCTAGTTTCAAGTGACATCAAGTGAAATCCACAATGGCCTGTTCGTACGTGCAAGTTGAACGTGATGTCGTCAAGTGGCAAAATAGCCAGCCGAAGATCAAGGAGGTATATCATCTCTGTATAGCATGTGCTTGTTCCTTTCTCTTCCAGAAGCCGACCAAGATGTCAGCCCCCCTCAAGTGACCATATTTGCCCCGCCCAGGCAGGAGGTCGACGAAAAGGAGAAAGCCACCATTGTGTGTTTAGTCACCGATTTCTTCCCAGATCACGTCGCCCTGAGCTGGACCGTGAATAACGAGAAGAGAACGGCTGGGGTAAAAACAGAGGACCCAGTATATGACAACACCAAAAAGCGCTATTCAATGACCAGCCGTTTAAGAATCACCAAGGAAGAGTGGCAGAATGCAGATAATAAGTTCGTGTGCAGAGTCAGTTTCCACGGTACAGAAGGTTCCACAGACTATGAGGATGACATAAATGGTGCAGGTAAGTGAAAAGCAGGTTAGCAAAGACTGCCCTAAAGACTAGGGAGCTCAGATTCCCAAGAAGGTGAAATCTACCACAAGCCACCACGTTCTCTATGCGTTCCTGTAGTTTTGCACCATACACAGTCCTGGTCACATTTTTAAAAAGTTTTATTTACAGTGGTACCTCTGGTTAAGTACTTAATTCATTCCAGAGGTCTGTTCTTAACCTGAAACTGTTCTTAACCTGAAGCACCACTTTAGCTAATGGGGCCTCCTGCTGCTGCCACGCCACCAGAACACGATTTCTGTTCTCATCCTGAAGCAAAGTTCTTAACCTGAAGCACTATTTCTGGGTTAGCGGAGTCTGTAACCTGAAGCGTATGTAACCTGAAGCGTATGTAACCTGAGGTACCACTGTACATGGGCAGAATGTTCCCAGATCCATTTGACTGCAAACCATTCCTCATCTCTAATACATTTTCCTAGTAATGTGTTCTATCATATTCAAACATTTGTTGATGAACTCCTTTCATTGCATTTGTCTTATTCTACCAACTGATCCTCAATGAATTTCCAAATAGCATGTAGTTTCCCTAAATGTGCTTAAGAAATTGTGGCTGTTTTCACACTTAGCCAAATCTTCTGATGCCAATATTCAAGGAAGAGTCTATTCCTGCTTTTGCGGGGGGGGGGGGGAGATAATTTATATTGTTCATTATTTCCCCCCCCCTTCTTTTTTATACACACAACCTCTGGGGACATTCAGGAGAAGTACATGCACATTTGGGTTTTTAAAGCCTTGCTTTGGAAATATTACCCCCCCCCCCACATACCCACCTGTCACTTTCCCTGTCTACTTTCAGTTTTTCCAGGTCTAAGGATAGCTAATGTGCCTTCTCCCCCTTCTGCTTTCAGATTGTGGTGGCGGCAGCGAGGCTGCAAGAGGTAAACCAAAATTACCTTGTGCTTTCAATGCTGGAATTTCATTGGAAATAAAAACACAAGAAACCTCCCTTATACTGAGCCAGACCATTGACTCACCTAGCTCAGTTTGTCAGCACTGGCTGGCAGCAACTGTACAGGATTTCTACAAAGGTCTCTCGCAGCCCTACCTAGAGATGCCAAGGTTTGAACCTTGGGACCTTTGTATCAGATGCCCTACCAGTGAGCTACAGCTCTTCTGCCAACCAGTCTCTTACCTAACAGCTCTTGCAATAAACATGGTCAGTATTAAGTCCCGTTGACTTCAGTGTATACAACTTCCTGTTTAGGGAGGATGACGATCTGTACATGAAGACAGGAGGTTACCTGTGTAGGTTTGATTACTTCTGAGTTCAGTGTGACTGGGCAGCAGGGGGACCTTTTGATTCTCCAAAACATTTTGGCACAGCCAGTCTGAAATATACTTGGAGAGTGGATTTCATGCTCTTTATTCAGCTCATAGTGGTGAGGAGAAATGAAAGTTCCCCCAAAATATCTGCTTTATATACATTATTTACACAATGGGCTGCACATGATTGGCTAATTCCGGGATTCGCCTGTGGCCAATCAGGTTGTGGATTCACTTCCACCTGGAGCTGGACTGGGTGGCTCCTGTGGACCAGTAATACTGCTGCATTATTCTAGGACCAATCAGACTGCTGCATTCTGAATCCTATTGTTTTAGGACCAATCAGACTGCTGCATTTTGGATCCTATTGTTCTAGGACCAATCAGACTGCTGCATTTTGGATCCTATTGTTCTAGGACCAATCAGATTGCTGCATTTTGGATCCTATTCAACTCAGTACATAACACAGTCCATGATAAACGTCATCTCACCTACTGATAGCCTCCAGGGCACCCATACAGGCATGTCATCATCCTGGGCTTCCAACATGGTGAAGGGAAAGCAATATTGTTACCCCCAGCAGAAGTCTCAGAGCAGATGAGGGCAACTGTAGATTGCCTGTAGCTCTTGTTGAATGGCCTCCAGCACCGCGAGAGAAGAATAATAGCCTCATCCTTCAGGAATAAGCAGGGAAGGCAGGTGTAGCAAGGCTTGAGGATGTTCCAAGCTGTCCTCTGTAGACCTCCCCTGCTGTTTCCAAAATGGCCCTAGAACCTGCAAGAAAGCACCTGCTCCCGTCCTATTCAGAAGGCTTTGACCCCAGTCCAAACCCTGGATTATGACCCTGATCCTGGTTGGGATACAATATTAGCACAGCAACTGTAGATAGGCAGATGTCTGCATTTTGATCCATGTTTCTTTGCCCATTGACAGATCTATTCATCTAATAACCTCCGTTCCTCCAGTCAAAAGCTATAGGAATTGCCAATACTTGTTCTCTGGGTTGGTTGCTTGCTTCATGCAGAGCCTTGTGTGCTGTTTTAATATGTAACCCTGAAAATTGTGCTGTTTGAATATAAGCTGGTGCAAAAAACACGAGCAGTTCCTTGAAGCTGGCCAAGCTTTATCTGAACTTCATCTAAATTTCTTCCTCCTTATATTTGATTGTTTCCATAAACAAGTGAAACTTATGGTTGTGAGTCAGGTAACCCTAGACTGAAGAGCCCTAGACTGGGTATTTCCCAGCCACCTTTAAGTGCCCAATATCATCTCAAACTAAAGGAAGATTTTCCTGAACCAGCATGCAGACAGAAATGCAGCTGTCACACTTTTCTGAATTTTATGTTGACGTTCTCCATCGAAAAAAGGCACACACGAAGGAAGCATACTTTATGGGAAAGGGCACCCAAAAATGCTTCAGTTAGGGAAAATCATGTATAAAAATGCATTGTAGTATGGAATATATCTGGGGGTGTGTGAAATGGTATATTAGGTACTATTTGTACAAAAAAATATATATCGTTGGGGGGGGGGGAGTTAAACTGTGGAATTAGCTGCCACAAGATGTGGTGATGGCTACCAGTTTGGATGACTTTTGACCAGGGTTTCCCAAACTTGGGCCTCCAGCTGCTTTTGGACTACAACTCCCATCATCCACAGCTAGCAGGGTGGATGATGGGAGTTGTAGTCATGGTGGCCATGTTCTACCTCCACCGTCTGTAGATGACTTTGTGATCATTCACATTTCTTTCCCACCCTTAATTTTTAGAGTCGTATCTCACGGAAGCCTATATTGGAGAACTGGTGTATTTTCTTCTCATTCTCAAGAGCACCTTGTATGGAGCCTTTGTGATGGGATTAAAACTAAGAAAAAAGGTAAAGTACAGTGTTGATTCTTTCCGCCCTGGGCCCACCAATTTCTTTTGAAAATGTGACATATGGATTCTTCTGCTGTGACCCAGCACTGAATTCACTCTGTTTAGCCTTTAAACACCACAGGCTAATCCATACTTCTTCTTGTTGTGTTGCTTTTCCCTGCGGAAAACCACTCTGTGACCCCCACCCCCACCCCCCAGATCTTTCATTATTCTGGTGCATTTAGCCCAGAAGTAACAATCTGCTCTGTTCTGTTTCCTGTTCCATGACAGTTGGCACCATAGGCACGTTTTACCTGGGGGCATCTATCCTGAGCTGAGTGAACTCCATGAAGACAGAAGGGAAGATGGATACTCTCAACCTTGGAAGTCCAAAGTAGCATTTTCTTAAAACAAAAACAGTTGCTTAGGGTCAGTCAGTAAATAATCTCTCTTTGGTTCTCTTAAATGCTTTATTATTTTGCATTGGAAACATTTATAAAAAGCTTTTTTTTGGGGGGAGAAGTCCTTTACCTTGGACTGAGGACACACAAAGGCAGGGGACAGTTGGTGGGGGTGTCCCTGTAGGGTAGAAAGGATCTACCAGGGTGAGAGGCTGGGGGAAAAGCAGACTCCCAGGTGGAAGATGGGAAGGTCTACCTCTCTGCATAGGGATAAATGACAGTATATACATGATATAAATATGGAAAACGGCCATATAAGTATTTTCCCCCTCTTACTTTTTATCTTTCGGCTTTTTTAATATTCTTGTTCTATAAGCTATCTTGATTCTTATTGTATTTTATGCCAAAACTTTTCAATAAAAACACTTAAAAAAAATTAAATGCTTTATTTTAGTAAGGCCACAGCACTTTCCCCCCAGAGTTCCTTGCCTTTCATGCCACTTTTAACTATGTTTACTAGGAAATACATATGCTTAGACTTCCAACCTTAAAGTACTATTGATTTTCAAGGAGCGTTATGCATCACTCTTGTGCAGAGATCGAGCCGCAGCCAACATGATACGTTTTTTTAGTAAAGTCGCCGAATCCTTTTTGCTGAGACTCCTATGTTTCCTTTCATAAACTGTTGCGTCAAAATAGTTCAGATCCAAACTAAGGTCATGTTGTGAATCTCTTTTTCCAAAGAGAGGCTATGTGTTTTCTTGTCACTGCTTGCTAGCAGGGAGGGCAAGGGTTGTTTTAGCTAAATATAGATTTAATGCTTTTGAAATAAAGGCATTATGACATCATGAAAGCAAGAGTGTTGGGCGAATACAACGTTTTGCTACCGATTAACGGTGGACGCAGGTGGCGGTGTGGGTTAAACCACAGAGCCTAGGTCTTGCCGATCAGATGGTCGGCAGTTCGAATCCCCGCGATGGGGTGAGCTCCCGTTACTCGGTCCCTGCTCCTGCCAACCTAGGAGTTCAAAAGCACATCAAAGTGCAAGTAGATAAATAGGTACTGCTCCGGCGGGAAGGTAAATGGCGTTTCTGTGTGCTGCTCTGGTTTGCCAAAAGCGGCTTAGTCATGCTGGCCACCTGACCCGGAAGCTGTACACCGGCTCCCTTGGTCAATAAAGCGAGATGAGCGCCGCAACCCCAGAGTCGGCCATGACTAGACCTAATGTCAGGTGTCCTTAAAGGTGGGAAATCCTTGCCACCAAATGACAAGCTGCACCCGCCAAAGTTCTCTCTTCTTCAAGGTGCATGTCGCTTGTGCCCAACGTGCTTTTAAAGTCACCTAGAAGCACCAAACTGAGAAGCATCATGAACATTTGCTCTGCAACAAGGATGTTTTAGATCACTGTTTCCCAACGTTGGGTCTTCAACTCTTTTTTTGGACTACAACTCTCATCATCCCTAGCTAGCAAGGCCAGTGGTCAGGGATGATGGGAATTGTAGTCCAAAAAGAGCTGGAGACCCAAGGTTGGGAAACAATGTTTAGACGGATCTGTAGAAATTGGGTCATTTGCTTAGCCAACCTCGAAAACGTCCCCTTTAAGAAAATAAGCAAGCGAGGCATTCATGCGCACAACAGGATGTGGCTTGACATTTGCTTGTGGGGCGGTTTCTCTCAAGCAGTGGTTACCACAGGGCAGGTTTCGTTGCAGCGTGGGGCTTCGGTGATCAGGCACTTTTCCTGCCACGGTTAGAAATAGCACATGTTGTCCCACCCACAATGGCGGCTTCAGGGCCTGGCGCTATCGCACAATCAATCTCCTGCCTCAGCCAAAAGCTGTTGCTCCGTGATGCAGGTGCACCAGTTGTGGTCGGTGTGTGCCGCATTTCAAATGGAAAGTTTAGTGGGTATTTGTTGTGCACCACTCCTGACGTGTTTTGATACCTCTCCCCTGCCGACACAAACGTGGCACTATAAGAAATGTGCACTCTGGATTTCAGCGACATCAAGTCCTCTCTTTCCTTTCCTTTCCTTTCTGAAGGCTGCTGAGTAGCCTAGATGACTCTTACTGTGAGCATAATGTGTCCTCAGCATGTCCTTGTGCCATTTCCTTTTTAATTCAGTTTTTATTGTGACAGAGAAGAGCGAGAGACAGCGGAGCTGTTGCCTTGGGGGGGCCTTCTTCTGACAGTGCCTTAGAACCAAGTTATTTGTCTGGACCTTAGAAGCAAAGGCTACTGAATACAGAGTACAGTATAGATGTACACAGTATAAGGGTGGAAGTACAAGGCATTTGGTTTCTTATGGGCAAAGGGTTATCTCATGTCAACTTCTCCAATTATCCACACCATACATTTAAAACACGTGGCTTTCCCCAAAGACTACTGGGAACTGTAGCCTACACCCAACGTAACTGTAATTCCCCAGCACCCTTAATAAACTACAATTCCCAGGATTCCTGGGGCAGTAGGAGCCATATGATTTAAATGTATTTACGCATGTGACCATTGTAAAAGTTTCCCTTTTGAAGTTTTGTTCTTCCAGGATGAGTGTCTGAAGATCAAGAACACATGGCCTGGTGTGCTCTGCAGCAGAGTATTCCTGGATATCACTCTGACCTTGTTGATCTCATACCCTCCATCATTAATAATAATAATAATAATTTTTATTTATACCCCATCTATCTGACTGGGTTTCCCCAGCCACTCTGGCTGGCTTCCAACATATAAAAAACATAATAAAGCATTAAACATTTTTAAAAAACTTCTCTATACCGTGGTACCTCAGGTTAAGTACTTAATTTGTTCCGGAGGTCCGTACTTAACCTGAAACTGTTCTTAACCTGAAGCACCACTTTAGCTAATGGGGCCTCCTGCTGCCACTGTGCCGCCAGAGCACAATTTCTGTTCTCATCCTGAAGCAAAGTTCTTAACCCGAGGTACTATTTCTGGGTTAGCGGAGTCTGTAACCTGAAGCGTATGTAACCTGGAGCGTATGTAACCCAAGGTACCACTGTACAGGGCTGCTATGGGGTTGGATAACTCCACACACCCAGTTTTTTTGTGGCACCCACTAGGTGGCTGCCAGCTTCCTTGTTGCACATGCTACTTCATTAAATCACTGGTTGCTTCTTTACTACGTGTGTCTCAAGCCCTCCCAACAGTTCTCCAATGAAAATAGGGACATCCTAAGGAAAAGTGGGAAATTCCAGGATCAAATCAGAAATCAGCTTGGCTTCTGTAAATCTGGGACTGTCCCTGGAAAATAGGGACACTTGGAGGGTCTGCTTTTTCACTTCATTGTAATCTAACCTGTGGGACAAAGTTAACCCCCCATTCCATGTGCCTTGCCCCTTCTTGTGCCCCCACCCAATTTCTTATTTCTTTTTGGTGTTGCCACTGCAGTGACGCAACAAAAGGCACAACTGATGTCAAGGAAGGAAAGGGGACACATGGATGCATCTGGCAGGGAACACATGGTGGCGATTAATACAAAGGAAGGCCTTTGTGAAATGTGCTTTAATCGTATGTTGTAGCTGTGAACTGAGCTCCCTGTGGCGATCAGGTGTGCAGCAATGATGTTTGGCTTGCCCAGAGATCTTTTCTTTTAGCCTGGCATTTCCCAACGACAGATATTTGAGTTCTGTTTGGGTTCCTGCTGCTGCAGTTGTTGCAACCATATGGCTATCTGGATGTTGTAGCTGTTGCTATTTATTATTTTTAAAGCTTATGTGTATATTGTAAACCTCTTTGGGATCGATTTACATGTGAAGAGCAGTGTATGTTTTAAAAAAATAAAGAAAGGAGGTAGGAGAAAAGGTGTTCAAATAAAAATAAAAATAATCTGCCCATCTGACTGGGTTACCCCAGCCACTTTGTGCAGCTTCCAACAAATTAAAACATCAAACATTGAAAAATTCCTTGTACAGGGTTGCCTTCAGATGTCTTCTAAAAGCCAGATAGTTGTTTATTTCCTTGACATCTGGTGAGAGGGTGTTCCACAGTGCAGGCGCAACTACAGTGGTGCCCCGCAAGACGAATGCCTCACAAGACGAAAAACCCGCTAGACGCAAGGGTTTTCCGTTTTTCGAGGCGCTTCGCAAGACGAATTTCCCTATGGGCTTGCTTCGCAAGACGAAAGCGTCTTGCGAGTCTTGCGATTTTTTTCACTCCCCCCCCCTTTTTCTAAGCCGCTAAGCCGCTAATACAGTGGTGCCTCGCAAGACCAAAATAATCTGTTCCGCGAGTCTCTTCGTCTAGTGGTTTTTTCGTCTTGCAAAGCAACCCTATTAGCGGCTTAGCGCTATTAGCGGCTTAGCGGCTATTAGCGGCTTAGTGGCTTAGAAAAAGGGGGGGAAGCGAAAAAAATCGCAAGACTCGCAAGACGTTTTCATCTTGCGAAGCAAGCCCATAGGGAAATTCGTCTTGCGAAGCACCTCGAAAAACGGAAAACCCTTTCGTCTAGCGGGTTTTTCGTCTTGCGAGGCATTCGTCTTGTGGGGCACCACTGTAGCCGCTAAGCCGCTAATAGCGCTAAGCCGCTAATAGGGTTGCTTCGCAAGACGAAAAACCACTAGACGAGACTCGCGGAACGGATTCTTTTCGTCTTGCGAGGCACCACTGTACTGAGAAGGCCCTCTGCCTGGTTCCCTGTAACCTGAATGATGGGGATGGAGACACTCCTTCAGGTATGCAGGACCAAAGCTGTTTAGGGCTTTAAAGGTAAGCACCAACCCTTTGAATTGTGCTCAGAAACGTACTGGGAGCCAATGTAGATCCTTTAGAAGACCCAGCCACCATCCTGGTGCTCCTTACCACAACCCTGTAAGGGATATCAATACAGGAAAGATAGTAAGTGTGGGAGGCTGGAGCTGAGCCAGCTTATAACTTCTCCCCAAACTCACAGGTAAAGTCTTAGCTGATATTCCATACAGGCTGCTACTCACATAAGTGTTCTATTTAGAAATCCCAAATAGTTGCTGCAAGGGATCACTTTCCACCTCTGCTTAGGAGGTGACATTTCAGGTGGGTTTATGGCCACAAAAATAACATCCAGCATCCCTTTGACAACAGGGTAAAGGGACAGGGTGCCATCTAGTGGCTTTTGATGGATATATTGTTTTGAATTTGCTTTCGTAGATTTTCACGGGTACAGGAATGCAGGTTTTGGTGTCCTCGGGTGTCTTTCCGTATAGGAACTCAAACACTGAGATCCTGCTCTGTTCCAGTAACAAGAAGCCGAAAGCACCAGCCTGAAGATGACGAGTGAGACCTCGTCGAAACGTCGCCTAGACACCCCAACTTTTACACGGGAAGACACCCGAGGACACCAAAACCTGCATTGTTTTGAATCTATACACATAACACATATGCACATAACACATGTTTTAATGTATTTTTAATCTTTGTTGGAAGCTGCCCAGAGTGCCTGGGGAAACCCAGCCAGATGTGCAGGGTATAAATAATAAATTTATTATTATTATTATTATTATTATTATTATTATTATTATTATTATTATATCTGCAGCAGCTGTTTTTCACGTGTTGTCCACCCAAGTGCTGCTTCACTGCTCTGCATCTGTCGCAGAGTCAGTCCTTTGTTGATGGCTTCCTTCATGGATCATCACCCTGTCTCTGTTTGCTTGACGACTCATGGGAAGACTGGTTTGGTCTGTAAAGTGGTACCTTGGGTTAAGAACTTAATTCGTTCTGGAGGTCTGTTCTTAACCTGAGGTACCACTTTAGCTAATGGGGCCTTCCACTGCCGCCGCACCACTGCCATGCAATTTCTGTTCTCATCCTGAAGCAAAGTTCTTAACCCGAGGTACTATTTCTGGGTTAGCAGAGTCTGTAACCTGAAGCGTCTGTAAACCAAGGTACCACTGTATTTTACCATGTTAAACCCAGTGTCTGGCATCCAGAAATTAGAAGGGGTGTGCGTTGCTCAGCTGAGCCGCGATTTTCAGGAAGCATTTAATGTGGGCCCCGTTCCTTGTGATTTCAACAGGAAGGAAGTTGATGCCTCAAAGAATACACCTTTTTCCCCACTTCCCTGCAGTGTGGGAGCAGACAGAGCCACAAGCAAGGAGGAGGGTTTTTGTTGAGGTGTTACATTCACTTTGCACAGTGTGTGGGCTCCAGGCACAATAATAAATCCCAGTGTCACCGGCCATGAGGTTTTTGATGCTCAGGAAGAACTTGGTGTCTTCAGGTCTTGATCCTTGGATGTGGGGCGGTCCCTCGGCAGATGAGGATCCCACGGCAACAGAATAGGCAAGCAGCTGAATCTGTCCTTTGAGAATTTGCCTGTACCAGTAGATATTGGGGTTGGATGCCCCATTTATGTTGCAATTAAGAGATACCTTGCTGTCTGGCCGCTGTATCACCGACTGTGGTGTCTGAACAATGGTTGGAGAACCGTCACCTATGATCCACCAAAGAAAGCAGAAAAACTCTTATTACAGTTAAGAATATTTTATTATCGCTGCGTGTCTATTTTAGG
This sequence comes from Podarcis erhardii, assembly GCF_964252035.2. Lineage (NCBI taxonomy): Eukaryota > Metazoa > Chordata > Lepidosauria > Squamata > Lacertidae > Podarcis > Podarcis erhardii. Next base: position 27,526,957 of record NC_138515.1, on the reverse strand, counting down.
GGTAGCCAATGTGGTGTTGTCCAGATATTGTTGAAACTCCCATCTGCTCCTGACGGCATGGCAAATGGTCAAGGACGATGGGAGTTGTAGTTGAGAATATCTGTAGGATGTTTCACATAAGGAACCCTAGCTAGCTTTGATTTTTCATTTCCAGTGACATTTCATTCAGCCCAAGAAAATACATTCCTACACGTCCCACCGCCACCACATATAAGTTAACGCACCACCCTCCTCCAGTGTTTGAAAAACTAATTAACATTTTCACATGGCAATATATTGTTCACGATTAATTGCTTACAGATCCTCCATTCTGGCTTTGTTTAACAATTAATTGCTTGCCATCCTGCATTCATAGTTCATGCTTTATGTCCCTCAAATAATTAAAAAGCTTATGGAACTATAATGTTTATAGCAGAGCACATTATAAAACTTTCGCCCCCTGCTCAAAAGAATGCAGTCTACCAGCAGGAAAATCAACTGGAACTTTGCCCTTGATTTCGGGGGGTGGGGTGGGGAATGGTTGCCATAATTATTACTATTCATTATAACTAGGTTTTCTCATACAAGCAGCCGGTATCTTCAAAGTCAATTACGAATGTGGGCTTTTAGCCCATCAGCAAACAGGAAAGCCCATCTGGAATATCTCCCACTAAATAAATCTATGGCGTGATATACAGAGAGGTATTGCTTGGTGCTTGATACAGGATGGGCAAAGGCAGGTTGGGTTCGACTGCTGGATCGCTGGGTGATTTCCGGTAGATGACACAAGGTTTTCAGAGACTGCATAGGATTATCAATAACAGCAGCACCCAGGCACCTACATTACACTGCTGAAATTAAGAAAGCTGGGGGCATTGTGGGGAGTGATATAAAGAGAAAGGAATATAAACTCTTCTGATATGCAGTAACAGCAGCAAGAATATTACTGGCCCCAAAATGGAAGCCAGAAGAATTACCGACGATTGAAGAATGGAGAATGAAGTTAATGGACTATGCAGAACTAGATAAACTAACAGGAAGGATTCAAAACTGGCGGAACCAGAAATTCATGGAAGATTGGAGTAAATTTATGGACTACTTGAAAAGTATTTGTGAAGATCAGACAATGTTTGTAGGTTTGCAAGAAGTTTTGTGAGGAGTATTGGAAGTATTGCAAAAATGGAGAAGGGGAAGGATGATTTGTTAAGAGATGTAAAGGCAATATAAAGTTAAGAAATGCATAAGAATTGGCTAAAACGGTGGATCATCAGAGGTGCTGATGGAAGTCTAAAAAGATTGTATAAGTGATACGTTTTGTGGTACATTTTGTAATTTATATGTTAAAATCAATCAATCTATCTATCTATCTATCTATCTATCTATCTATCTATCTATCATCTATCTATCTATCTATCTATCTATCATCTATCATCTATCATCTATCTATCTATATCTATATATATATGTGAAATTAAGAAAGCTGGGAAGAGGGTAACTAGAAGCTGATTTCTGTGTTGTGGAAGGACTACTTCTAGTATTCAGTGCTAATTTCGTGGCTCGTAATGCCTTAATTCAGGAAGCAGGTGTCTTTTGCTTGGCTCCTGTTGGTGAACTATGAGATTCTTGTAAAAAATATCTAGGTCTGAAGTCTGCCCAACCCTGCTTTAGAGGACTGCTCCCTTTCCAGGACACCTTGACTTTGTATGAAAGAACAAAGGTCTGCTGCAGTTCCCCCAGAATGACATGCAACCTACCCAATGCCCTATGATGTCCCAAGGGCTAGAGAGAGGCAATAGACCAGGTAGCATGATAGTCAGTGTTGGCTGGGGGTGTGCACACCTTCCCCTCCACCCCAACCCCAGTTATCACATTGTTATAATAACCATGATAACGAAATGGACCCTCCATGTTCAGGATTAGCATATCTACTCCTCACCCAGGGAGGTTCGTTGCTTGTGTGCCATCATTGGGAATTTCCTGTAGTATCTTGTTGGTCCCTGCTGGAAATAGGGGGAGGCAAAGGGACTTTCCCCCTTCCAACCACATGCTGTTCTGGAGGTTCTTGTGACAGGCCCCCCCCCCCGGCCAATTCCAGGGGACGCAGGGGTGCAAAGCCCCATTGCATAGGTGGAAATCCTTGCAGAGGGCTCCCATTTAATGCGACTCATTAGGCAAATTCCACTCAGGGTGCTGGCCTCAATGGACCTTGGGTTTTTTATGGTTTTTGGGGGGGGGCAAAAGAGGTTTAGCCAATTTGTACACTGCTTCAGAAATTTGCTTTGGCCAGATATACGTAGCAGGGCAAAAGTAACGAGCACAAACATGGCAATCTCGCATTTCCTCCTTTTTAGAAACTACCATCTGTCTCCTTCTTCACTTTGTTTTGAAATTTCCCCAACCCAGAGAAACAAAGTGAGCAATGCTGGTTGATTCAATCAATGTTATCCATCGCCTTCATTTCGCACACGAGGCATAGGGAGGTTTGCTAAGTTTTTCCTCCCACGAGGGATTCAATAAAAGCTATCCATATTGGTGATTTGTCTTAAAACAGATGTGCACATTCCTTTATCTTCTGCGGTTGCCAACCTGGTTCTGCAATCCTGGGGGCAGGGAGTGCTGTTTGAATGCCTCCACCGTGCAGGTTGGCCTAAGACAGTATGAGGTGTCCACAACCGGACAGAGTGCCCCCAGAGGGCTATGTGATGTTGGCATGTTATCAGCACACTTCATAGAATTGTAGAGGATCATCTAATCCAACCCAGTGCAATGCAGGAATTTGCAGCTGTCCCATACAGGGATTGAACCTGCAACCTTGGCGTTATCAGCGCCACGCTCTAACCAACTGAGCTATCCAGGCTGACTTGCTTAGACCGACACATGCAACAGAGGAAAGACTTTTCCTAGAAAATCACATCATGTGGACTTTCCAAACGGTACTGCTGATACTGTATTTGAAGTGGTTCACATATTGTTATCTCAGCATCTGTATAAACCACTTTCTAAGGGAGGTCTGGGCTATTATCCCCGAGGACTGAGAGAGGCAAAATCATTTGCTGCAGGTCACCTAATGCAGCGGTGGCTAACCTGTGGCTCTAGACTAGAGCCCCATCATTTCTTACAATTGGCCATGACAGCCAGGGTGATAGAAGTTGGGAGTCCAAGAACACTGAAATCGACAGCACAAACGACCAAGTAACTGCTCATATCTTGAGCTGTTGCAACAGACATTTTCTGGTGAAAGGAAATTGGCACTTATTCCAATTCCCATGTTTCAAACGCTGGAGGGCCACAGATTTCGCCTTTCCAGACCTGAGGAGCATGAACCACGGACTTCTGCACCACCTTCTAAACTACAGCAGCTCAGTTGGGTGCCTAGACAATGCCCCCCTCCAATTGTTATATGCTCAAAGCCACATATTGCTAACTTAACTCAAATGCAAATCGTCAACACAGATGGGAAGAGCTGCTCTACTTATGGCAAGCCAAAGCAAAGCACAAATCGGCCACAGGGTTGCCATGTAATCTTGTTCTCTTGGCTCGCTGCTGCCTTCTGAATCCTCCTTCCTTTGACTTGGTTTCTATGCCTTTGTGGACAACATTTCTCCTCATTGCAGTCACATTCCTCGTTTACAGTGCACCCTGGTGAAGAAGCCTGAAGTTGCAGACTCAAATACTCCACTCTCACCTTTGGTATCGGCACTCTCTCCACCAAGATTTTATTATAAATAATATCATACCCTCTAACCTTTCTCCAATGAACATATGGACGCCCTATTCCATCATAATAATAGTAATAATGTTATTATTTATACCCCACCCATCTGGCTGGGTTGCCCCAGACACTCTGGGCAGCTTCCAACATATATAAACACATAATAATACAGGGCTGCCTTCAGATGTCTTGTAGAGGCTGTATAGTTACTTATTTCCTTGACTTGGTGGTCACACAACTCCATACCCTCCAACACTTCTCTGATGAAAATAGGGATGCCCTAAGGGAAAGCGGGTGGACCTGTGGGTTCAACCACAGAGCCTAGGACTTGCCGATCAGAAGGTCGGCAGTTCGAATCCCCGCGACGGGGTGAGCTCCCGTTGCTCGGTCCCTGCTCCTGCCAACCTAGCAGTTCGAAAGCACGTCAAAGTGCAAGTAGATAAATAGGTACCGCTCCAGTGGGAAGGTAAACAGCATTTCCGTACATTGTTCTGGTTCGCCAGAAGCGACTTAGTCATGCTGGCCACATGACCCGGAAGCTGTACGCCGGCTCCCTCGGCCAATAAAGCAAGATGAGCGCCGCAACCCCAGAGTTGGTCACGACTGGACCTAACGGTCAGGAGTCCCTTTACCTTTAAGGGAAAGCGGGACATTCCAGGATCCAATCAGAGAGTGCGATGGCTTCTGTAAATCCAGGACTGTTCCTGGAAAACAGGGACACTTGGAGGGTCTGTGAGGTCCGGAGGGTGGCAACTCGAGAACAGGCCTTTTCTGTAATGGCTTCCCACCAATGGACCACTTGAAAATTGCTGGGGGACTTGGTGGAGCACTCAATGGTTTCCCTGCAATTTCAACATAGTGTGCTGGATGCTGTACGATCATTGTGTTTTATTGCTTCTTACAGACTGCATTCTGTAAGGGAGCCAGTGTGGTGTAGTGGTTAAGAGCAGTAGACTCGTAATCTGGTGAACCGGGTTCGCCTCTCCGCTCCTCCACCTGCAGCTGCTGGGTGACCTTGGGCTAGTCACACTTCTCAGCCCCACTCACCTCACAGAGTGTTTGTTGTGGGGGAGGAAGGGAAAGGAGAATGTTAGCCGCTTGGAGACTCCCTAGGGTAGTGATAAAGCAAGATATCAAATCCAAACTACTACTACTACTACTCTTCTTCTTCTTCTTCTTCTTCTGTTGTACAGTGGTACCTCGGGTTAAGTACTTAATTCATTCCGGAGGTCCGTTCTTAACCTGAAACTGTTCTTAACCTGAAGCACCACTTTAGCTAATGGGGCCTCCAGCTGCCGCCACGCCGCCGGAGCACAATTTCTGTTCTTATCCTGAAGCAAAGTTCTTAACTCGAGGTAATATTTCTGGGTTAGCGGAGTCTGTAACCTGAAGCGTCTGTAACCCGAGATACCACTGTATTGCAATTGGCGCTCGCTGAATTCATATCGTAATACATTAAAAATGCAGTTACATAAGAAATAAAAGCAGCAATAGAAATGCAATTAAAAATACAATTTAATGCGGACATGACATGGGCCACCTGAATGAAACATGCAGACCACTGGTGATCCACGGACCACAGTTTGGGATCTCCACCTTGGAGCTACAACATCATCAACAGTTGGCCCTTCAGCTTCCACTTGAAGATCTTCTGTGAGCAGGGCCCTCTGAACATTGAGGGGGACCAGCCCAGAGGGACACAGTGCCTTGGCCCTCAGGAGCCAGTGCCCTGGGTGCTGCATATGAAGGAGAAGACACACACTCAGACCGCTGAATAACAAAGAATACTTTGGTTTTTGTACCTCTAATCTTATGTAACTCTCTAGCATCATCAGCGCCACCTAGTGATGTTAATTGTAACTGCACTTCCTTTGCAACTACAGTCGTACCTTGGAAGTCAAACGGAATCTGTTTTGGAGGACCGTTCAACTTCCAAAACATTCGGAAACCACAGCACGGCTTCTGATTGCAATTGGAAGCCGCAGAAGCCCCGTCGGGCGATCGACTTCCCAAAATAGTTCGCAAACCGAAACAGTCACTTCTGGGTTTGCGGCGTTCAGGAGCCAAAACGTTCAAAAACTAAGCTGTTTGAAAACCAAGGTACAACTGTATCAGGTCCCATTTATTACACCTACAATCCCCCCTCTAAGTATTGTATTTACTCGAATGTCATGCACAACTTTCTTAGCCAAATTTAGGGTGCGCATTAGATTTGATTACAAGCTTGAAAAACACCGCTGACATAGCAAATCTTTTTTTTGTTTCAAGGTTTTGAAATTTGAGGTGCACATTAGATTTGATGGAGCATTAGATTCGCATAAATATGATAACTGTTTCAATTGCCAGAACTGCTCCTATTATCAAAGAATTTCTCCTAATGTTCAGATGAAAACTCCTGTAATTTAAGCCTACACAATCCAGTTCTGCAGTGAACAAGATCTGCCCTGGGGTTTTTTAACTATTTGATTCCCCCCCCACCCCGTAACTACCTTTAACATTCCTAGGACTATTGCTACAGTATTACTAAACACACACACAATTTTCCCCAATAACATGTCCAATTTAACCAGCTAGCAGGAAGTAGGGTTGAAATATAGCAATCTGCCACAATTCCCAGCAAGATATATTCATTTATTTCAGTTATGAGTCACTCTGTGTTCTGTAAGGGACCAACAACAGGACAGCTTAACAAAATAATACAACACAATCAAATAAACACTTAAAATCAACAACTGAGGCATCACAATGCAACTCTAAAACATGTTCAAAGGCACAGAAGCACAACCACAGTTGCTTGAGCCTAAAACAACACATCCAAAGGTCAAAAAGGAGGCTGATATTCTTCTTTCAGCAATAAATACAGTAAATAATCAGCATTTTGAAAGTCTGGGCCTTCATTTTCCTCCATGAGGCATGTGGTCTGGTGAATGGGGACTGCTCTGAGACAAGGAATCAAGCAAAGCCAGAGGATATACCCCACAGGTTGTTTTTCCACACTTGCCCACTTTCCTGGAATCACTAACTTTTATTCACTTACTTTTTACAGATGATCCAGATGGTGCCATTGTTATCTTACAGCGTTCCAGTGTTTTCTGAGCCGTTCTCGTGTTTTTGAAGACCAAAGAATCATAGAGTTGTAAAGCTGGTCATCCCAAAGGTCATTTAGTCCAATCCCCTGCAATGGAAGAACCACACCTCTCCTGCTCCCATTAAAATAGCTTAAGACCATTCTCACTGGCACATAACAGGGCAAACGTGGCAATTTAAATGAAAAATAATCCCATCTTGTGCAAAATCCTAGGCACAGCTCAGAGGATGCTGAGAGAGAGAGAGAGAGAGAGAGAGAGAATGTGAATTCTATTCTCACAACAGCGATGCGAGACAGAAGTTCAAACAGGACACAGTTGATTATATGAGCTCTAAAAACACACACAAAACACTGTTTTAGAGTTTAGATTAGGAAACCATGAAAGCAATCATTTCCAAATTCTTCAAGGCAAAGATCAACATTAATTAATGCACTTTTAAAAAAGGGGGAAAAAAGAATGTCAATCATAACTCATTCACTGAGCAATTACTCCCAACTTCTAGAGGACCTGGCAAGAAATGCTGCTGGCACATGTCATATGAGGTGATGTGAAACTGTTATTTACAGTATGATAAACACTGCCAAATGTGCATAATAGTAGTGATGGTATTTGGTAAGTTTTTTTCACAAAAGAAACAGACTTAAGATGCACAGTGCCATGTCTCAAGTTCTCCAGCGTATTTAAGCAAGCACAGAGATAAAATGCAAATAGGATTGCCAACTGCTCAGCTCACTGCAGCTGTCTTTTAACAGGTCGTGATGTTTATCTCCATGCTATGGAAAGCACATTAAAAATAAGCACAAGAGCAGGCCAGACACTTGTTTTTTCTGGTCACTTGGCAATCTAATTTTCCCTATCTGCCTGGGACAACCCTGATTCTCTGGTGCTTGTTCCGAATAAAACATTTGTCCCTATTATGCTTTTGTTTCAGCATTTTACAGAGATTTGGGGGTGCTTAAAAAAATTCTTTGTTAAAAAAATATATACAAATGTACCACCGTTATATCCAATAGCTAAAAGAATCCTGGGAACTACAGTTTGGAGGCGCAGGTTAATTCTGTGTCCAGGGCAGCTGTCTACTAGCTCCATCCGGTATGCAGGCTGAGACCCTACCTGCCTGCATACTGTATCGCCAGAGTGGTGCATGCTCTAGTTATCACCCACTTGGACTACTGCAATGCGCTTTACGTGGGGCTACCTTTGAGGGTGACCCAGAAACTGCAACTAATCCAGAATACCGCAGCTAGATTGGTGACTGGGAATGGCTGCCGAGACCATATAAAACTGGTCCTGAAAGACCATTATTGGCTCCCAGTACGTTTCCGAACACAATTCAAAGTGTTGGTGCTGACCTTTAAAGCCCTAAACAGCCTCGGCCCAGTATACCTGAAAGAGCGTCTCCACCCCCATCATTCTGCCCGGACACTGAGATCCAGCTCCGAGAGCCTTCTGGCAGTTCCCTCACTGTGAGAAGTGAAGCTACAGGGAACCTTCTCAGTAGTGGCACCCAGCCTGTGGAATGCCTTCCCATCAGATGTCAGGGAAATAAACAACTACAGTGGATGCTCGGGTTGCGAACATGATCCGTGCAGGGTGCACGTTCACAACCCGCAGCTGTGCATCTGCACATGCGCGGGTTGTGATTTGCACTTCTGCGCATGCGCAACCACCGAAACACAGAAGTAACCCGTTCTGGTACTTAGAAGAAGAAGAAGAAGAGTTTGGATTTGATATCCCGTTTTATCACTACCCGAAGGAGTCTCAAAGCGGCTAACGTTCTCCTTTCCCTTCCTCTCGCACAACAAACACTCTGTGAGGTGAGTGGGGCTGAGAGACTTCAGAGAAGTGTGACTGGCCCAAGGTCACCCAGCAGCTGCATGTGGAGGAGCGGGGAATCGAACCCGGTTCCCCAGATTACGAGACTACCGTTCTTAACCACTACACCACACTGGCTCTTCACTACACTCACACTTACAGGTTTTGGCGGTCTGTAACTCGAAAAAATGCAACCTGAAGCGTATGTAACCCGAGGTATGACTGTATCTGACTTTTAGAAGACATCTGAAAGCAGTCCTGTTTAGGGAAGTTTTTAATGTTTGATCTTTTATTGTGTTTTTAGTATTCTGTTGGGAGCCGCCCACAGTGGCTGGGGTATAAATAAATTGTAGTAGTAGTTGTAGTAATAGTAGTAGTAGTTGTTAAGAGTGCTAAGAATTGTTAGGAGACCCCTATCTTCCTCGCAGAGCTACAATTCTCAGACAAATTCATTGTTAAACCTCTCTGAGAATTGTAGCTCTGTGAGGGAAATGGGGGGGTCTTTCATCCAAGAACTCTCAGCACCCTTATTCATGTACCCTTCCCATTATTCTTTGATTGTAATGTAACCTGGGTGTCATGACCTGGGACCCAGGAGGTATGTCAGAACCCATAGAACAGACCCCTCTGCTCTCACCCTCGGTCACAGAGCATGGTTCTGATACACAACTGACCTCAGCCTGCTAAGTGCTGAGTCTACAGAAACACTGTCTCACAATCACAATTGTCCAGTATAAAAGCAGATACCTAGCGAAACAGAGATTTTTTAAATGCAATTGTTTTACACACTTAATGTAATGCTCAATTAAACCCCAAACCCCCAAAGAAATGTCAAGAATCAATCAGATCATCTCTGAATTGAGTACACAAAGGATTGAGACCCCTTTGTGTGTTCTTACAGTGTAGAGTCAGAATCATAGATCTGGAAGTTTAAACTGTTTTTCTCCTCTCCATGCACCCCCGCACACCTGTCAATAGAAGATGCATTTTTGTCTTTTTTGCTAACAAGCAGGGCCTCTCTTATCAGCTTCACGTAGCAGAAAGGCAAGGCGGCCTTGAAGAGACTAGAAGCTCTAAAGAGCAATAATTCAGACAGGCCGCTTCATAACAGACTACCTAAAATGCAGCATTTTGCAGGAGACCCATCTGGAATGGCTTATAGCATATTAAAATTACAAGTTCTTTAAAACAGTATAAGACAATTACAAATGTGACCAGCTCAGTAGTTTAAAAATTATAAAGGAATGGCCTAGGACATAAAGTTCTGTCCAAAACAAAAGGTGTTAATAAACTGGCAAAAAAACAGTGAATGAGGGGGACAAACTACACATAATAAGGCAAAGGATTTCAAAACATGGGTGCCACCACTGATAAGGCCCTCTCTCTTGTCATACTCAGCTAATCATACACACCCGCCCGATGTTTGGGAGTAGGTAAGATGGCAGTTCCTAAGGTATTCTGGACCTAAGCAACCTAGGGTTTTAAAGCTAATAATCACCAACACTAAACTAAGCATCTCCACCCCCACTGATCAGCCCGGACACTGAGGTCCAGCTCCAATGGCCTTCTGGCGGTTCCCTCACTGCAAAAAAGTGAGGTTACAGGGAACCAGACAGAGGGCCTTCTTGGTAGTGGCACCCGGCCTGTGGAATGCCCTCCCATCAGATGTCAAAGAAATAAACAACTATCTGACTTTTAGAAGACATCTGATGGCAGTCCTGTTTAAGGAAGTTTTTAATGTTTGGTGTTTTTAATATTCTCTTGGGAGCTTCCCAGAGTGGCTAGGGCATGGGTAGGCAAACTAAGGCCCGGGGGCCAGATCCGGCCCAATTGCCTTCTAAATCTGGCCCGCGGACGGTCCAGGAATCAGCGTGTTTTTACATGAGTAGAATGTGTGCTTTTATTTAAAATGCATCTCTGGGTTATTTGTGGGGCATAGAAATTCATTCATTCCCCCCCCAAAAATATAGTCTGGCCCCCCATAAGGTCTGAGGGACAGTGGACCGGCCCCCTGCTGAAAAAGTTTGCTGACCCTTGGGCTAGGGAAACCCAGGCAGATGGGCGGGGTATAAATAATAAATTAATAATAATAATAATAATGATTGTGAGCATGCACATATATGCACTACTCTTCTTAAAATTGCTTTGCTCAATTCTTCTGGAGCTACCTCACACACTAAAATTGTAGATGTACTGAGATCATTTAAGAGTACAGTACTATGATTGGTTGCAGCTGCTTGTTGGGCGTCATGAATCTGGGCTTCATTCCACCTAGTGTATTATATTATTCTTTCCTTTGTGTTACATTATCTTTTTTTTTTAATTACTACTTTAATTCCTCCCCCCCATCCTATCTGTTGAATGGATCTCTGGGTTTATGCTGAGAACCATTTCTGCATCCCCCCCCCCCAGTCATTCTCTCATACTGTATAAGTATTTTATTAATCCCCTCCTCAGCCTGTTTTCTTTGCATTTTAAAGCTTTAAAAGCCCCATATAAGGGCAGACTTTAAAGAACTTATGTTTATTGGCCAAATGTACATTACTTTGCAATTACTAACTTTGATTTAATCACCAATTTTCTTGCTCAACCACTAAAACAGGAGAAAGATTCTCTCTCCCTGCCTCCTTCCTTTTCATAATCTGGTTTGGATTATACTATTCTGAATTAAGGATGCCAAGTAACCTGAAAAAATGATTTGGCTTACTCATATGCTTTCTAACCTCCAGGTTCAGCTTTTTCACAGCTTGAAGATATTAAACAATCTGCTAATGCAAGCAGATCAGGCTACTGTTAAAGACACAGGAGCTGGGACTGGTAAAACATTTGCAATGCTCACCTGCATATCTATATAATTGTACATATTTTGCCACCTCTGTTGTGCATCCTAAAATCCAGGTCCTCTGTAAATAGACTTTTAGACAGACACTAGGTGTCTCCTTTTTTAAAAAAAGCTCAGAATCGTCCTTTATTCTGTATGACGACAGTATTTGATGATGAAAAGATAAAACACTACTTTTTAAGAGAGTAGAACATGGTATCCATTCCTTTTTTTTAGCACAGGTGGAAAAATAATTTGGGAATGGCAGGTTTTTTGGTTTTAGTGGCCTCTGGGGAAATAGTTAAGCACCGTTTTCTACCCACTGCCCCTTCTCTGTTCAATTTCACAGCCTCCTGCAGCTGCTTCTCATTAAGAGAAAGGGAGGAAAGCTTGAAAAGTGTTATATGGAGCTGCAGGGTAATCTAGTTTGGCCTAGAGAGTGTAAACAATATCTGAGTTTAGGGGCCTTGGTCAAAACAGTTCAAGATCTGCTTGTAGTAAAGGGTGCCCCCCCCCCCCAGCAGACCCTCCAGGTTTCCCTTTTTTCCTGGATTTAGAAAAGCCATCCTGGTTTCTGATTTGATCCTGGAATGTCCAGTTTTTCTTTAAAACGTCTATATTTTCATCGGAGAAATGTTGGAGGGTATGGAGTTATGTGACCCCCCAGCCCCCCAAGCCTAGGAGGTAAGTAACCAGGGCCAGATTTAGGTTTGATGAGGCCCTAAGCTACTGAAAGTAATGGAGCCCTTTATATGTCCAGCTGTCCTTTGTCAACAACAAATTGTTGCTGCTTCTTTGTGTTGAATATATGCTATATGGTCATTTATGGACCTCACAGGTATCTAAAGCCATTTTCACATAACAAAATATGCATTTTATCAAAGTAATTGTTGAACTGAAATACAATTAAGAAGTATAATATTAATAGTGAAATACAATTATGAAGAAGTACATTAATAGTGAAATAATTATTAAGCTCTGACTTAAAATGATTTTTTATTCATAACAAACTTAATAATGCAAACACGTTGGCATTTGGCAATAATGAAAGTTCCTTTACAAACACAATTTACAAGGACTCATAATCTAGTCTGTAGAAACTTGCTATAACATGAAATAATAATTGCAGGTTTTATTTTATTTGTTTTTTATATTTTGGAAATGTTCATCCAGTTTTTCCACGTTAATTTTTTGGGGTGCCTCCAAGAGAGTGGGGCTCTAAACTGTAGCTTGTTTAGCTTATATGTAAATAAAGGCACTGTAAGTAACTATGCAACCTTTAGAAGACATCTGAAGGCAGCCCTTTATAGGGAAGTTTTTTTTAATGTTTCATGTTTCATTACGTTTTTATATATGTTGGAAGCTATCCAGAGTGGCTGGGGCAACCCAGTCAAATTGAGGGGCATAAAGAATACAATATTATTATTATTTATTGAATAGGGCATCCCTATTTTCATCTGAGAAATGCTGGAGGATATGCTCTGGCCATGCACCTGTGTCTTTAGAAGCACAGGGAAATTTCACAAATTAAGTTTTTTCACCACTTGGCCTGGAAACGGAATTAAAGAGAATTGGCTGTCCCCCTATGGTTTGTCAAACATCAGTTCTATGGGGACAGGTTTTTTAACTTGGGTGGGTGGGTGTTTTGTTTGGGAGGTGGAATTGCTTCAAATGGTTTTAAATGCTGTATGTTACTTTGCATTTTGTATTTGCACTTATATTTGTTGGCCGGCATATTGTTTAGGGACTGTTTGAATTGTTTTTATTACGTCTGTTGTGCTTTTTATGTTGTAACTTTATGTTGTGAACTCCCTTGAGGCCTACAAATATAGGGTGGTATACAAATTTAATGTAAAAAAAAAAAAAGTTTGTCGAAGGAAAGCAGGAAAAACAAAATTTGCCTGTTTTGCACGTGTCCTTTTAGCAGAGGTCTGAGGGGCAGAAAACAGAAGATGGAGCTATTTGTGGCATGGAGCTCAACTTCATCACCTGCTAGGCCCGCTTTCAGATTTTGGCAGGCTTAGCTGTTTCACTCTTTATCTCTGGTCAAGCAGGTTTTGAAATAACTTGGGGGAGGAAAAAAAAATCTGCCAGCGATCAAAGGAGGATGATCAAATTGTAGAGCTTGCAAAAGGTGTTGATAACTGTTAAGAGACCTCTCTTCCCCTCACAGAGCTACAATTGTCAGAGTTCCCTGGGAAGAGGGGTTGGTTGTTTAAACCACTTTTAGAAACTGTAGCTCTGTGAGGGGAATCAGGGGTCTCCTAACAATTTTCATTACCTTGAGTAAACTGCAGTTTCCCAAGATTATTTGAGGGAAGCCGTGGCTGGCCTGATGGAATGATGATGCTTTAAGATAATAAATAGAATAATAATTATTATTTTTAGATCTGCTTCCATCCTTATATTCCCCTGCTTTTTTGTGGGGGTGAATGCTAACTGATAAAAGGCCCACCTTTGCATTTGGTGTTCCTAAGCTTTAACTAATGAATTTCTGTCAGGTTTTCTGCTAAAAGCTGAAGGAGCTATGAAAAGACATGGTTAGGGAGGGAAAGTGAGAAATCTGTGCGAATAAGAAACTATATTGGAGGAAGTTTATTTGTAAGCTGCACTGAGTCCTGCCAGAGGGAAAATGCAGTGTTTAAATGAATAATAGGAATAAGTTGGAATGATTTTCTGAACGGAAAACCAGAAGCAAAAACTCCACAAGTAGTTGTATGGAGCAATCCTAGGAAGCAATTTTGAGAAGACCGAAGAGGGAATTAAAATATAGAACTTGAACCATTTTCGTTGCCATTGTAGGACTTTTGCATAAGTAAAGTCTCTGTCTTCTGTTTGCATAATATTTGTAAGTTTTACAGTGGCAAATATTTCAAGGTGGAAATAGGATTGCCTCAACCACACACATAATTGTATCTTTGACAGTAGCTGGGAACAATAAATTTAACAGGTGAAATTTCCATACGAGGGAACATTTTATTTGCTGTATTTCTGTGTGTCAGGCTGCAGTTAAACTTGCCCAAACAGAACCAGAGAAAAGCGAGGCAAGAGGTGGGGATCTGAATAAAAAGTAGTAAAATTCTTTAATATGCTTTAATATGCATATTTAATATGCTGGTATAAATGCATCTGGTTTGCAATACTGAGAACTAACATGTGGGAGCAGGGGGTGGAGAGTCATTCTTGAAAAGTAAATTTCAAGATAATACAACTTTGTACATTATTTTTTCCTTCGGTGAACTAACTATAATTGTATATTACATGGCTTTCTTCTTTCTTATATAGTAAAAGAAGAAGAAACAGGACGTGAGAAGTGAGTGAGAAGTTGGTAACTTCTGCATTGACAGGTGGGAAAATAGTAGTGAATTGTGATGAGTGTTCAAGAAGTGGAAGGCATTCTAAAAGTAGCAGAGCCAGACACAATAAAGAAACATTCATGGGGAGAAAGAGGGGTGGGGACTTAGAAGAGGAGGTTTTTTTCCATGTTATGGACCCAAATTAGGGATGGATAAATCTGCCAATTTTGCATCAGTTTGCCGATTTTTATTTTAACATTTATTTTAACAAAAACCCGCCAGTACTTTAGTGCGCATCTCCCCTAATATACCATACATATATTTGCCAGCAAGTGGTTTCCCCTAGTATAATGCCTTTTGATGTTATTTTCACTATTATCTGCATTTTTATGCAAGTTTCCCCATATATTCTCATTTTGGAGGGCCGGGGGGCGGTTGGATGGACAGCTCCGTAACAAAAATCAGAAATGGGCAGGTTTCACATAGCTGCGTTAGCAAATTAGGTAGATTTGAATGAAAATGCAAAGCAGACTAAATTCCTACCCTTAAGCAACAAGGAATAGGAAGATGGATTAGCTAAGGAGTGAAAGTAATGAAATGGGAGATTAGGGCACCTGTCTGTAAACGTTTGCCTTTCTAAGGGTTTCGTAAATCTCAGACATGTCCATGCCACCCTCTCTCCCTATCTGAACTGCAGGTTCCTTTTCCTGAGCCAGGACTGTGAGGTTTAAAAGGTTCCCCCCCCCCCACTCGTCTGCAGCTGCAGCAACCCTGCCGTGTCTTCTGGCTCCGAGAGCTTTGAATTAATCTGCCAGGACTGGGCATTCAGGTATGTACAGAGCCAGCCGCTGTTAATGAACACACCCAGCTGGCCTGCAGATCTTTGCACAGAACGGAGTGAATACTCTTAGTCTTTCCCACTGATCCAACAAGCATTCAGGCCTGGGATAAAAGCTGGCATAGATTCCATAGGCAGCAGTGTCTCTTCAGTCTGCCCTGCTGGCCCCAACTAATGTTTGGAGCATTAGTTAAGTAATCTTGTTTTCTTTCTGGTACAGTATATATGATAAGACGTAAACATGCAGAAAGGGAGATTGGGCTGGAAAATAAATATTCTCTGTGCACAAATAACTGAGCAATAAAATGGAGTCTTCTGTCTGCAGAGTTGTAGCGTATGTCTTAATTGGGGAGTTTTTTTTCAGAATAACAGTCAGCCAGAAAAGCATCCCAAATCCTCTGGTGTTAGAGTCCTGGGAAACCTCAATTCAAATAGTTTGGACTGATGAGCCTCACACACAACAGTGATTCACAAACAAAACAAAGGCACTGCTGAGTATTTGTATTACTCCTATTCTTAAGGGAAGGCTTGTTGTCTGCACCCCCACTCCTTTTCCAACTGTTGTAAAGTTGTCGTTTTTAAAATTGCATTTGTTTCCCAGCCTTTACCAGCCAGGTCCCAGGGTGTGTTACAACCCTTTAACATTCACAACTAAAAACAATTAAAATGGATTACAGTCGCAGGACTAGGGTGGGTCCTGAAACGCGCGTAAGTCCAGTGTAAAGTGTAAATTGTAAATTTGCCAAAGCTGTGTAGTGAAGAAGGCTGACGTACATCGGTGGGGAGCAGCGTTTCAAATTTACCAAGCGCCCCACACATTGACTATTTGCAGTTTAGTAGCGCTGCAGAGAGCTTGCTGTGGGGAGACCATGCATAACAAGGAACTCAAAAATAACTTTAACAAGGTTTCAATAACAAAACAAAAACTCCTTTTACACTAAAGATAACAACAACAAACATGACCCAGCCACCAACGCATCCCCCAGCGTAAGGGGAGATCTAGGTGCTGCTCCTTATATACTATGCCCAAATACTGACACAGATTAACTAACACAACCTAGCAGCACCTGCTGTGTTTCACAGCTGTAAGACTGGGTCTCGTTATTTGCCTTGGCCCTGGCCCTGGCCCTTAAGGACATACACAACTTGTGAAACAATAATGAACCTTCACATTTTACAGTGACCATTCAACATTTTGCACCTGGCTTTTGACCACTTGCAACCAAGTGAAGATGCCCAGGTGCCAGGATGGTGCCTGATGTCTCCACCATCTGGAAGTGCATGACTGGGGATCCTCGGATCTTGACTGTTTTCACACACTAGCGACACATCCTGTAGAATTCTATCTGTGGTATTTTATCTGCACCATCGGAACGAAATTCAGGAACCAAAAAGTCATATGAGAAAAAGGACTTTTGCGCTGTCTGGCCCCCAAATGGCAACCAGGAATTCTGTTTTGGTGACTGTAACCCTGGCTTAAGGAGAGAACTATGGGACACCTCTATTGCCCAGGACCCCCTTAGTTTGGCTGTGCTTCTGCCCCTCATTTCCCCATCCTGGTCTTCCTCCTGTCTCACTTCTCTGCTTGTTTTCGCAGTTGCAAATTCCATATTGCTTGCAGAGTGCTGTTTTTATCTCACTGCTGACTCCCTTGACCAGGGCCTTCCCCCTCCCTTGCAGCTTCCTAAAAAAAGGAAATAATGGGTGATCCCAACCCTCAGCAAAACAAAAAGCAAAAAACAACAACAAACCCTTACCTTTGAGAAGGGTTTTTTTTTCAGCCAGAGCTCACAGGAACTCAGTTCCAGCCCCTCTCAGGTGGGCACCATTGCCATTATAAGAGAACAAAGCAGGTGTTCATAGTGAGTTCTGGCACCTCTTTTTCTAGAAAAAATAGCCCAGCTTCAGAGGGTGAAGCTGTTTTCCTGAAATGGGGATAAGTGGTGAGGAGGTAGACTTCATTTGAGCACATAGTCATGGGGGAGGAAAGCATGCCTTTGTCTAAAACTGATCAAAGGTAGGGGAAAGTTTTATCTGTTTAATTTCTGTGTTCCAGGATGCCATTAGAGTCACAGAAGCAGAGCTAGTAAAATATATATATTTATATTGGGTGTTCTGGCCTTGTTCTTTCTCTTAATAAAAAAAAGATTATCTTAGGCTTGGCAAGTCTCTGCCAAAGGCACTAACTTCCATAGATCTCTAGATACAGTTATTAGTGCAAGGGCCAAATTGCACATGACGTGCTTAACCTGGCTGCTTTTATTTTTACTGAAAACAGCACCACGGAGGGCAAACAGCTTCTAGGCAGAGGGTGATTTCCAGCAGAAAACTGGCACAGTGCCTAGGATGGCCAGATGGAAGGAGAACAGCTAGAGTTCCTGCATTTTGAATAGTTGTGTAGAAGAAGGAACTCCACCATGCAATGAAAGCTGCACCTGGTGAGATTCCCTTTTCAATCGGTAGCACATGACACTCTTAATCTCAGGGTTGTGGGTTCGAGCCCCACGTTGGGCAAAAAATTCCTGCATTTCAGGGGGTTGGACCAGATGACCCTCACGGTCCCTTTCAGCTCTGCAATTATATGATTCTACACAACTATTAAGGGATGCGGGTGGCACTGTGGGTTAAACCACAGAGCCTAGGACTTGCCGATCAGAAGGTCAGCGGTTCGAATCCCCGCGACGGGGTGAGCTCCCGTTGCTCGGTCCCTGCTCCTGCCAACCTAGCAGTTCGAAAGCACCTCAAAGTGCAAGTAGATAAATAGGGACCGCTCTCCGGCGGGGAGCGGGAAGGTAACGGCGTTTCCGTGTGCTGCTCTGGTCTGCCAGAAGCAGCTTAGTCATGCTGGCCACATGACCCGGAAGCTGTCTGCGGACAAGCGATGGCTCCCGGTCTCTTGAGGGAGATGAGCACGCAACCCTAGAGTCGGTCACGACTGGACCTGATGGTTAGGGGTACCTTTACCTTTACCTTTACACAACTATTAAGGGATGCGTGTGGCGCTGTGGGTTAAACCACAGAGCCTAGGACTTGCTGATCAGAAGGTCGGCGTTCGAATCCCCGTGACGGGGTGAGCTCCCGTTGCTTGGTCCCTGCTCCTGCCAACCTAGCAGTTCGAAAGTACGTCAAAGTGCAAGTAGATAAATAGGAACCGCACCGGTGGGAAGGTAAACGGCGTTTCCGTGCACTGCTCTGGTTCGCCAGAAGCAGCTTAGTCATGCTGGCCACATGACCCGGAAGCTGTACACCGGCTCCCTCGGCCAGTAAAGCGAGACGAGCGCCGCAGGTCAGGGGTCCCTTTACCTTTACACAACTATTAAGATGCAGGGGCCCTCTCTTCTTTTATACCTGGCCAACCTAGCAGCCCCTCATCCGGATCGGGTGCATGTTTTCAGATCGGGGCGCAACTGCTGCTCTTCCTTTGGAAGAGTGGCTGGGGAAACCCAGCCAGATGGGTGGGGTACAAATAATAAATTATTATTATATTATTATTATAATAACGAAAGCAGCCAAGCACACATCTTGAAACTTGTGACTAATATCATGTGTGGTTTGGCCCGAGGTCTATCCCATGATACTATAGCATATTTAGCAGGTTTAATTATTTATCCAGCCTTGATGATGGGCTCTGTGGAACACCTGCTGCCCTATTAGGGAACCAGCCAGAATGCACTTGGCTGGTATCCTGAAGCAACAGGGATCTTGATATCTCTGGGAGAACTGTGCTGTGCTCATCAGCAGGATTTGTAACACAATAGGTGGGCTTCAGGGTAGCGTTGCCAACTGATCAGAAAAATAATAACCTAACCTGCTCTTCTGCCCTAAGCAGATATGTTGGCATCTGTCTGTCTCGAGAGTCAATGGAAGAGTGTGCCTTAGGGGGTGAGAGATATACTACTCTCCTGCAGAAATCTGCACATCAAGTTCCTGTCGAAGGCAAATGCTACAAGAGACAGTTTAGAAGATCTCAGTCCCTGCTTACAGGAAGATTGGGACAAGTCTAGGTTTTTGTTGGGTGACTGCCAGATTTGTGAGCCCAGGAGCAGATTGCTCTACAGGGATTACACCATTTGATGCTGCTTTCAGGGTTGTCCCATCCCTCCTCTACGCACCACCTCTGCTCTTCATTTCATTTCATTTCACTTTTAATTTGCATACCGCCTTCCTATATTACTGTACCCAAGGCAGTTTACAAGCTGATGAAACAGCTAAGATCGCACACCTTATAAAAATAGGATCCAGTCCAAGGATTTCATGATAAAAGCCTAACTTTAAATTAAACAGCTTATATCCAATAAAGTAATATTCAATAATCTATTAGAATACAATATTACACAATAAATATCAGCAAATAATAATTAAACAGAAATTCACTCTTAACAATTACAATAAATAATTTCTAAATTATAATCAATAAAAATAACAGCAAGTCACCATGCATAAAATAACACTGCAAACTGAGAAGCAAAGACACACAACACACACACACACACACACACACACATATATATGTGTATATATATATATGTGTGTGTGTGTGTGTGTGCGCGCGCGCGTGTGCGTGTATTTAATGTCCCTGAGCTCCTCTTCTCCCTGCCCAGCTGCTTTTGTTGTTCCTAAAGTCATGGTCTGGGAAAGGCTTCTAGGGCTGGCGGGTAGAGCAAGATAAGTGGGGGGGGGGGAGAGCCATTGCCTGGTGGCCAGCACAAACTCTCTCTCCTGTCTTATGCCTCTGAGTGGCCTTAACTTACATAAATCGAGCAGGTGATAAAGAGAAAAAGAGTTTGGATTTGATATCCCGCTTTATCACTACCCTAAGGAGTCTCAAAGCAGCTAACATTCTCCTTTCCCTTCCTCCCCCACAACAAACACTCTGTGAGGTGAGTGGGGCTGAAAGACTTCAAAGAAGTGTGACTAGCCCAAGGTCACCCAGCAGCTGCGTGTGGAGGAGCAGGGAATCAAACCCGGTTCACCAGATTACAAGTCTGCTGCTCTTAACCACTACACCACACTGGCTTTTCCCATTGCACTAACTCCATGTCATACAAAGCTTCGCCTGCTAAGTCTATGTATTGGGTTTGGTGGTTGCTGTTCTATGTTACGTTGGGTTGTTTGCTGAAATGTGCTAATCTAGATACCTACTTGCACTGGCGTGCTTTTGAACTGCTAGGTTGGCAGGAGCTGGGACAGAGCAAAAGGAGCACACTCCGTTGCGGGTATTCAAACCACCAACCTTCTGATCAGCAAGCCGAAGAGGCTCAGTAATTTAGACCACAGTGTCACCCGCATTTTTTTTAATCGAGCTGCAGAGCAGGTGACTTCGGTAGCAGTGATGGGGAATATGGGCATAAACTAAGGCAGCATGCGATGTTACTGCTGTGATGGTGTGTGCCATAAGAGGTGATTCTCGGGTACACAGGACAATGCTTGAAGGATTCTATACCAATAAACAGCTTTGAGTGATTATGCTTGAGATAATGTAGACTGCATGTATGCATTCAACCCTTGGGAACTGCAGCTTCGCTCCAGAAATGCAGGTGTGTACATGTCAAAGCTCCTTTGTCTGGAGGCCAAACATACCTGGCATCAGGCATGTGAAAAGTTCACGACGGTTGCGAAATAGGAGGGGCTGAGGGAGGCCAGCATTGAAGTACAGCATTGAGACTGAAACATTCTCCCTCAAGGAAGACACGTCTTCAGAAGCAGGGTGCCAGTAGCAAAACTTACAATTTGTGATTACAGTGGTACCTCGGGTTACATACGCTTCAGGTTACAGACTCCGCTAAACCAGAAATATTGCTTCAGGTTAAGAACTTTGCTTTAGGATGAGAACAGAAATCGTGTTCTGGTGGCGCGGCAGCAGCAGGAGGCCCCATTAGCTAAAGTGGTGCTTCAGGTTAAGAACAGTTTCAGGTTAAGTACAGACCTCCGAAATGAATTACTGGTAAGTACTTAACCTGAGGTACCACTGTATAATTTTAAAAGGTAAACAAAACATAGCAATAATGCAAAACCAGAGATGAACTGAAATGATAGTTGCTTTACTATTTGTTCTGGGTTGTTGTTTTTTGAAAAGTGTGTTCTCAAAACTTCCTCTGTTTGTTTTTTTAATAAAAAAGTTGGCTATAACCCAACAGAGGGGGCGGGGATTGAAAGGCATCTACTCTCTTGCCAATCAGATGATAGGTGAATCAGGATATATGTACATATGTATGTTCTCCATTCATTAAAACTTTTCATAAGCTCCCAGTGTCAGAAAACTGGCAAGTTGCTTTCTTCTTAAAATGACAAGGTGAGCAGGCTTTACTGTTGCCCCGCCACTGCCAGCCAAATGACAGGACCCGTGTGTTTTAATTTAAACTTTGTGACTTTATATGGTTGTTGTATGCTGCCCTGAGGACACTGCTTAGGACAAAAGGCGGGATAGAGATAAAACAAAACACACACACACTTGGTGGTTTTTTTTAATCCTCACTTGTTAAACCAGCTCTTTCTGTGCATATATGTGTGGAAAGCTTTAAAGGGATTGGAAGATAGGCTTTTAAAAGCCCATGTCAGGACACTGTTCAAATTCCAGGAAGTGTCAGAAGGATTTGGCAAGTGGTTCTGTTTCTTCCAAAAACCCTGAAGTTCAAACTGAAATCTGGCCAAGATCTGAATGTTCAGATTAGCCTTATTAAAGGCTTTCTACAAAAGGTAACTTTGACAACTTGTCTGAGTTTAATGTTAAGTCAAATTAGTACGGTTTGAGGAACTGACATTCCTTAAACAGACATATACAGTAACTTATATCTGGCAGCTGCGGTAGGTCTCAAACCAAAGACTTTCTGGGAGCTGAACTAGATCCCTTTTCCTGGGCCAACACTGCTTCTTAAAGACTAGAGGTCTCTAGGACTCTATGCCCTGGGCCTTGAAAGATGCATTCATTGCAGGGAATTAGACTACATGCCCGCAGGGAACACTTCCAACTCTACAATTCTATGATTCTGTGATTCTACACTACTGAGTGGCCTTATGTCTTACTTTACAGACCTCTAATCCGAAGGACTGTCAGAGAGGAGGGTCCTCTATGTGAAGACAACACTCTATCCGAGGGCTGTTCAGTCCAAGTTTGGTTAAAACAACAAAGAACCATAAAAACGGAGAGCAAGAGATTTGAAGTTGACCCTCAGCAGTAAGGTCACCATGGGGAGGTACGTTTTATTTCCAGTTAGATCGCATGCAATTATTTCTAAGTTTGCACCTCTACATATGAAAAGTCACAAGCAAATTTTATTCAAATTGGAGTCATCTTTTTGTCGTTGTTTTTGGCAATGCATAACTGGCTGTCCACTATTGCGCTACTGCTGGTCCAAAACATTTTGCTGACTGAAGCAAAACCCACCAATGATGTCCCACTCCTAACCCTATGCTAAGAGCAACACTTTGGAAAGTCTCACCCTACTATTCAGGCATCAATCCCTGCCTTTGTCTATTGTCTAAATCAGTGTTTCCCAAACTTGGGTCTCCAGCCGTTTTTGGACTACAACTCCCATTATCCCTAGTTAGCAGGACCGGTGGCCAGGGATGATGGGATTTGTAGTTCAAAAAAGAGCTGGAGGCCCACGTTTGGGAAACACTGATCTAAATCAAGGATAGGGAATGTTTGACTTTCCATGGGTTACTGGACTACAGCGCCCATAATCCCTGACCATTGGTCATGCTGGCTGGGGCTGATGGGAATTGTAATCCAACATCATCTGGGGGCTACAGGTCCCCTGCCTCTGCCCTAAATTCTACTACTTGAGCAGCTATCTTCACTTTGCTACATTGTACTGCTGATAATCTTCTGCGCTCACAAAAACCATTGGACGTGGAGTCGTTAACCGTGAAGGTTCTAGGTGTGAATTTCCTCCTGTGTTTGAGGGGCTGCTTTCTTCTAAGGATTTCAAAGCCTCTAAACTCACCTGTTTGTACACAGCACAAAGATGCTCATTGCTTTCTTTATGAAATTGATCCTAAATTAGTGCAGAGGGAAGAATGTTCTGCTGAATTATTTTTCTTATTTAAGTACGTTGTTTTTGAACCAGTTTTTACAACTCTCTTGTCTGTGAGTCCATACACAAAACTTAAGTTAGCCAGAGAGTCTGTGCAAATAAAAACTATTTCTCAACACTTTTTGTCCCATTCTAACACAGTTCACAAGAGGCTAGAGTTACAAAACAAACCATAAAAAAGCACAGCTTCTTCTGTCCTTAACTCTTTTAGCATCTGATGTATAAAATTCAGCAGGTGAACCTTTTCTCTGCAACGTGATAAACACATTATCTAGCAAATGTCTGTATGCCAAGCTACTGTTAAATGCTCAGTTGCAGAGATTCATTGCTGGCAACTCCACATGGCACATTCCTCTATAGAAAGTGTTCAGTGTTACTTGTGAATATGCCCTAAAATTATGAAATCAATTGTGCATTTTCAAGAGCATTAATGAACATTCTTCTCCTGCTGCAGTTTATATACATTGCCACAATGCACGTTATACGAGTGCCATGTTCCTGTACATGCATGCACACCCATGCCTGCAACCTCCTGTTTGGGAAGCTGTCATTGCACGTGTGCAACAGCTGTCTCAAAGGGACACACCTCAGCTTAACCACAAAGTGAATGTGGCTTACGCTTTCAAATCGGGTGGAACCTGGTTTGAAGAGAAACACATCAAAGAGCAGTATTTTAAAAGAAACTACAGGATAGAGATTGGTTGTGGCTAACTTCATGTGTACACTGCTTCAAACATCAGGGATGGGAGTGTGTTGGAATCTGAGTAAATTGTAATGCGTATGCAGCCTCTGTGTGAAGTCTCCTTCCCAGTACCTAGAATGTTGCCATTACAGTGTTCTTGTACTGAAGATGCTGGGAAACATAGTTCTACAGGATGCCTAAGTCCATACGATGAACAGGTGGCGTGGAAACTACTTTTCCCAGAGGTCCTTGTGCCTGGGATCAGCGACGGCCTTTGGGCTTTCAAATTTCAGTGGTGCCCTCTGCAATGCCAAAATTTGGTGCCCCCCACCTCTTGCCTTCCCTTTGATGTCATGGTAGCAGCCCCTGTGGCACTGTCTTGGCTCAGCACCCACTGGAGGCGAACTGGTCATGCCCCCTAAAATCCACCTCTGCTGGGATGCCACTGCCACAATCACCAGGCAAGTCTGGAAGAAGGGAAAGGCAGGCGTCTGGATCCCTGTAACAATCCCAATTTAATTAATATGCAGGTTATGTATTCAGACTTGAGGGGGAAGTTAGCTTTGTATTGGTGCAACTGAATCACCAAAAGAGTTTTCCCATCACAACTTTCAGGTCAGGATTTGCTATAAGAGCTAGACACCCCATGCCTACCTTAAAAAAAAAAGTGGTTTGGGATTTTTTTCGCTACCAGATTATGTGACAATTAGGAAACGCATCACATTTTCCTTTTTTTTTTCTTTTTTAATACATTTTTCATATTTTGAATATACATCATACATTTTCCATAATAAATCACTTCCCTCAGGACTTCCCATTCCATGGCAACCTTATTTTGCTGCATATCCTTTTCTTCCATCCTATTTCATCCTACATATATATCCCTCATTGTTAGTAATTGCTGCTCGCACTGTTGTTCCTACTTGTAAGTTAATTTAAATATTATATCATGAAGAGTTGGACATGACTAAACGACTGAACAACAACAACAACATCTCCTTAAATACTCTCCCAAGTGTTTCCACTTACCAGTATCTTTTATTTGAGTCTCGTCTTGGTTTCTCTCCCCGCCCCCCCACTGTCATATATGCTAGCTCTGTGTATCCTAGCAATTTATCTTGCCAAAAAATGGCAAAAACCAATCACATTTTCTGCCCTGTCATGGAATTGTGGAATAGAGGCAGGCAGCTCTGAATAGCAAAGTGAGGCAGCACAACGAGTACATTCAAATTTTGCGAGCCACATACATTTGGTAGAATTTGCGCCTAGTGCTGCAGAACTCCCAGTGTTAAGTCAGACTTGCTGGAAAGGATTGGCTGTTATGTTTTGGGGACTGTCTGGAGCGTGTTATGTTTGGTTCCCATTCTTCTCCTCATCCCCTGCCAGTGTTCGCCGCTTTGCTACCTGTTTCCATTCCCACCTCTTCTGCAGAGCCACCCATCTCCTCCCAGCCTTGTCCCCTCTCTGCATGCTGCTCTTGTTCCCTCTCGCTGCACCTTTGTGCCATTCAGCCTTTTTTGTGCCTATCTTGTTCATTCTTTCCCTTTCAGCGCCATTCCTCTTGTCTGGCTCGCCCCTCCTTCCCTTCGTCCTCATGGGTGGTTTTGTCTCCTTGGTTTGTGTGGTCTGCCCTGCACATTCCAGGCCTTTCTCTCCTCAGGACCTGACATGTTCCCCACAGAAAAGGGGATTTATCACATGGATTATGCTTTTCATTCTGCCTTTTGTTTTCAAAAAAATTCACCCTTCCCTCCCCCCCCCCTTGCACTTTGTATACACAGACTTGACAATGCACATATCTGAGGGCTTTTCTGGAGTGCCTGATGCATATAATTCTTTGTGCATTTTAGTTTGAATTTTCCATCTTTCGTTTCTTTATGTATCTCAACACCACAGGCCTGACTTTGCCAGCTCAGAGGTGCGTTCCCTGCTCCCCCCCCCCCACAATTGCTCCGCTCCAAAGCAAAAATAGGCCTGTGCAGGCTCATACCGTCCACCATTTCTCAAATGACAAAGAGAGAAAGAGAGGTGCTTGTGTACTTTCTCAAACCATCACGGGCACATTTGTTGAAAGCTTTCCTGCATCAGCTCTAGGTTGCGTTGCGTTGCTCCACAAAAGTCTGTCCGTTGCTGGCTTCTGAAACAGGGTGTGTTAGTAAACTGACAATAACTATTTTTCTATCTCACCCCTCCAGGCCACAACAACACACAAACATGTTGCATTTAATAGAATCTTAAACCCTTCAGTGAATCTGGCATATTAAAGAAAAGCCTCCTGCAACTTTGAACACGTTCAGCCACAGCTACCACCTGAAGGGGCGAGCTGCAAGAGGAACAGTGCATTTTGTGCCCCTGTACATGCAGTTACATATATGCGCAGGAACCCCACCCTGCCCAAACTAAATTATAGAGATGGAAGGGGAAGATGTTGAAACCTGGGCAGGGGGAGGATTTTAGAGCGCACAAAAAGAAGAAATTTCAAAGCAGGCTGATGCTTCATCCAAATGGCCAAACAGGAATGGGGATTTCGTGAGGGGCAGGAACCTGAAAAGCAGGACTTTCTCTGTCTGAAGGTGGTGGGGGGGGGCAACTGGAAAATTGCGATTATATGAGCCTATTGTTCATGTGGTGGTGCTGGCAGTGTTTTGGGAGCTGCCGCTTTGTATTCCCATCTGAACTTTTGTTTTCAGTAGGGTGCTCTTGCAAGTTTGCAGTGGCGGCAGCAAAAGCCCTCATTAAAAATGCGTGCGCAGCAAAATCCTGTGGCAGAATAAATGGAGACATTCAGCAGAGCCTTGAAACAAAATCCATATGAGGGAGCCCCCTCCCCCTCCCCTCCCCTTCCCCGCATCTCCTGCCCTGATAGCACAGGGATTTGAGGCAGCGGGTCTGGCTCTTGCTGCTGCATATGTGTACATCTGTGGCTACAGGAACTTTGCCCAAACTTCATTCAAAGCAGTGGGTCTTTCAGCCTTTGCTTTTATTCTGAGCAGAGGGAGGGCAGAGGGGGGGACCACGGGCCGCTCCATTTCCACAGAAGGGGGGGGGAACGTTGCTCTAGCCATTCTGAGCGAAGCATCCACATCCCATTTCCCTACCCCTGGTGCAGAGTGGTGAAGCCCCACGGCTGCTCCTCTGTATGGGTCAGCTGCTCCTCTTTGTAGCAAAAAGATGGAGCAGAAAAGGGGGAATGAGACGTGAAGAAATTTACTACACATACTGAATCAAAGCACTGATCCTGAGAAGGCCTGAATGCCTACAGCTCTATTATTTTTTTTATTACAAAGAACTCGCCCGGTTCCTTTTGTGTGAAGCAGCTGTCAGAATCAGACCCTGTTTAATATGTGTCAGGCTATCCAGCCGCGAGGGCGGTGTGCAGGGAGTTTATAGTATAAATGCCTGTGGCTGAAAACCCCACCGAGGGGGGATTAAGTGTCTGGGGCTGCTGCGGAAGCCTTTGGAATCTGCAGTGCTTACGTTAGGGTTGCCAACCTGGGGTTTAGCAAAAATGCCAGAGGGGTGTGGGCCAGAACTGGGCAGAGCCAGGTTGATTGGCTAGTGTGTGGAATGTGGCCATTTGGAGGACAGGTCAAGGGGGCGCAGCCTGGTGCCCAGCTTCAAAGTATTTGCTATAGTCATCATAGAATCATAGAATCATAGAGTTGGAAGGGACCCAAGGGTCATCTAGTCCAACCCCCTGCAATACGGGAATCTCAACTAAAGCATCCATGACGGATGGCCATCCAACCTTTGCTTAAAAGGAAGGAGAGTCCACCACCTCCCGAGAGAGTCTGTTCCACCGCCAAACAAAAAGTTCTTCCTGATGTTTAGTCAGAATCCCCTTTCTTACAGCTTGAAGCTGTTGGTTCAAGGCTTACTCTCCAGAGTAGGAGAAGACGAGCTTGTTCCCTCTTCCATGTGACAGCCCTTGAGATACAGTCATACCTCATGTTACGTCCGCTTCATGTTACGTTCTTTCAGGTTACGTCCCGCGGCGACCCGGAAGTACTGGAAAGGGTTACTCCCGGGTTTTGCCGCTCGCATGACGTCACACGCATGTGCAGAAGCGGCGAATAGCAACCCGCGTATGCGCAGACGTGCCGCTGCTGGTTGCGTTCTTTTCATGTTGCGAACGGGCCTCCGGAACAGATCCCATTCGCAACCAGAGATATCACAACCAGAGGTTTGAATATGGATTTCCTATCTTAATTGTAGTCAAACTGATCTTGAACTTTAGGTGGTTGTTTAAATTAAAATTGGTAATAGTAAAAGAGTTGGCAGATCTCCCCCCCTCCCCAGTTTACATTCAGTTCTGTGGAAACTTACAGACTCCACCACATAGAAAAATGTATTCTTGCGATTATATGGCATCTTCTTTTGTATGCATAACTTGAAATGCCCTGCAAAAGTCTCATGGGGAGTAGGGAATGTGAAATGCAGGATAGTGAGAGGGGAATGTGAGCAGGTGTGCAGTTGTGCTTTCTTCCTATTAGGGAAGAAGAGGCAGATTTGTACTTGTGTGTTTGTGTATGAGAGAGACAGATACAATGACAATGACAGAGAGACGGAGATATTAAGGGCTTTGTTAGGATTTTTAAAAGCCGGGCTACCTGCAGCTAGTGTTAAGACCTACATTGGGTTGTGGAGGCAGCTGTTCAACCGTCAACATTTTATTTATTCAGAAACATTTCTAAATCCAGGGCTTTTTTCTTTTTCTTCAGCCAGAACCCGCTATAACTCAGGTGGACGCCATTGCCATGATAAAAGAACGAGGGAGGTGTTCACAGTGAGTTTCAGCACTTCTTTTTTGCTAGGAAAATAGCGCTGTCTAAACTTAATATTTAAAAATCTCTAAGTGGCATACGTGCGCGTCTGTTGCAGAGCTGGCATTAATATCCAGTGACATGAAACAGTTGCTTCAGACTGTTGCTTCCGGCCTCCATTTTATTACATTTGCTGTGTTTAAAATGTGTTGGGACTGATGTCACTCTGCCTTCTTGCGTTGGGTGTGAAAACGCCTGACAAATGCTTTACATGTTACAGAAAGGACAGATTCCTGCCTTTGCACTGTGGGTCAGTCATACTATTTGCACTCAATAAAAACAATGCCCAGAAGCTTCAGCTGGTCACAGATCCCAAATAAATATTTAGAGTGTGTTAAGAGTCATGTTTAACCCATTGCTGAAATGCATGTTTCTTCCTCCTCTGTAATACATGAAGTGCTACAGAGACCTACACCAGACTTGTCCACCCATTGAAATACAAAAACAAAACACTCTCACATATGATCAGCATCTTGGTCCTGTGCTGGAAGGCAACCCTCTGTAGTGAAATTCTCCAGCTAGCACATCTGGCCCTCACTATCTTTGGTAATGGAGCTAGACTTTCAGATAGAAAAAGTGATACAGTTCACCTGGGATTGTTCGGCTTCACATGGTCCCAATGCTTGCCCATGTTTGGAAGAAAACTTCCCCACATGTTGAAAACTAGCACAACTGAGAGGCAGCTGGCCAGAACCCTTTCCCCAGATATGTTAGCTTTTTCGTTAGGCAAAAGAGCTTGATGTGTGTGGATTGTTCAAATATAATTCTCTATTATACATGGCACAGTCCAAGAACGGTAGCAGCATTTGATGTTTCTGCATGTACAGCTTGGTTCTCAGGATGGGTCCATCAGTGTGTAGAGATGCAGACCTGGGACTCAGAGCTGCAAATATAACATTTTAAGTGTGTTTTAAGTGTATTGTACAAATGAAACACTAGATGGTGCTGATGAGCTAATGGCAAATTCCATATATATTTTAAAACTTTTTTAAAAAAAGCATTTCCACAGTGTTTTCTTTTTTTATATCTGTGTAGATTCAGCCTTGTATTGTAGTAGCAGAACTGTTTTGCAAGTCGTATCTTAACTCTGAAATATACCTAAAGCACTAGATGAATTGGACCCTTATTTGGAAAACATCAGCTATCGGCCAAGTTCACCCCAAATGTTCCTTCTGCTTGTTGATACCACCACAAACTATTGGGCAGCTCCTTTTGATGGCAGAGCAGCTTGTGCAAAAGAAGGTCCCGGTGGATTGTATCCCATGTTAATAATCGTGTGAAGTTGCTATTTGTATCTTCCACTGGTCCTTTTGAAACAGAGTCTTGTAAAGCAAAATTCTCACAGTCTAATTCCAAGTGTTGATTACTCTGGGAGAGTTCCATGCACCGGGATCGAAAAGGGACTGTCAACATATTTCTCTTAGACAATCAATGTCACATTTTCTCTGCCACCCTCCCTTATTTAAGTAGCTATACCTTCTGCCACGCTGTGCTACTTTGGCCTCTGTTCTATGAATGTCAAAACAACCAATTGCAAAAGACACAAATTAATCTCCCAGAAGCGCAGGAGCTCGCAAGCTTCAGTCTGGGGGCTTTTTAAAGAAATACAGTACTGGGATTTGACAACTCTTAATTTCAATGAACTTCCACCAGATCCAGAAAACAAGTGCTCTTTGTATACAGTACTTAGATTTTAAATCAGCTTTGTCCAATTGGAGCTGGTGGGAACAAAATTAGCTGAACTGACTTGAAGATTCACCTGTATTCTTTTTAAATATCATCTTCCTGGCCTATGTAGACTTTGTTTCTTAAATTCTGCTTGTGGCACTGGGATCTGGATTATGTCTACAATACTGCACATCACACTTTTTTGGGTGCCGGTGTTAAGACACTTATATTTGCACTGGCATTGTTTATTTCTCATTATATTTATATCCCACCTTTCCTTGAAGGATTGAAAGAATGGTTATCCACCTCCCCATTTTATTGTCCTAACAACCAGGACTTTATTTCAGCTGGAACTCGCTGGCACTCAGTTCCAGCACCTCTCAGGTGGGTGCCATTACCATTACAGTATAAGAGAACAAGGGAGACGTTCATGGGGAATTCCAGCACCTCTTTTCCTAGATAGAGTGCAATGCTTACAACCCTGCAAGGTAGTCTAGGCTGAGAGATAATGGCTGGTTCAAGTTCACCCAATGAACTTCGTGCTGCGTAGGAATTTGTACTAGTCTTAACATTCTAACCACATACTACTTAGCCAGAGCTCTTTTTAATCTTTTAGTTTTAGCTTGCTCTATATTTTGTTGTTTGTTTAAATATATTTTAATTTAATGCTTTCGGAATTGCTTTTACACTTTTCTACGGTGCACTGGAATCCTGAAGGTACCCTGGACTAGACTAGACTAAAATACCCTCTATTGCCTTGAGAACAAGGAGTTTGCCTTGGGATGGCTTTACTGAGTTGCAATGCAGAGGCAGGGAGCACTATATTTCTGACTCAATGCCACGGTCAGGTCTGTGGGTTTTCTTGCAGAACAAGGGAATGATCTTTCTTTCCCCCCCTGTATTCCCTCAAGGCTAATCTGTCAGAGGCCGCATGCCATTGATGGGTGGAGGTTGAAGCCAGAGGTGGGTGAGACCAGAGCCAAAGGGTGACCCCCTTTCCCCCTTTCTGCCACCCTTTCCTTTTCAGTCCCCGCCCCCCGTTGCCACCTGTGTGACTATACTTCTACAGCACATTTGTCACGGAGTTTGCTCCCTCAAAGAATTCTGGGCACTGTAGTTTGTTAGCAGTTTCTGGGAATTGTCTCTGTGTGAGGGGTTACAGTGTCCAGAATTATCTGAGGTAGCAAAATCCGTGACAAAAGTGCTTTAAATGTGTGCACAGCGTTAGGTTGAGAGCTGAAGATTGCCTATCCCCCTCTAGCTGTAACCCCTTGTGAGCTCACAGGGTGGCCTTGGCCTAATCACTCTCTCTCCTTCGTTGTGAGGAATAAATGGGGGAAGACGCTTTGAGGAAAGCTGGAATGTATAAAAATAAAATTGCTGGCTGTAGCTGCTGTGTGACACCCATTGGTCATTACTGCCTCTCTAGCTTCCTCGTTCCATTGTTGGGCATCCTTTTAATAATAATAATAATAATAATTATTATTATTATTATTATTATTATTATTATTATTATTATACCCCACCCATCTGGCTGGGTCCCCCCAGCCACTCTGGGCGGCTTCCAACAAAACACTAAAATACAATAACCTATTAAACATTAAAAGCTTCCCTAAACAGGGCTGCCTTTAGATGTCTTCTAAAAGTTTGGTAGTTATTTTTCTCTTTGACATCTGGTGGGAGGGCGTTCCACAGGGCAGATGCCACTACCGAGAAGGCCCTCTGCCTGGTTCCCTGTAACTTGGCTTCTCGCAGAGAGGGAACTGCCAGAAGGCCCTTGGTGCTGGACCTCAGTGTCTGGGCAGAACGATGGAGGTGGAGACGCTCCTTCAGGTATACTAGACCGTTTAGGGCTAAAAGGTCAGCACCAACACTTTGAATTGTGCTCAGAAACGTACTTATGCAATCCCTTATGCAGCATCCTCCTTGCAGTCCCTATTTAATACGTTTGGCAGTGTGTATGGAGGTCCTGGGGTGCCCAGACGACAAGACCTCTTCCCTCTTGGCCTTGCTGACATGGTACAAAGGAAAGCAGAAAAACAGATTTGGCAGCAGCTAGGCTGCAAGAATGCTGGAAGGAGGCCTACAAAGCACCATCCAACCATCTTAGGCCCAATCTGGATTTGTATAGGATTTACTCCTTGGCCGTTCCTTCTCCCGAAGAAATCCCACAAGGCAGCAGCAGAAGTTTAGGATCAGAGTTTTCCTTCTCCTAGATGGGCTGCCTTCCCAGGTTCTCAAGCCCCTCCACCTGCCTGTTTTCTCACTATGTGTACACCTTGCTGCAGTAGAACCAATTGGTAGCTAATCCTGGAGCATACGCTCTGTATGTACTTAAAACGCATATAACAAAACCCATATGGCTGCTTTTGTTAGACTTGAGGACAAACCTCTTGGCCGGTAGGGATGGTGGTAATTTGGTGCAGAGATGCCCTAGGGTGAATGTGTGTATTTAAATTTTTCTCTGCAACTCTTCTGCCAGCTGTTTTCTTCCTTTCCTTATGTATGTTTGTCTTTTGTGCACTGGCAAGCAGAATGTCAGCTCTCCCTTCCCATTTTTGGTTTTTCCAAACAGGATCTAGCAATTATAGCACATGAGACTCTTCAGTTGACATATTCTGAGAAAAGTTTAACGATCTTTGTTTGATACACTGGGCAACGTGCTGATTTGTGGATTGAAAATGAAAAAAAAAAAAGTATTTGGTTTCTAAGCTGTATGGAAAAGTACCTTTTTAATGAAATTGCAGCTTTGATTTTCTTGTGTGAGGAGTATCAGTAGGGTTGCCAGGTGCAAGAGAGGACAAGGCTCCTTCACCACAGTTAGCAGTGTAGAAGATATAATTTCAGCAAGTACACCTTGTCATCATGCAAATGCTGGAATTGCCACTTCTACACAGATATTTAATGGTTCAGGAGCCTGGTCTGTTTTTACTTGCCTTTTAGGCAAAACTTCTGCAGTGGTGCATAAAGGTATGCTTGAGGTGTCTGATCATGGCTCAGAAAAGGAAAAACTCACACAATCCCTTCTCCCTAACACAAGGTTTAATCCATAGATCAACCCACTGACGCTTTAGCTATGCAAATTGAGTTAGTTGCAAATTCATATTTTCAGGAGATTTTGCTTCTGGTGTGTTTCAGCATTATGGAATACACAGCAAAATATTAATGGCTGCTTTTCTTCCAGAAAGAATTGGCAGCTTCATGGGCGTAGCCAGGATTTATGTTGCTGTTGGGGAGGGGGCCAGGTAGCCAGGATTTATGGGGGGGTCATCATCCTCTGTCTGGCTCAATCTAGCAGATTCCGAACAAAATGTCTCAACAAGTTGTATTAAATTACTTGCTTTTGATCCCAAGTGCTCAGAAAATCTGTCAAAATCTTTCTACAGTTTCTACTTTTAGTTTAGTATTTTTATTGATTGATTTGGGGAGGGGAAATTGCCCCCAGCCCCCCTACCACCGCTATGCCCCATGGCAGCTTTTAAATTAAATTGCAAGGCTATCTTCCTCTTCCTTTAGTATTGCAAATATGGAAACTTTACTGAGGTTGTGGTAATATGTCAACATTCAATATACGACACGGCTAACTTGGGTTAAAGGCACGTGAGGAATCCCCTAACAGTTTTTTTAAAAAATGTCTGAAAGCTTTGCCACTTAAAGAGATTGTCTCTGGGCATGGGCAGAAGGTGTTTTGCCTCCCCACCGAACTATTAATAATAACCAGTGTACAGATGTTCAAAACTTTTTTTCTATCTGCAGAGCCTCTGTAAGGCAGACCATGACTACACTGGAAGACTAGGAATGTATTGTGGCTGAGAGAGAGAGAAAAAAAAGCGTTTCGATGCCGGGCTAAAGTGCAGCATGTTCTGATGGGTGGCATGTCCTTTTCTGCCGGGCAGCTTTAAGTCCCAGCACTTCTCTCTCTCTTTCGAAATGCAGCACTGGCGAGCTTCGGCGCAAGGAGCGTTTTTCTCCACTCTAGGGGGGTGGGCTGGATGATCTCTGGAGTCCTCCTAAGCCCACTGCTGGCGGGGAGCGGGGGAAGGCAGGGCCTCGGCGTGCAGCTCCGCCTCCCGTACGCGCGGCTGCTCTGCTTGGGGCCGCCGGAGCCGGTGCAAAGCGAGGGGGAAATACGGCAGCTGCCCTCGCCGGTGTCTGCTTGGAGTGGGGCGCTGGGGAGGGGGGGAAGGAGGCGGCGATCAAACACGGAGACTGCAGCTCCCCCCCACAAGACAGGCTGCGGAGGAGAAGCGAGCCCCCCCCCCTTTTCCCTTGCCTACCCGCCCCCCAACCCAGCTCCGATCTGCTGCGCGAGGCCCCCTTTTTTTTTTGCAAGGGGAGCGCGCGCGCGCGAGAAGTCCCAAGAAGAAGCGCACAAGAGATCTGCTTTTGCAAGGAGGAGATCTCTTAGTTAAAAAAAAAAAAAGGATCTTAGCTGCAAGATCCCAGGCGAAAGATCCCGAGAAGGAGGCGGAAGGAGAAGAGAAGACCTTCCCGGGAAGAGAGGAAGGGGAGCTATGCAAACTCTCCCCGAGGTCTGTCTGCTTCTGGAGCGCAGACAACAGGCTGCCCGGGCTGGTATGCTTGCTGCTCGAGGAGCGTCTGTGCAAAGGCTGCGCTGAATGGACATGGAGCCCTTCCCGGGGACCCCGCGGGAAATAAACAAATAACTACATCGGTCTTGGAACTGCAAAAAGAAAGAAAGAAGAGGAAAGCAACCGAAGGAGAGCCTTTCCCGGATCTTATCAGCATCACAACTCAATGCATCCTCGTTGTGAGAGCGCCAGCCAGGTTGGTCCTTAATTTTTTTTTCCTGGGCAGAGGTGCATGGCAAACTGCTGGGTTTCCCTGTCTTAGAGAAACTGGAAGTGTGTCACTAGGGCTTGGGCCCACCGCTGGTGTCCTGCCCCCCTCCCCTTCCCTTCCTGCAGATCTCCCCCCTTTCTTGTGTCAGATGGATAAAGGAGGAGTGGAGGCATAATTGAAAAATCAGGTCATGATTTCAAACCGCCGCACAGCTGGCTAGTGGCTGCTTCACACACACAGCACACAGGCAGCAACCCCTTTTTTCTGCTGGGTTTGCTTATTGTTGCCGGGTGCATTTCTGTAGCTAGAAAGCTTTATGAAGAGCATCTGTTGATCCATGCCTTGCTTCCCTCCCCCAGCCCCCCCCAACAGTAAATCTGTAAGTGGAGTGGAAATTGCATCCTCTTGGATAAATATTGAATAGTTTAAACATGCGTATTCCTTTGTGTGCAAGGCAGAAGATTTAGTTTCTTTTACAGAAGGGCCTTGGGAAGGAACAGGGAAAGCAGTGGAGGCTTAGAGGCACCCCTAAGGAAGGCTCTTTGCAGACTGCCCTTTGTACATTAAGGGCTGCAGGAGAATGGGAGGGTTTGCGACAAGTCTATCACCTCGCCTTCGCTCTTCATAGGAAATGTAAGGCTGCACACTTTAAAAAGAATTAATAAATTAAGATGCAATTGCCCTTAAACTCTTGGAGACGAAGGACATTTGCACATGCCCTGGGTTTTTCCTAGCATGCATTCAGGCAACCCACAAGTGCACCTGTATTGAGAAGAGGAGGCTATTCTCTCTGTCCAGCCCCCCCCACGCCCCCCCCATTATGACTGCTTTTCCTTCTGCTGACACACACACAGAGAGAAAGCAAATGGATATAGGAAACTGGGTTACTTGCAACTGCAGCTTGCTGGAATTCCCCCTTCCCTCTTTGCCTTGGCGTTTCTGCCCAGCCTGACAGAAAGAACAACCCCTCTAGAAACACGAGTCAAAACATGAAACTTGTCAGAAGCTCTCTTCAGTTTCAGCTAATCTGCTCCCCTTGGCTGGGCTGGTCCAGGACGTTTCTCTTAAGTATGTGGGGCTCTGGGCAAGGAATGGTTTAATTTTCCTTTTGCTACGGTTTTTCCAATTCAGTGGAATCTGCACAGATGTGGACTTGTTAGTCCAAGGTAAAGTTGGATTTCCTACTATGCTTTTTTTGGTCAGGACTTCGGGGGGGGGGGCTGTTGGAGTCCTTCTCTCACCACTCAGCTGGGAATTGGAAGAAATAAAGCCGTTACATCCTTTGTCTGGTCTCGGCACGCAGTTCTCAGTGTTGGGATTGCAGATTGCAAAATACAGTACTTATTCCAGAGCATTGTTGTTCCTTGTCGTGAGAGATTTGCTGTGCTCCAGCTTTGAACAGTTTTCCTTGTCTACTGCTGAAGCTTAGAGGGTCTGGACCTGTCAATGGAAGACTCTCAGAACCATATGTCAGCTGCTTTGAGCTTTTTGCAGGAAGCTTTTGGTATAACACCAGGTAGACAAGGTGTAATATTAATCTGGAGAGTAGAAGGTGGTTTGAAGAGAGATTATGGCTTGTGTTGCATACAGGCATATCCCAATTTCAGCTGGAGGAAATGGGTTTTAATATTGTTTCAGAACCCTGCAAAGTCTGTTTGAGCCAAAGGTAATGGGGGGGACAAAATAAATTATATGTACAGCGTGGGAAGCGATGCCTCTCTCTCTCTCTCCTCCCCCCCCCATTTTCAACTCTTTGAATTTGCATAATTTATACAGTCTGGGAACCGCTTAACAACCTAATCTGTTTGTGTGAACTAGGCCTGTGTGCGTAAGATTGCAGCCTGAAATGCAGTAGTGCAGAACATACAATTACATGCCCTGCTCCATTCCTCATCTCTCCTCTGTGCAAGACAGCCAATTCGCGCTTGCCATTCAGAGGCTTAGCTGTACTGTTCCATCTTCAAAATCCCCCTGTCTTTGGATCTTAGTGCATAGAATTGGGGAAATTACAAGAGTTGGAATGCATTGTTGAGATTAATCTAATTTGGCTGACTATTGACTTAAAACCGTCCCTTTAGGTAGATGTTCTTCGTGTCTCTTACGAAAATTCCTCCCATCAAACCAAGGCAGACACGACTGGGCAACTTTCTTCAGCAGCTTGTTCCATCGCCCAGTTGTTAAAGGTACCAGTTTTTCCTCCTGTTGCCCAGCTTTAATCTGAGGAACCGCAACTTGGAACACGTTACTTCTTGTCCCTCCATCAGTGGGACTTGGAGGCAATTGTTCTCCTGGTTTTTTTGGCAGCTTTTTAGATGTTTGAAAATGGCTCGCATGTCCTCTCTTAATTTTCTCCCCTTCAAAAAAAAAAAAAAATGCTTTGGTTTTCATAATATCAGTTTTTATTTCTTGCTTTCCCTCTTTCCCTTGTCTGAATTAGCTCAATTTGTTTGTATCTTTAAAAATATCTACTATTACACTATGGAACTCCCTGACTCAGGAGACAGTGATGGCTTTAAAAGATGGATTAGACAATTTTATGGAGGCAGTGTTAGAAACTCAGATATATAAGCTAGGCACCCAATTACTACTTAAACAAAGGTTCCAGTCGCCAAAACGAAATGTATAGTTGTCATTTTGGGGCAAGATGGCTCTAAAGTCTTATTTTTCAAATGATGTACTGACTGTGATTGATTCTCAGTTAAACATCTGGTTAGTTCAGATGACAACCTTGAGCTAAGTTAAGAGCTTTGAGAACTTAAAGAACAGTCACCTTATCTAGGGACAGTCCACATATATACAGTATATATTGGCCTATTCCAACCTCTTTTTCTTAATGGTGACTGCTCCTGCTCAGGCTGCACAGAAAAAACATTCTGGCTCCTGAAATTCATTCTGATGGTGCAGATGAAATATAACTGATAGAATTCTACAGGATGGGGTATTAGCGTGTGAAAACAGTCCGGATCCAGTGATCTGCAGGCATTCACCTCCATCCTGGTACCCAGACATCATTACTTGGTTGAAAGTGGTCAATAGCCAAAATGCACCTGGCGCCTGGCTAATTTCAAACACTGCTGATGGAGGAGAGGGTTATCGATGGCTGTATTCTGCTTCCACATAGCCATGGTGGCTAATCTTCTGCCTCCACAGTTGGAGGCAGCAGTGTTTCTGAATACCAGTTGCTGGAAACCACAAGAGGGGATGAATGCTTGAATGTGCTTGAATGCTATTTGTGGGTTTCCCACAGCCATCTGGTTGGCTGCTGGATGCTGGACTTAAATAGGCTATTGGTCTAATACAACAGGCTGTTCTTATGTTTGTATGAGGATCCAAGCACCAGCAATTGACAGCACAGTATTTTTGGGCACCTGAGCTGGAAGAACCAAGTGGCACTTGCTCTTCCCTGCATGAGCCTGGGGAGCGCAACTCACCTGGACATTTTCTTGTGCAAGCTTCCTTTTAACGGAACAGAACTGAACAGGGATGCAGTCCATTGGGTAAGGGGAACAAGACTTGTGCAAGAAACAGTGAACAGGAGTTGTGCAAGAGCATTCCTGTGTGCTTGCGCACCTCCCGTCTCATTCCAGTGGGGCTTGTGCAAGAGAACTTCCTTGTAGGGATTGTGCCATATGGATTAGATCTTTCTCTTGAACCGAGTTGTATTTAACAGTGCTCCTTAAATCACGGGCCTCTGCCAGACATAGTACTCCAGCTGAGCTCAGTCTTGCTGCCAAGTTGGAGCGATGTTGTCACTCCCTGCGTCTTCCATTCAGGGCTTCTGCTATCGTGTGTGGCAGGAGGATGAACTGCTTCTTTGCAATGGAACCATACTTCAGTCTCCTGCATGCAAACCAGTGTAACCCTTTCCTCGTTACTAGTGCCTAGCCAGATATCTCATTTTGTTCCAATGCTTTTGCTTAATTTCAGTATATTACTAAGGTATGGGTAGGGTAAAGGTAAAGGGACCCCTGACCATTAGGTTCAGTCGTGACCGACTCTGGGGTTGCAGCGCTCATCTCGCTTTATTGGCCGAGGGAGCCGGCGTACAGCTTCCAGGTCATGTGGCCAGCATGACCAAGCCGCTTCTGGCGAACCAGAGCAGCGCACAGAAACGCTGTTTACCTTCCCGCCAGAGCGGTACCTATTTATCTACTTAAACTTTGACGTGCTTTTGAACTGCTAGGTTGGCAGGAGCTGGGACCGAGCATCGGGAGCTCACCCCGTCGCGGGGATTCGAACCGCCGACCTTTTGATCGGCAAGTCCTAGGCTCTGTGGTTTAACCCACAGCGCCACCCGCGTCCCTCATGGGTAGGTTAAGCCCATGAAAAAGAGCCTGGCTGGATGAGATCAAAAGTCTATTTAGTCTTTAGACAGTTCAGAAACTTCAGCTAGTGCAGTATTCAGGTTGCTCAATGGGGCAAGATGGTTTAAGCATATGGGATTAACCCTGGTCAGACTGCGCTGGCTGCCTTTAGTTTCCGGGCCCAATTCAAAGTGCTGGCTTTGACCTAATAAAGCCTTAAATGGCTCAGGATCGCAATACCATAAGGACCGCCTCTTTCCATAAGAACCTACCCCAACCCTGTGATCATCTTCTGATGCCCTTCTTCATGTGTCTCCTTCACAAGAGGGTCCAGAGGGGACCAACACAAGAACAGTATGCTTTCGAGCACAATTCAAAGTGTTGGTGCTGACCTTTAAAACCCTAAACGGCCTTGGCCCTGCATACCTGAAGGAGCACTTCCACCCCCATCGTTCAGCCCAGACACTGAGGTCCAGCTCCGAGGGCCTTCTGGCAGTTCCCTCAATGTGAGAAGTGAGGTTATAGGGAACCCCCGCAGAGGGCCTTCTCGGTAGTAGCTCCCGCCCTGGGAAATGCCCTCCCATCAGATGTCAAGGATGTTTAGGGAAGTTTGTTTGATTTTTAAAAAATTAATTAAATTTTGCAACACAAACACACACATTTATACATAAATAAAAAGAAACAAAAACTAAAAAATACAAATACAAAAAGAATATCAGAATAATGTACAGATATATATATATATATATATATATATATATATATATATATATGCTTTCGTAGATTTTCACGGGTACAGGAATGCAGGTTTTGGTGTCCTCGGGTGTCTTCCCGTGTAAAAGTTGGGGTGTCTAGACGACTCAAACACTGAGATCCTGCTCTGTTCCAGTAACAAGAAGCCGAAAGCACCAGCCTGAAGATGACGAGTGAGACCTCGTCGAAACGTCGTCTAGACACCCCAACTTTTACACGGGAAGACACCCGAGGACACCAAAACCTGCATATATATATATATATATATATATATATATATGCATGCCATATTTCAGTTCTTTTTTTCTGTTCCCATTGTCTTCCCTCATCCTCAGCATGGTTCTGTTTTCCTTTTTGGTAAACTGTTTCCATCTTCTTTATCCCATAGTTCATTTTACAGAAGTTAATCAAAACAAGTCGAAGTATTAATTTAAAGGCACTGGTTTTTAAGATATTCTGTGTATTTTTCCCATTCTTTTTGAAATTTTTGCTTGGACTGACCCCCAATATCCTCTGTTAATCTAGCCAATTCAATATAATCAAATAATTTGTCTTGCCATTCTGTTTTCATCGGTATTAATTCTTTTTTCCAGTTTTTGGCAATTAATGTTCTTGGGGCTCCTGTGGCGTAAAGGAATATTTTCTTTTCCAATATCCGTATCTAATATTCCCAATAAAAATGCTTCTGTTTTCTTCTTAAAATTTTGCTGGAACATTTTCTTTAACCCCTCATACACCACATCACAGAAGCCTTTGATTTTATCGCATGTCCAGCACATTTGTATAAGCGTTTCCTCTATTTGGCTACACCTCCAACACAGGTTTGATTTTGTTTTATACATTTTACATATTTTGGTTGGTGTTAAATGCCATCTGTAAAACATCTTTATGGAGTTTTCCTTTATTGCTTCCCTGTTTAGGGAAGTTTTTAATGTTTGATCTTTTATCGCGTTTTTAATTTTCTGTTGGGAGCCACCCAGAGAGGCTAGGGAAACCCAGCCAGATGGGTGGGGTATAAATAATATTTTATTTTATTTTATTTTATTTTATTTTATTTTATTTTATTTTATTTTATTTTATTTTATTTTATTTTATTTTATTTTATTTTATTTTATTTTACTACTTTACTTTACTTTACTTTACTTTACTTTACTTTACTTTACTTTACTGCAGTGATTCCCCATTTGTGAAATGCTCTCTCCAGGGAGGTTTGCCTGGCGCCTTCATTATATACTTTTAGGTGCCAGGTGGAAACGTTCCTGTTCAGCCAGCCTTTGGCTGACTGACATCCAATGCCATTTTAAAACGTGTTGGGTAGAGGGGGATTGTTGGGTTGTTGTTTTTATTTTTATGTCTTTTGTTTTCATATTGTGAATTTATGTTGTGAACCACCTTGAGACCGGTTGGTATACGGTGGTGTACAAAGTTTAATAATAGTGGTCTAGCATCCTATTGGGACGCGGGTGGCGCTGTGGGTTAAACCACAGAGCCTAGGAATTGCCGATCAGAAGGTTGGAGATTCGAATCCCCGCGACGGGGTGAGCTCCCGTTGTTTGGTCCCTGCTCCTAATCTAGCAGTTCGAAAGCACATCAAAGTGCAAGTAGATAAATAGGTACCGCTCTGGCAGGAAGGTAAATGGCGCTTCCGTGTGCTGCTCTGGTTCGCCAGAAGTGGCTTAGTCATGCTGGCCACATGACCCGGAAGCTGTCTGCGGACAAATGCCAGCTCCCTCGGCCAATAAAGCGAGTTGAGCGCCATGACCCCAGAGTCGGTCACGACTGGACCTAGTGGTTAGGGGTCCCTTTACCCTTTACCTTTAGCATCCTATTTCTCACAGTGCCTCTATCCCCAGATTCTTCTGGTAAGTCCCCCTCAAGCTTGTGTACAGTTGGGGAGGAGAAACTGTCTTTTCTGTACACCAGGGTTAGGGAAGTTTGGACTCCACTTCCCATCAGCCCCAGGGATGATGGAAGTTATAAACCAACAACATCTGCAGGGCACAATCTAGACATGTGAGCCAGAAGCCAGAAGTAAATTCTGCTGCTATGTACTGACTCCTTTCATGTGTGATCTGAGTAGTTTTTTGCTGGGGTGCTGCACTGAAATCTCTCTCTTGCATGCAACTATGGAGACATTTCTCTTTCTTTTCTATGAATGAAAGTGGGTGCAATTTAACTCACAACATGATAAAATATTTGAATGGGTCACCAGGTGCCTGGTATAATTGCCTTGCCTTGACTCACTGGTTACCTGTCAGCCATTCAGATTTATTGTTCAGTCCAGTGCACCAATTTCTTAAGCTCAGTTGCAATTTTACTGCACTTACGGGAGGTTTATAGGAGCGGAGCATACTTGCTGTTCAAAAGTCAGAGAAACTGAACCAGGCATGAATCCAGGACAGATTTCTGTGAAAGTTCTAGAATTGCTTCCATGTGTCATTGGCTCTATGTGATGGCCTTGATGTCTGAGAGCCCCTTCCGGTGTGTGGATCACTTTGCCAAGCTCCATACCCCCGTCTGCCACTTTCAGCACTGCCGTGCAAGCTTCCCAAGTGATGGGTGACCCTCATGGTGGGTGAGTCTTGCATGTAACGGACAGGATTATCTGTGCTTTAAAAGTAATGAAATTCTGCACCCAGACAATGGGAATTCTTTGCCAAAGGGGGAGGGAGACTGAATTCTGTGACCTTATTAAATTATGCAAAGTCACATAGCTTCTCCTCACTGAGTAATTCATTTGTAATTTTTACTATTTGAACTGTATTTATGTTTGCTTCTGCGTAGGGCAAGGTGCACATACTAAAGCCCTCTCCTCTGGTCTTAGCCCAGTTACTATCAAGTACCGTATTTTTTGCTCTATAAGACCCACTTTTCTCCTCCTAAAAAGTAAGGGGAAATGTGTGTGCGTCTTATGGAGAGAATGCAGGTTGCACAGCTATCCCAGAAGCCAGAACAGCAAGAGGGATCGCTGCTTTCGCTGTGCAGCGATCCCTCTTGCTGTTCTGGCTTCTGAGATTCAGAATATTTTTTTCCTTGTTTTCCACCTCCAAAAACTAGGTGCGTCTTGTGGTCTGGTGCGTGTTATAGAGCGAAAAATACGGTATATCTTTTAATAGGGGCTAGAAGCTTGCTCCGTCCAGGAAACAGAATCATGTGCACCAAATTCAAAATTTGCATTTCTGCATATATACCACCCTGATGATGGTCTCCCCATGGAGCTGAGGTCATGCAGCAATGTTTCCATCCATTGCCACATGGAGCGTGTAATATGAGAACTGGACCAGAGATGCATTATCTACTAATCTCTTTAATTACTGAGATTGGTTATTTACTAAGCTTTGGGTGTTACTTTGCAACCATCAAAAGGGGGAATTTGGGTGGCTTTGGCATAATTTGTTCCTCATAAAAACCTATGTTGACTCCTAGTAATTATCCTGCATCATTCATATATATATATATATATATATATATATATATATATGGTTGTTTTACCGCTTATTATTATAACCTCAGAGATAAAAATTAAGCCACCAAGCCTGTAATTTCCCATCTCACGCGCTGGATCATCACCTTGTCGTGGTGAGTGGGCTTGCCTGTTCCTATGAGCCCTGTGAGCGAAGTTGTCGGGAGCCTCATACTCCCAGCAGGGTCACCCAAGGCGGTAAGGTCAAAGGGGAGGAGCTAGACAAAGAATGATCCAAGAAGTCCTCAGTGGCAGAACAGGTGGAAGATAACAAGCAGTATGTTACAACGGAAGGCAGATGAAGGCTGCAGCTAAGAATCTACCGGTCATCGTGATACTCATGTCATCAGAATAAAGCCTTACTGTAAAAACTGTGTG
Source organism: Podarcis erhardii (assembly GCF_964252035.2). NCBI lineage: Eukaryota > Metazoa > Chordata > Lepidosauria > Squamata > Lacertidae > Podarcis > Podarcis erhardii. The sequence continues at coordinate 27,482,497 of NC_138515.1, read as the reverse complement.
CTGGTCAGCGTGCACACATAAAATAAATTCACGCACAGGCGTCTTCCAAAAACCCATCTCAAACCCAAACTCCAAAAGTCCCATGGTGATCGGCAAATGGTATCGGGGGCAGGACTGTGAAATCTGGAAGCCCTTAGTCATGAACTGGCACATGGGCGGTGGATACTGATTCACTCGATCTGACTCAAGGAATGAGGCAGTTGAGTAGCTCGCAGCTGTACCCATGACTGAGCAGTCCTATTTAGGATCCACTCTGCTCACCCCGAAAAGGGGGAGGAGCTAGAAATGGTTCCCTAAACATAGACTGCCTCTGTTTTGTCCTGACTGGATTACCGTGCCCAGTGGGGTCACCACACAGCAGTCGTAAAAGACAATTGAACTTTGGAACATGGGTTATATGGAACATTGGATAACACAGATAATGAGCACCCCAAATGCAGGACTGCCATCATTGCAAGAGACTTGCGACGTTTTAACATCAATATTGCAGCGCTTCAAGAAACCTGAAGAGCAGGCCTGTGAGTGCTCCAGTTGGAGAACAGCCTTTACCAAAGGTGTCATGGACTTTGAAGATGCTGGAACTCAGGACGAAAGGGAGAAATGTGCCAAAAAGAAGGCACATTTGGCAAACCCTCACTGTGATCATCTCCCGCCCGGAAATCTATGTCCCCACTGTGGAAGGATGTGTGGATCCAGAATTGGCCTCCACAGTCACTTACAGACACAATGTTAAGACCATGTTCATGGAAGACAATCTTACTTGGCCACAAGTGATCGCCAAAGAAGAAAGAAGAGAATTTCCCATTATTATTTTTTACCGGCTTTCAGTATATTTCCAGGCTTAATTTGACCTTTCAGCCTTCATGACTTGGGATCGTGGAGGACTGACACTTGCTGCCTGTACCTACCTGGTCCTTGAGATCTTCACCAGAGACCCTTCTCTGGGTGCCTCCCTCAGATGGGGTTCAGTGGCACCTACAGTAGTTCTGGAATGCCTTCCTAAACAGTTTTTTCAGTTTCTAGCCACTGCACAAACCTAGGGAGACCAGACACTAGACGGGTGTTGGTAATGTCTTTTTATTCCTCGAGAAACCCCCTTATCCGTTGTATACCCAGTAGATTACTATGGCCTGTGGGAGAGTTTCTTCTGCAAGTTCCGAAGATCTGTTTGACAAGTAAGATCTGTTCAACGATGGAACGGTCTCCCTCAGGAGGGGGTGGACTCTCCTTCCTTGGAGGCTTTTAAGCAGAGGTTGGATGGCCATCTGTCATGGATGCTTCAGCTGAGATTCCTGCATTGCTGGGGGTTAGACTAGATGACCTTGGGGGATCCCTTCCAACTTTACAGTTCTATGATTCTATGACTCCTATGATATCAGAAGACTGTTCTGTAGTAATGTGGAGTAGGACTTTTAGTGCGACTGCCCCGTTCTGTGGAATTGCACTCCTTTTGAGATATAACAGGTGTGGTCCACTTTCCAGAAACAACTGAGGATATTTTTGTTCCCACAGGCTTTCAAAGCTGGATAAATGTGGTTTTAATTTTTTCCCCCATGAGCATCCACTTTTCAGGGTTTTAGTCTCTTTTTTTACACGTATTTCTTGTGTTCGTGTTTTTAACCGTTTTTAATTACTCTATGTGTAACTCATACCCTCCAACATTTCAGCAATGAAAATAACAACAGCAACAATAGTAATACTATTTATATGCTTCCCATCTCACTGGGTTGTCCCAGCCACTCTGAGCAGCTTCCAACATATATAAAAACATAATTAAACAGGAAAGCACTTCAGATGGCTCAGGGGTCGGATAACTCCATACCCTCCAACATTTCTTCAATGAAAATAGGGACGTCCTAAGGAAAAGTGGGACATTCTGGGATCAAATCAGAAACCGGGATGTCTACTGTAAATCTAGGACTGTCCCTGGAAAATAGGGACACTTGGAAGGTCTGGTAACTTGCCTTGCGACAGTGGTTTAGAAAGCAGTTAATAAGTCAACAGCAATAGTATCAATGGCATTTTTTTTAAAAAAAAAGCCTATTTAATTTTCAGCAGTGTGAAATAGGCTTGTGGTTTGAAACATTCGCTTATTAAAGACGAGTCCCCAGATTAAACGACAAATTTCATTTTTGTATAGTGCTGCCTCCCAGCAGCTCCTGGGTCTCGAATATCGGGAGGGGGGCGGAATTCTATGCACATAAAGAGTAGCTTGTTGGTGGAGAAGCACCTTCCCATCCTACAAAGTCCTAAAAAAAGGGACTTTGCCACTTGATTCTGCCGATTGTGTGAGCTGCTCCTTGGACAACTGGGCGCCTCTCTTGCATTGATCTGTGAATGAAGCCTTGCTAATTAGCAAGGTGTAAATGGTTTTGTCTGAGGGCTGCTTGCTATTCCAAAAGGGACACCTGCTTACCCCTTTACACACTCTAGTGCAGAGGCTGGTTCCCTTTAGTGTGCCCCGACCGCTGCAGTAAACTGGCCCCCTCTCTAACAAGACATGTGCCTCTTTGTCTGGGGAACTCGCTTGCCTGTAGCTTGTTAACCTCCTATGGCTTTTCACATCCTCTCCTGTCCCCCCCCCCCCTTCTCCGTGTGCTCCCCATCTGGGAAGGTCACACAGCGTTGATTCAGGGCAAGATTGCTCTGACACGTCCTTTATTCCGCACCTGCTCATTACACCTTCCCCACTGCCCTCCTTGCCTCCTCTTGTCCCCCCCCCCCAGTGACAGTCGCTTCTGAACATGCGCTGCCCTTGATACAATACCCTGTCTGGTTCACTCCCGTTCCTCAAGGCTGTTTCTTTCAAGCGCCACTTAAAGAAGTGGGGTGGTTGTACACATGTTCATGTTAGGGCTGCGCAATTTCGTGGGCAACTTAATCAACTATCGTTTGTGTTGATTAATTGGTGGTCGGGGGGAATTTTAATCAACAGAATTGCTTCGGGTCTGGTTGGAGATGGAAGGTTGGGATGCAGATCAAGGGGACATTTCATAGCGTGAAGCGGTTTTGGTTCTGATGTGTTACAGAGGAAAAGAAAGGCGTTGGAGTGGTAGCTGTTAAATTAACTCACACCAGGTTTTATTGCCTCTCTCTCTCTCCTTTTAGATAGCTAATAGCAGCTTTCAGTGAGCTCCAGCTGGTCTTTGAATCAGGCACATTGTAGATCCCTACCTGTTTTGCCTTAGCACTCCTACAGAGTTGGGTGTTCCCAGGTCACTCCCAGACAGGCCATTCAGATGTATTTAAATTTGATCAGTGAATTTACAAATGGTTAAAGGTAAGGTGGGTGAAGAACAGAAACATTTTGTCAAGAGCCCCCAATTTCTCAGGTGGTGAAAATTCCAGGTATACAGTATGAGAGAAGAATTATGATTTGGGTTGGGTTGGTAAAAATTGTTTTTCTTAACAAACACAGGAGCAGAGCCTATTTGGAGGCAAATGAGCTTGCCTAGAGCAAGCAGTAAAACCATTGCCCCTGCATTAGATTTCCCACAGTGATATTGCGGACCTTGCCTCTCTAGATGCTTCTAGTCATGCAGAACTCCCATCACTAAACCCCTTCACTTCTGCGTGAATCAGAACTTTAAAAACTTCTACTTAGTATTTATTCGAGAGTCACTTTCTAAGGGCTGCAGAGAGATTTCAGGACATCATGGAAAACCTCTGAGGACATGTCAGTGGATAATCTCCGATTTATCAGCAAGCAGTTGGCTTGGCTTACACCCTGGTCAGTTTACCAGGTGAGATGCTACAGTCACAGTCTGAATACCAGAAGCAGGTTGACTTAAAATCAAGACTGTTCTAAAGCCATTGCTTTAAACTGCGTGCACACAAAAAGGAAATATTTAAACCGTAGTTTTAAACTGTACCATTTTGAAATATTTCCTGGGCAAGTATGTATTGCTAACTGATTGTTTTAACGCATGTAACTACACAAAAACTTTGTACATCTGAGGAGCATAATCCATAACCTTTGACAATGTAGCTGTTGCGCTTTTTGGACTCCAGATTTAGATTTGCGTAGCGGCAAGAGATTGCTTCTTTTTGGCTCTCTCTGTATACATGCAACTTGTTTGACAAGTAAGGCATAAATTTATGCACGAGTTCTGTGCATAAATTTGGACAGGTCCCATTGAGCAAAATGGGACTTTCTTCCAAATAAACCTCCATAGAATTATGGCTGTAACAAATATCCAGAACATTCCAAAAGTGAGATGGTATTAACTACTGGACAAAACAGTGTTTCTCCATGGGATGGAAAGTGAGTATTTAAGCTGACATTAAAAATGCTCCTAATTTGAGCACTTGGAGGCTATAAAATAAGAGCATAAAAACCTTACAGGCTCAGTTAATGATGCTGGTAAGGTTTGCGGATCCTCCTAAAATCTAGGACTTATGATGACTTGCTACTCCAGTAGGAAGTCCAAAATAATAAACACAATATGTGATTTACTGGTCATGAGGGAGAATAGAAAGCCTTGCCTGTATGTTATGTCCAAACCTGGGATCATGGTTTGTCTCTCCCTTAGAAGCCATGATGTTCTGTTGTTGCTTTGTTGATCTTGGCATGTCAGGGAGCAACAAACCACGGCCCGTGGTATGTGATGTAACACAAAGTGAAGGCTTCCTGATTTGTTTATCTAGCTTGTCTCAGGGAAGGAGTGAAAGTGGGAGCCATTGGGCAGCATGAAGCAGCACATGGCTTGTTCTCTGTAAACAGCCCCAAGTCAGAAAGTCTAGCTTATCGTTCAGTAGTAATGTGGCCATGGTGTCACTCATAATGCTCTTCACGAAAGTTGGCTATATTTTTCCGTGGTCCTTTTACATAGAAAAGCTGTCCGAAAACTTAGCATTTAATAGATGACCACAATAATTTAGCGAAGTTTGTGCTCTCCATCTCTTTTTTTAAAAAAAGAGGCTGCTGTTGGAGGTGATGTGGGAATATTGAAACATATTTTCATGCTTGGTGGGAATGTAAAATCACCCACATATTCTGGAAAAGGGTCTTTGATATTATTTCCAAAATTGTTAAAACAACCTCTCTCACCAAATCCAACTTTGGTCCTGCTCTCATTAAACCTATATTCTGATCTTACTATTCAACACAGACACATAATCTTTCTACTGGTGGCTGCACGTCTGGTGGTAGCGTATTTTTTGGAAATCCCAGGCTGAGCTAGTTCAACAATACCTGGGCTATTTCAGAATGGCTAACGGGGCCTAGAAGAGTTGCAAAAGGTGTTATAAAGAGAGAAACCTTTAATGCGACCTGGTCCCCCTTCTTTTCATATGCAATGGAAGTAGATAGCAAATTTCTCCCACCAGTTTCACAAACATGTCTGTGGAGAGCCTAGATTGACAATTGATGTTGTAAGATTATGTAAAATGACGCTATAAGCTTAATACTATGTTTAGTTTTTGTGTGGAGACCGTATTAAATTTTATTTAACCAAATAATAAAAAGAAGGCTGCTGCTAAAAATTAATTAAATATAAAAATGAGCTGATTTACATTTTTTAAAAAACAAAACCCACACTATATCTTCAGTGGTGGGGGGGAAGTATCCACCCTGTCAGTGGGAGGGGCCTTGGTTGCCTTCTTCCTGATTGGGTGGGAAGGACTTCATGTGATTAACTCCGTCCAAGTGGTTATTGTTTTCAGTTTCTCAACGGCCATTGGTACAAGTTCTCGCCACAAGAAAACTGGCTCCCATGTTGCTAGTGGTTAGGTGTGAGTGGGGTCTCCGTTCGCTCCAGAGGAATAGACGGCAAACGCTTTCCCCCACCTACAACTCAAAATGCTGCTGATTCATATTATTATGGCATCTCAAAAAATCCTGTTGGGAGTTCCCTCGTGTCCAGCTGGTGCCGGGCAGAATTTTGTATGCACTCGGAGAATGAGTAGCTGGTTGCTTGGATTTTCAAAATCTACCTCTTAGTGAATAAAATTAGCACAACTGAGTGAGGATGCTTGAGGGGACGTCTCTTTCTGCTTCTTTGTGACTCTGCTGCATCTGTGCCTTATACATTTTACCCTGAACTGTGCTGACAGGAGAGCCATATTCTGTAAAAAGAATTTGCAGGAAGACAAAATAAAAGGACGCTGTAAACTGGAACAGCCCCTTTAGGTAATTTAGGCTGTGCAATTTTTTTTTATTTTTTTTTTGGTTCCTTACCTGCTCTGCTCTCCTCTCCTGCTTGTCCTCACAGCAATTCTCTCCAGACACCAGGGAGTTGATTGGCAAACCATGACATGGGAAATTTGGAATGTCTTTGTGGCCTTTGTTCTTCTCCCCCACCACCTTCCTCTTTGGGGAAGAGTTTGCTGTGTTCTGCCTGAATCTGGCAAGCCATGTTTTCCTGTAACCACAGTTTACCTACAACTCTGGGAACGAACTATGAAACCATGGTTTCAGTGTCTCAGTGGGAGACTCACTGTGTGATTAATGAGGATCCTAGTTTGCCCAATTTGATGGTCCGAAAAACATTTTAAATAATGAAGGGAAAGGCAGCAGAAGGAGATTGTATTTGAATATGGGAAGTAGTTCCTGATAGTAAAATCATGGTTCAAATCCAATGTCTTGTTCAAGAAATTAGGGAGGAAGGCAATCATTCTGTCAGAGCAAGTATTTTGGCTTGCTGGACAGAACGATCCTCCCTCTCTGTTCTGGGGTTTCTCCTGACCCTCTGACCCAATTTCAGAGAGGCGGGCAGGGGGAGGGAGGAAGCCCCATTGTACAAGTGGAAGCCCTTGCACAGAGCTTTTGTTGATGCAGCTCATTAGCTGAATCCCACTCCTTGGTAATATTTATAGAACCTGATTCGTTTCAGTACTTTTTCTGTGTGTATGTAAGAGAGAGGAAGAGAGAGAGAGATATTTCTAACAATGACCTAACTTTCTCCCCCTTATTTGCAACCTGACTAACTCTGGGCTGTATCCAATACGTGCTGCTTCAAAATGTGGTTCCAATTCTGTGTGCACAGGTATTTGTGCAAAAGCCCTATTGAATTCAGTTGAACTTGAGCCAAGGTAACTGTGCACAGAGTCACATAGCCCATGAAAGCATTGATGGTTGGCACCTGTTCAACGCTAATGCTTTAAAGAGCGCTCTGTCTGTTGCCTGAGCAATTTATGCCATTTCCGTGACCATCCCAAGACGCTGGTTAACAGAATGTGCTGTGAGCCAAGAAGTCTCTGGTTTACATCTCACTTTTGCCATGAACTCACTAGGTAGCCTATGGCAAGCCTTTATTCTCTTGGCAGACCCCCTTCTGCAAAATGAAGATAAATTAACACAGTATTGTTAGTATTTAGAGAAAAGGACTGAAGGCTCCTGGTACAGTTCTGCTGCTGAAGTTAAAGTGATATCTGCCTGGACTGTCCTCTCTGAGCACCTTGAGCCAAGTATTTGTGTAAATAAAAAGTAAATAGAATGACTTTTCGTTACGCTGCCCCACCAAAGTAATTCTGAGTAACTGTGCCTGGCTCCTTGGACACCTAATGTAAGAGCTCACAGCAGAGTGTCATTGTCAAGGCAGCTCTTAATCATAGCATCCTTCATTTAAAAGTAAAAACCAAGTACATATAAGCAGTTGTTGCCCTGAGGGCAGGGATTGAAATTAGCAGGGCGCCAGGTGCATTTTGCCCCTGAAGATTCTCTGTTTGCGAGCACCTCAAAAAGTCTGGGTGCCATTTTTTAAATGCCTGGCTGACACTCAAGGATTACTGAAATGTATGTGCTCTGAAGAGTTGATGTATATGTAAAGGATAGAATATGTTAAAGAGTTTAACAATAAAGAGTAGAGTGTTTTGAAAACTGAAGTATGGTACCAATATTTTTTATTGTAAACACCAAATAAAACATGTATTGACAATTTCTGCTAAAAATGTGATATTAGCAATGTGTCACTTATGTGAATTGCATATTAATTCATGCTTATCAAAATAATAAAATGTGTGGCAACTAGACATTCTGTTTTAGCACCCACAACCCAGGTCCTAGAAGCCTGAGTGAGAGAAGACCCGAAAGGTTTTATTGTTGTTGGGGTTCTAGGAGATGTAAAGTGACCAAGGAAACAATGGACCAAAATGCAGAGAACCTTAGGAAAATGGCAGAGAATTGAGATAAAAAGAGGGGGAATAAGATTGTGGGAGTGCTGGGACCAATTGGAGAGCCGGTCTGGAGGAAAATCTCTGGCAGAGCCTAGGGAATAATAGTGCCCATGTTCTTTGTAGTGAATGGACAGCTGAGAAGGGGGGCAAAGTAATGATTATTGGGGGAGGGCATTTGATTGCTAGTCTCCTGTATCTTTGTTTAATTGTGCATGTCTCAGTCCTCAGTAACGTTGATGAATTAGGAGTTTAGAGAAGAGCAACAGAAGCTATTAATGGACTGCAGACGATTGATGAGGCACGTTGCCCAACGAATGGTAGATACTGGCTAAATGATGACTAAAGAGAATGCCTACAAGTGTCTGGAGAATGTAAACCAATATAAGCATTTTGATATCTGAGACACACACTTTTTCTGAATTAAAATGGAAGGCATTTCATTACAAAAACAAAACAAAACCCCACCTTAAAGTATGTTAAGAGTATCATTTTCCTACCCCCTATGTTGTTGAGCTGGATGCACCTAGAACAGTAACTCATGCAGAGATCCCACAGGTAATTCTGCTACTGCCTAACCTTTGGGAGTGAGTGAATGACTGTATCTGATGCAGAGTTATGGCAAAATTACCCACTCCTGTCTAGTGGGGGACTGATCTGGAAAGAGAAGAGACCAGATCAGGGACTCGTACAGAGACTGAGCAAGCATCCTTCGCTGAGGGTGGGTACTTGGGCAACTCATAGAAACTTGACAGCCCACTGCTAGGAACTCGAGGCCTAAGCAGTCGAGGGGTAAAAAATGACAGACAACTTTATGCTTGGAAGTAATGATGAGAAGCCCCTTGCTTGGTTTACCTGTAACTTAGCTGCACATATTCATGCATAAATTTGTCTCCATTTGGCTTGAGGATACATGTGAGGGAATCTGCAAAATATGTCAACTAAACAGATTCTCTCTGCCCCCCCCCCCCGTTGCATCTGTGGAGGGAGATGTTTCTGTCACTACAGAAAATTTGTTGGGACTTGTCCCAGTGCTTGCTGGAATCCACACAGACTCCGGCTCCAATATTTTTTGGGGGGTGGGGTGGGAATACCTTTGTGCCTGGATTTCTTATTTAAGTGTAATCTCTTGGTTTCCAGTCCAGATGTGGTTGTTGATAGAAGAAACTGGTCCCCAACAACTCCCATGAAATATAGATGAACTTGTGATTGTGCAGACAGTGAAATGGGCATGGAGATTTATGCGTTGTCGCCTCCAACTCCAGCACTAAAAATAACTCAATCGCACATCAGAAAGTGATTCTACAAACCTGAAATATTTATTTGACATTCTTGCACACCGGCCTCAGCAGCCAAAGTACTGATTGCACCTTACACTGGCTGGAGCATGGACACACTTAGCTGGAAAGCAGAATCTGGGGAGAGGAGGACGAAGGCCTCTTTGTGCCCTTCTGTGACCCAAATATATGTCAGGAGGAAGAGAACCTTCTCTCAGGTCTCTGCGGAATTTTACATGACTGGAAGTTAGTATGGGCTAGATGCACTCTACACTAAACAAATGAGAAATAAAATTGGAATCCTGCCCCAGGAGAATTCGATTTCTTGACAAAAAAAAGTTCCATTATCTGGGCTGCATACACAAGACAAAAAGAGCAAGTTTACATCATGGCCCTGGCTTTGCATAGAAATTTCCTCTTGTTTCAAAATAAAAGATGCCTTCAGTACCATTTCCCATGTTTGTTTTGTGCAGTGGCAAAATATGGTAATGGCGCACAGTCTTACCAGCGATCCTCTTGCCATTCTCCTGCAATTTTACTTCCATATATTGGAAGTTTGCCTGGTGCCTTCATTACATAAGACAAAAGGATTCCTCTTCTCCCAGGCCTTTGGGTAATTAAACAATCTTTAAAAACTGTGTGAGTTTTTTTGGGGGGGCTATTGTGTTATGCATTATTGTGTTTTTATATTGTAAACTATTCTGTGATCCACAGATGAAGGGCAGTATAGAAATTTAATAAATAAATAAAAGAAAATTGTGTGCCTTGGAGTAGGAACACACACACACACACAGAGGGTAAAGACAGATGGATGTTGCAATCCTATGCATATTTACTCAGAAGTAAGTCCCAGGCATATGTTTATAGGATTGCATGCTCTGTTCATATTCCTAGTATGGAAGTGTGTGTCTTTTGACATGTATATTTCTATTGCTTTATTTATTGACAAAGAGCAGTGGGAGTAGACTGGAAAGTCAGCCGTTGCAGCTCACTACTCTTTAAGCAGGCTCACGCTTAACTCCTGGACATGGTAATTTATTGCATTACTATGTACTGTGCTCAATCATAAGGCCAATATACTGTGCAGCTGAATGGGGCAATTACTTTGCCTTGCCTGTTGAACCACAAAAATGATTGCATGAGTCAATCCTTCTTCTGGCTTGTATATTTATGAGTGTAATAAATGTCCCAAACCCTTTTGCATATACCCATATTGCCTCACTTTTCTGAACTCCCTTTGGCAGGATGGGTAAGAGGTAGTGCTACAAACGTGGAAGAGACAGGGAACCTTAGGCTTATGGTTCTCCAGCATTTCATGTGAGAGAGCAGTGGCTATGGCTGTTACAGCTGTTAGATCCCTGCTCTCATCTCAGACCTGTTTCTGTGGTAAACATCTGGGGTGCCTCTCTTTAAGGAAAGGGGCACTAACTGCCAAGCTTGGTGATCCTGGAAGCAAAGGGCCAAGGATGAATGTTGATGTAGTTACAGAGGGGTCTCCCAGGTCGTATTCCAACGATCTAGCCACTATACAACACTGGCCAAAAGGTGTCAAGGGGTCATGAGTGGGAGAAAGAGATGTGCAGCCTTTTCCTTCATTGAAAAGGGAATTGGGGCTGATAGTTGTTCAACTTAATGGCCATATTTCCATACTCATCTTCTCTTTTTTTGTGGGAGCTTGTATTTCTTCACTGCTGCTCTTTGTGTTCTGCTTAAAACTGGTGAAAGATCTAGACAACGGATGGATTTAACATTTTAAAAAATGGAGAGTCAGCCATTTTGTTTTTTTGTTCTGGTGGTCCTAGGTATTACCTGAAGCCTGCACAGATAGCACTTAGGAGAGTCTATGTAATCCATTAAATTGGCTACATCTTCCCAGACTCCCATCTTAAGACTGAAGAGCAATGTGGACTCTAATGGCTTTTAATACTAAGCCGGCTCAAAGCACCTTCCCCACCCCTTTTGCTTAATATCCAGTCTGATTAAGAGTTCTGGAAAACTTGAGCACTTTTTCACTATTTTATGACATTTTGGTTGGCCTAATAAAGGGAATTGCCCTGCTGTAGATTTTGGAACTCGTAAACACGTAATTTGTGGTTTGTGCCCAGAAACTCCAGAAAGTCAGATAGAAAACTGTTCATCTGAAATCAAATATCTCATGAAAATTGTTTAATTTTTTTAAAAAATTAAAAAACGCCCACTGAATTAACCCCCCCTTCTTCACCCTTTTGTGTTTGTTAATTATAGCTGTTTGATTTTAGGGGGAAAAAATGAATATTCATCACATGGGTATAAACAACAATGAGTGATGCGGCACCTTAAAAACAGACAAAATTATCACTGCAGAAGCTTTTGTGGACTGCAGCCCACTTCACCGGTTGCATGGAGTGCTATCCTGGGTTGCAGGTACCTGGATGGGATAGACTGAAGTCTGCAACCTTGCAAAAACATTAATGGCAAGCAGGGTGCCCGTTGCGTCATCCCCAGATAATTCCCGCTTTCCTGCTCACAATTCTTGTTTGTTCATTTATGCCTTGGGCCTGTTCCCATTGAAAAGTCATTTTTCCAGATAGCGTTGCTTCCCCTTTTGTCCATAAACCAATCAGTTGATCAGAAAATCAGTTCGTTGCATGAGCTGGGAGGTTGTTATAATAGAAAGCAGTTGTTTAGATTTTGACTCGATGCAAGACTGTAAGGAAAGAGAGGAGAAAAAGCATGCTTTATGGCTGGTATTCTTAGACATGGGTTGTTTTGAACTGCACACCCTCTGCATCTTCACCCGTCCTGCTACTATTTGCTTTTCTTCCTCTAGCACCTTTTATCTGTTTTGAATGCCTCCTCCCCACCCCCCAAAAATGGTCCTTTTTGGCTTATTACTGCAAGAGCTTTTAACACCCCATCCGCACTCTGACTGTGAACGATTTTTATTTTACCCATTCTTGGTGAAACCTTTGTAATCCTTCCAGTTGTAAGGACTGGCTGAAAGAATCATGTATGCAGTTTTGTAAACATGGCTGCTCAAGTATACATGTGGCACATGGATTTCCCCAGTAATTATCACCTTTTCCCTTTTGTCTGGAAATTGCTTATTTGAGATGCTTGTCAAATACTGTCCCTTGCCAAATCTACCCTTCCCTTAGCTTAATGGCCCATCCATTGCTTTGAAGTGATAAACTCTGGCTGTCTAGACTGTTTCATCTTGTAAGGAACCACAGTTGGGGAATCTTTTCAGCATATTGTCTGGCTTCAAAGGAAGCACTGACTGTGGGAGCCTCGCTAACATTGGCTGAAGGTAAATTAGCATGTTAAATTAATTCAGTTCTCCTTGAAGCTGATTGGGCCAGCATGCTGTAAAAAATGACCCCACCTCCTTCTGTAGCATCGCTTTGGGAGGGGGAAGGTTCCCGTATCTAGAAATGAGAGTCTTCGCCTGAAAATGTATTAGGAAATTGGTATCAAATGGTGGATTATGAAACTGCCCCTCCAAACATGCATTTTCCATTTCTCCTGTGGCTCCTCTTTCAGTGTCATTTTGCCTTCTCAGTCACTGTGTGTGACTTTAGCCAGTCAAGGATCACTTCAGGAGTTAATGTCATGCTTGCTATGTAGCCAATTGGAATTCATACAATTGTAGAGTTGGAAAGGACCGCAAGGGTCATCTTAGTCGAACCACATGCATTGCAAGAATCTCAACTGAAGCATCCATGACAAATGGCCATCCAAGCTCTGCTTTAAAATCTCCAGGGAAGGAGAGTCCTCCCCCTCTTGTGGGAGTCTGTTCCACTGTTGATCTTGGTGTCAGAAAGTTCTTCCTGGTGTTTAAGTCAGAATCTCCTTTGGCAAGTGAACAGTGCTTTCTGTGCTGGGCTATGGCAGCATGGGAACAGTGAGTATCATTCACTCCCTAGGACAGCATCACCAGCCTGGTGCTTCCTGGGTGTTTTGGACTGCAATGCCTATCAGCCCAAGAGAATATGGCCGTGCTGGGTGGAGATGATGGGAATTGTAATCTAAAAGATCTGGATGGAGGACACCAATCAGGTGAAGGGCACAGGGGTCTGTAGGGCGGCACAGTGGTTGCTGGGTGTCGGGTTCCAGGTGGCAGGGGAGCTGGAGGGCAGCATGGCAGTTGCTGGGCGTTTCGGGTGCTGCAGAGGGGCGTAGCCACTGCCCGTCCCTGAAATCTGCAGCTGGCAGGGGTTGCTACGCTGCAGCTGATGCAAGGATGCCTCCCCTTCTTGCTGCTGAATTGCAACTTACAGTATTACCAAACTTAAAACCATGGAGAGACCTGGTCTGAACAAAGACATTGGATTCTTATCTCATTATACATGACAAAGCCATTTTTCACCTTCTCACCCCTTGCTTTTTCCTGTAAGACCTATTGCAGTCGTTAAGAGTCGTCAACAGGCTCATCACAGCTATCTGCCAATCACCCATTCCCACCACCCTTCTGAGTAATACCCCTCCCCACCTTCTCACTATATAGAAGGGTCTGGTGACTTCTGTTTCAGTGTATCTGAAGAAGTGTGCATGCACACGAAAGCTCATACCTAGAACTAACTTAGTTGGTCTTTAAGGTGCTACTGGAAGGAATTTTTTTATTTTGTTTCCCCTTCTTCGTGCAATAGATGGACACATCAGTCATCTTTGTGAGTTCTCTGTCTTTCACTCCTAGCCTTTATTTGTTCTAAGATTAAGATTCATGTTTTATGATCTTTGAACTGCAAACCAATGGATAAACACACAAGGTAGAAATGAAAGTGGTATATTTTAAAAAATAAATGCCAAGGCGTATTCCTTGAGTCTTTATATGTTTTCCTTCCAGCTCAGAATAAAGATGAACTTGATGATAACTTTGCAAATAGCACTTGCCACAGTCCTGCTCTGTGCTGGAAGCAGATCTCAGACCTGGTCCTCATAGGAGTCCTCTATAACTTTAGCCACATCTGCCGCATAGAGGCAGCTGCTTACTTCAGGCAGAGGTCTTCTCCAGAGAAAGTGTGGTAGTTTGCTCTTCAGGCCCTTGTGCTTGGAATCTCTTTTGCTGAGATAAGCCTGCATGCCATGAGAAGAGTGCTTATGAACATATACAGAATTCAGAGTGCCTGTCTTTTGCAAAGGTTGCAGTACAAGCTGTTGTCTTGTGACTCATTCTTAGCCTGCCTGTCAAGTGCGGCGGTGTGCTCAGAGATGCTGTGTCTTATGAGAAATGGCCCGGGTTGGAATGGTAGAAAAGCTTTCAGCTGAGACTAACTTGCAGGCAAGCACACACATACTAAAAAATGGCTCATATGTAGTTTTCCTCTGCCTGCCTGCCTCATTCTTCTGTCTTTGCATTCTGGAAAGTGTCCAAGAGGGTAAGATAAAATTCTGGGCTTATGAAATTCAGGCAACCCTGGTCACTACAGAAACCTCAGGAACTTGGGGCTATGCAATGAAGCTGAACGTTGGGCGGTTCAGGACAGACAAAAGGCAGTACTCCTTTGCACGATGCATAGTTAAAACTATGGGATTTGCTCTCACAAGAGGCAGCGAGGGCCCCCGACCTGGATGGTTTTAAAAAGAGGATTAGACGAATTCATGGAGGATAAGGCTCTCAGTGACAGTCTCTACTGTCCGCAGGATGCCTCTGAATACTTGTTGCTGGGAGTCACTGTTACACTCACATCATGTTTGTGGGCTTCTGATAGGCTTCTGGTTGGCTACTGCGACAATAGGATGTAGGATGCTGGACTAGATGGGCCTTGGGCCTGATCCAGCTATAGGGCTGTACTTACATTCTTAAAAAACGAAGCCAGGTTCCCTGTTTGTCTTTGCCAGTCACCTCAGAACCTCTCCAGTTTTTTGGGGGTTTTTTTTTATAAAGGCTGTAGGAAACCTGTCATAATTTCATGCCGCAAAAAAAGGAGTTCTTCATTGCTCAGCCGTGCAATTAAGTTCTGGGAGAGGCGCCTGGGAAATATTACACTGAGTTGAGATATGATCTCCCCATATCAAGTAATTAAAAAACAAAACAAAACTAGTATTCAGAATATCTAAGCACCCTTCAGGTTATAGCTTGCAAAGCAAAAAATCCTAGTGCAACACTTCTAAAACTTCCCAGTTATTTAAAATAACTCATGGCGGTGGTGATTGTGATGTAGTAATTAATGATGAGAAGATAAAGGGATATTGACTCACTGAACAATTTAGTTGAAATAATTAAAAGCTCTTTATCAGCCGCCACGCGTCTGGAGTATGTCTGCCAGTGACCATTTTATGGTGCAAACGTAATGACTGTGATGAGACTCAATTTCCAGTATGCACTGTGTGTGGGTCGTTTAGCGGAAAGCTCTGGGGATGGTGGTATTTTGTGGGCAGGGTTGGAATCCTTGGTGTAAGAGAGACAGAATTGCTGAATAGCTTTGGGCAAGTTATTCTCCGAATCGCTTCCCTATGAAAATTAGGGTTCACACTCTAGAAAAGCAGAGTCACTGGACCACTCAGGGATTAATCATCACTGAATATCTCTGAGTAGTTATTTATCAAGACAGTAATAAAGAATAGAGATAATTATGTTAATTTCTTTTAAAAATGAGTACCCTACTTTCCCTTTCAAACTGCGTAGAGCGTCATGCTCGATCACACTAAGGTTGCCCCCTCACAAACTCCTGGAGTCTTTTCAGATGTGCTTTGGGTTGTGTACATCCACTTCTCCAGAGATGTTTGTAAATGTTTTTGCACAGCGTCTAAGGGGAGACAGGCCAGCCGTGTGGCTTAACTGGAGAGAAAGGATGCAGAAGCTATCTGGAGAGAGCCAGGGGCCGCAGAGGCCTTTTCTATAGAGGAGGATGATGATGATGATGATGATGATGATGATAATGATAATAATAATGTTGTTGTTTAGTCATTTAGTCGTGTCCGCCTCTTCGTGACCCCATGGATCAGAGCACGCCAGGCACTTCTGTCTTCCACTGCCACCTGCAGTTTGGTCAGACTCATGTTTGTAGCTTCGAGAACACTGTCCAACCATCTCGTCCTCTGTCGTCCCCTTCTCCTTGTGCCCTCCATCTTTCCCAACATCAGGGTCTTTTCCAGGGAGTCTTCTCTTCTCATGAGGTGGCCAAAGTATTGGAGCCTCAGCTTCATAATAATAATAATAATAATAATAATAATAATAATAATAATATGCCATCCATCTGATTGTATTGCCCCAGCCACTCTGGGCAGCTTCTAGCAAAATGTAATAAAACATGAAACATTAAAAACTGGACTGCCTTCAGATGTCTTCTAAAAGTCATAGTTGCTTACCTGTTTGACATCTGATGGGAGGGCATTCCACAGGGCAGGTGCCACTACCGAGAAGGCCCTCTGCCTAGGTCAGATCCTAGATATGGTCTGAAGTTGCACGATGCAGTAACCTTGCTGATGGTACAAGTCTAGAGATGGTTCAACTGCGTCAGAACCCATGATTGCCACCTTTGTGTGTAAGAAATGTGGAATGTGAGCGAAATCTATGGCTATGTGCACATCAGCATCTTGAAACATAGCTAGGTCCCCCCCCCCACCCCCATGTTCTAAGCTACTTTCTTATGTTACTGTTCACTCCAGAGAGAAGGTGGGAATGCCTTCACCTGAAGCACAATACCTAATTTGTTTCCCTGCGCCAAACTCCGGTTCACTGAAGCTGTCATCTGTGCATGCGCAACGGCTACCTGAAATGCACACGCCTCAGCTTAACTGCAACTTCCGTTTTCAAATCAGATGGAAACTGGTTTGAGAGAGCGAGCACAACATGAGTATTTCTCAAACAGCTACAGGATACAGTTGATGGTTGGTAACCTGATGTGTTGTTGTTTAGTCGTGTCCGACTCTTTGTGACCTCATGGACCAGAGCACGCCAGGCACCCCTGTCTTCCACTGCCTCCCGCAGTTTGGTCAAACTCATGTTCGTAGCTTCGAGAACACTGTCCAACCACCTTGTCCTCTGTTGTCCCCTTCTCCTTGTGCCCTCCATCTTTCCCAACATCAGGGTCTTTTCCAGGGAGTCTTCTCTTCTCATGAGGTGGCCCAAGTATTGGAGCCTCAGCTTCACGATCTGTCCTTCCAGTGAGCACTCAGGGCTGATTACCTTAAGAATGGATAGGTTTGATCTTCTTGCAGTCCGTGGGACTCTCAAGAGTCTCCTCCAGCACCATAATTCAAAAGCATTGATTCTTCGGCTATCAGCTTTCTTTATGGTCCAGCTCTCACCTGATGTGTTCTCAGCTTCAAACAACAGAGTTGGGAGCACACTGGAGCCAGACTTAATATGAACATATATGTGTGACCCTGGCTCCCAGAGAGCAAGGGACCTTCACACTTGCCATTGTTATCAGATGATCCCATGAAGTGATTATAAAAAGGTGGGATGCTTCCTGCTTAACAGATTTGCAAAGTAAATATTTAAAATTGATTGCGGTATAAGCTTTCATGGGCTTTAGTTCACTTAATCAGATCCTCGAAGTATCATCAAGTAGAGGATTATATAAACATCACAAATATCAGGGCAGAGAGTATTTTTCTTTCAAATTCATAACTTTTTATGCAGGAGCCCACCCACTGAGATATTTTATTTGGACCTACTCTAATGGAGACTTTTCAGGTCTGCAGCAGTGGTAAAATTTATTACCACTGGTTTCTTAATAGTATCATTTTAAAGATCAGATTTGTGTCCTTTTTTAATAACTTGGTTGTCCTGTGTAGATAGCAGAAAGTGCATTGCTGGTAGGGCAAATGCCAACATACACAAGGTTGTTCTTGAGTTCATGGGATACAGTATTTGACGTTATTTCACTCAGTCAAATAAAAGGCTGTCTAATCTTGTCAGGTGACTGACATCCCAGGCCTATTTAAAATATGAACAGTATCCTTCTGTCATGAAAGCTTTTTAGACCATGTCTGATGCTTTAAAAATCAAACACAGTTGTTTTGAGGTGCAGAAGAAACAATAAACGGCATATAAAATCTATAAATCTAAAAATTTTCCAGAGTAGAGAAATCCTTCTACATTCTTCTGCTACTTCAAATCATGTTAATTCTCTCTCTTCCACCCAATATTTTCTGTATTTGTCAATTTTCCATGCTGTAGCACTTCCTGAAACACATGATGCTGCAATCGTTTTCTATTTTAAAACCCCAACGAAAAGCACCTTGGATGGCTTCTCCTTTTTTTATGTACAGTACTTTTTTATTATTATTTGAAAGTTTGTCTCTCAGCCCTTCTTATTGTATTTTCAGGTCCTTCTCCTCGCTCTTCCTCCTTTTACTTTCCACCTGTGTTGTGACTACTTTAGATTGTAATAGTGGGGTGGGAGAGCTGGAAAAAAAAAATTGCATCTGGCAATGAATGCGCCATTTTGATTTCAGATAGTACATGGGTAGAGAAGTCTTAAAAGCCCGGGATACAAATTTTCATGGCCCTCTAGTGGCCACGGTGACTCATTTACCAGAAATAATGTGTTTAGCGTTAACTCTGGAAGTATATACTTGATTCTGACCAAACTAAGCCTTCCAGAGCAAAATATCAGCATCAGCATGGCCTCCCCATATCATAGAATTGAAGAGTTAGAAGCAACCCCAAGGGTCATTTAGTTCACCCCCTGCCAATATGACCATGAAACCTTCTTCTTTTTGTGGAAGAATGGAAACCATTTTTGTACTATTTAAAGAAGTATTATTATATGATGAGCACTTTATGGCACTTGCATCTCCTGGCTCGTAGATGGCAGGTGTTGGGTGACGCTATTCAGCTGCACCTTTTTTTGTCTTTGTGGACAATTGTGTAAATGCCAGTGAAAATAAGACCAGGATTTCCAAGTTGCCCATGGAATTTTTTGTGTGCTTAGCGATTGTTCTGCTTGAACCTCCTCTCTCTTCCTCTACTCGGATCCTCCCTGTACAACATGGTTATATGATCCATCCCAAATGCAAGGTACAAATTATGTGGCTTTGGGGTTCCCGTAGGGAAAATGTTTGCATGTTGTTTTCCGTTCAGATGTTTCCAACTCGCTGCCCACAGGTCCAAGTTAGTGGTGGTGATAATGCAGACAAAGCAATTTCCATTGTTGTTGTATTTTGCCTGGGGTGGGGGTGGGGCTTAGAGGGGTTCGTCTGTCACTAATTGACTTTGTGATATTTTACAGCTTCGCACACAGTTTTCCCCAGGGACAACGAGCTATAGTTGATGGAGGGTGGGTGGCTAGGGTGCGCCAAGTCAGATCGTTCATACAGAAAACATTTTAGATGGTGTTACCATGTGCAAATAAATCACACTGGGAACTGCAGGGAATATGTTCTGGTTGTAGACAGGTATACTGTACTCTCTCCCTCTCTCTCTGTGTGTGTAAAAAATAAAATGTATACAAACAAAAACGGACATGGTTATCTGCTGCTGAAAATGAAGAGAAAGACAAGGGTCCATAGCAGCTCCGAAGCAGGGCTTTTGAGATTCTGCAGCAAACGTGATGTTGCCCGATGGTCTGTAGATGCTTGATGGTTTGGCTGTCTTCTTCTTCTTCTTCTTCTTCTTCTTCTTCTTCTTCTTCTTCTTCCTATCATTTATTATTAGTACATTTCTCCAGGTTCTCTCTCCCAAGCAAACATGGGATGTTTATTCATCCCCTGACAAGCTGCTCTTACATTGGTGGTTTTGTGGCTATGCAGGCCTGGGTCTACATTAAAATATATTCTGCACCAGATATTTATGGTATGGATTTAATCTTGTGCTAGCTCAGAGGTCCGTATCTTCTAATCCATAGGCTCAGAAATGAGGAGCAGTAATCCCTTGGATGGGGAATATGAGATGTTGAACTTAAATGAGAAATGTGCAGATTTCCATCTAACATATTTTAGAAATTTATTTCAAGGGGACATGGAAATGTACAGATGGAGAACGAGGTTATTTGGCGCATCAGCAGACTCTGCTCCCATCAAATGCCTACCTAGCGTGCTGTTTTAAGAAAAGGGTGTAGTCCCTCTGTGGCTCTCTCCATGTCTCTAAAAGTTTGGGCAAGGCAGAAGTGAGGCAGGCGCTGTTCTCAATGTCAGAAGCAGAGGCCCTTTATTGCCCAGACCAGAAAACAAACCTGATCTAAAAGCTTTTATAGAGGACCAGTTCTCTTGCTTTACAGAGGCTGTAGTTCCTCTCTTTTGCCATAATTCGTTGGTGGTAGATGGACTGAATCCCTTTCCGGTACTCCCCAGGTTCAGTAGTTACTGTATGCTTAAATCTTGGCATATCCAGATTTATTTTCAGAAGAAACAAAAGAGCCTTTTGGCTAACATCATAAGCTTTCATGGACTGCAGTTTGCTTCATCCAATGAACTTATGCCATCATAAATTTGCTAAGTCTTTAAGGTACCACAAGGCTCTTTGTTGTTCTTGCTGCAAGGGACTCGCACTGCTACTCCTCTGAAAATGATTTATTTACCTGAAGGTTGCCTTGAAGAAACTCTCTTTGTGCACGGAGCACTGCGAAGAATGCAGAGGAATGTGGAGCGGTCGCTGTTAGCTGCTTTTTCCTCTGCAAGAGCCTTTCCTGTGGAATGAAAGTCATTGTGCGATTGCAATTGAAGCCTGGGCTCCGTTCAGTCTGTACCTATAGCTGCTCAAGTGTTCTGTGGGTCTTCCCCTGGAATTGAAAGAGGGCCACCGTGTGCCAGAGTGCCCCCTTCAAACTGGGAGGAAAGACCCACACCGTGGCTGTTGCTTGTGGTGCCTGCCTCTATAATATCATCCATTCTCCTTCCTTCTCAGGCTTTGGTTGTGGGTAAGCGAGAGTCTGAAATCAGCAGAAACTTTCTTTCATTTCCCCCCTCTGCTGTCTAAATCAAAACCAGCTTTTCGGATTAGTCATAATTTATTTAAGAAACGGGGGAGGGAAAGTAATTTTCTAGTCTAATCCAGCCTGACAAAAGCATAGATGGCGGGAAGAACAGTTCAGGTTGGCTCAGGCTAGAATTTCCCTGCAGGTGATTTAAGGGATGGAGTGAGGGGATCTTGGGATAGGCGGGGGTGGGGGGGCAGAGATACACAGAGTGAGGTATATGGTAATGTCTCCCTGTTCCAAATCTCCTCCTTCAAACCTCACCTCATCCATAGTAAATTCTTCCAAAGAATGGGGCAATAAATTAATGGCATACTTGGTCATTTGATTCCGGGATTTGGGTTCTTTAACAAACTTAATAGGTTTTGGTAAATTACTGTAGAAGGCTATGAAAATATGACACACGCTACAAAGGACAACAGGGCTGACTGAAAAGGGCAGTTTGTCTGCAACTTGTACACATTTAAGCATTATGTAGTTGTGAATCCACTTTTCCCCAGGTGGAATTTTGAACATAGTCACACCCATACACAAATTGATTTGTATGTGGGGAGCAACCTTGGTCTTTTCAATACATGGCCAGCACACATACCTATTTAAAAACAAGCAAACAAAATCCCTATCCAGGGAGTGTGCAAAAGCACACAATCCGGCAGTTGCAGCTTCTCAACACATACTTTTGCAGTTTTCTGGTTTTGTGCAAATCTGAGGGAAATGAAATTAAAATATAACTAAGGCTATGCTCCTCTGTTCAGGAGTGCACTGGAGAAACAAAAGCCTTGAGGATGTACAGTAGTACCTCTAGTTACGTACTTAATTCGTTCCAGAGGTCCGTTCTTAACCTGAAACTGTTCTTAACCTGAAGCACCACTTTAGCTAATGGGGCCTCCTGCTGCTACCACACCACTGCTGCGTGATTTCTGTTCTCTTTTTTTTTTTTTTTTTTAAAATAATATTTATTGCTTTTAAACCATACAAACAAGAAGAAAAAGAAAAGGAGAAAAAGAAAAAAAAGAAAAAAAGAAAAGAAAGAAAAAACAATGCAATACAATATATAAACAATACACCACACAACATTAACGCATTAAACTAAACAAAACAGAACAAAAACAATTTAAAAACATACATCATACCATTTCAATGCCTTATCTTTCATTCCCTGGTTTCATCGACTTCCTCTCACCTCCCTTTTTGCATTCCACTTCTATTAATTGTTTCAGCAATTCCTTTCCATCTTTCACTATTTTCTGTCCTATAAATATCTTAACTTATTTTAACCTTATTTTCCATTAATACTATAATACTTATTTATGCTTAACTCCTTATAACACTTCTACTAAAGCCATATAATTTCATTCCAACATTTTTTAACACTCATTAATTTTACCGTATTTCTATAAATAAACTTTAAACTTTTTCCAATCTTCTTCCACCGTCTCTTCTCCCTGGTCTCGGATTCTGCCAGTCATTTCCGTCAAATCCATATAGTCCATCAACCTGGTGATCTTCTATCCGAGGCTCTTAACTCTTTTCCAGGTCCCTTCTGCAAGTCTTCTTCGTATACTTTGTCTTCTGCTGATCTTGTTGTTAATTTCCTTCCTTTGATGCTGAAGAGTAGGTCTCGGGGGAGCTCCAACCTAGCAATATTTTTATTCCTTCTTGACATGTCATTCACATCTCCGTGGTTAAAACTAAAATCCAAAAGATATTTCAGGACGTGTTTCAAAATCCCTCCAAATCTGAAGGTCCCCACAACTCCAATTTCCTCCTGACCCAAGTCCAGATCCCAAAGGTCAATAAATCCCTGCATGAGGTGATCTATCCAACTTTCCTTCTCCAGTCCAAGCAGGGTTCCAATCTGACTTTCTCTGAATTCAATCATAGAGGGCAACAACTTGTAGTCATCAAATTGCCTCTGTAAGGCTGGGGCTCTCTCCCTCTCCATTTGTATTACTTTAGGTTCAACAACCACAACTTTCTCCCTCGCTTTCTCCACCATTTGGCATGTCAAAGTAGATTCCTGTATCAGTTCCTGAATAGTTTCTGTGTAGATGTTCACTTTTTGTCCCAAATTAGTCACTTTTTGTCCCAAAATATCAATTTTAATATTCATCACATCCGTCTTCTTGTGGAGCTGTTCCAATGACTCACTTATCTTGCCTAGTGCAATCACTAAGGCTTCTTCTGTCGACATTCTCAAGAGATCCAGGGTCAATCTCACGGTTTTCTCTTGCAGCTGGAGATTCCACCAGCCCAACTCTTATAACAATTTCAAAGGCTCCCTCTAGAGGAAACAATTTCTGTTTGTATCAATCCTTTTAAGCACAGTTCAAGCAGTTCTTCACTCTCTCCTGCAGGCTTACACGATCCAAAAATTCCCCCCTCTTCTCCTGCCTCCAAGGGGGGTTTAATGATTTTAGCCGATGGAAGTTTAATCCTTTACATAGGACTTTCCAGGACTTTAGCTTGCAAATTATTTGCTTCAATCTATTTACAAAAGGGGAAGGCAGACTTCCTGTTTGAAACCTCCCTGTTTCAGTGCCAAATTAAGATGTTTAAAAACCCAATTTTCTGTTCTACTCACGGGTAGTTGTTTAGAATCAAATTGTCCACAGGAAAAAGTCACCGCTCTCCGGCAACAGCAATGCGGCTTCACTCCGTGAAAGAAGCAGTCAATTCAAAGCACCGCGCCACTCACCCCACATCGCTCCAGATCCCCGAAACTGGGTCTCCCCGCGAGTAGGGGAGGCACAAAAGGTGCCGGCCGAATCCCACGTTCACAGGTTTCTCCTGCCTGCAATTTTTAATGGGTCTCCGCCTTCGCCGTGGCGGCCAGACCCTGAATTCCACGGAGCAAATTCCTCCCGATCAGAGGAACTCCGCTATTGCCGGAGGCGCTAACCCGGAAGTCTGTGATTTCTGTTCTCATCCTGAAGCAAAGTTCATAACCCGAGGTAATATTTCTGCGTTAGCGGAGTCTGTAACCTGAAGCGTATGTAACCCGAGGTACCACTGTAGTGGGCATGGAAAGCAAGAGTAGCAAAAAGTGATGATTGATTAACCCACCCCAAAACAAATGGCCTGGGACCCCAAGTGGAGTATTTTTCCCAACATATCCCCGTATCGAGTAATCCTGAATTTACAGAGGGAAAGCACTGAGACTGGTGTTGCTTGAAGGTAATGTCTTGTGAACTAAAAAAATTAAATTGGAATGCAAAACAGCTGCAAACACACAGTAAACTCCAGTGTGGACAAGCCCCTCTAGGGTCACGTTCGTCCACCAGTTGGTGATCTCAAGTGTAGGCAGGAGAAGACTTTTTTTATGCTCTTGTCATGATATTAACTTGTACTACACATTTGGAATGGAGAAGAGGAAGACCTTGACACACAGCTCCCATTTTTAGCAGCAGCCCCTGTATTTTGTATAATGTGTGGTTCTACCATTTCACTTCCTTAAAATAATTCGGAAAGGCATCTCTATTGTGGATGGCCCATCCTTGTGGTGGAGAGTGGCCTCTTGGCTCTAGTTAGTCCTGTGATTTCAATCACACACCCCTCTCTTTCCCCCCCATTCCCATATCCAGCCCTTGACGACTTCCTAATGTAAAAACAACAACAACACATTTGCCTCTGCAAATGTGGTCCCCTAACCTTTGGAAAAGGCACAGTTACAGTACCAATGACTCTGTGTATACAAGGCAATATGCCTCGGCATGCCAGTTTCCAAAGAAGATATGATGCTGTTGTGTTCATGGGCTCCCCAGAAGCATCACACTGGCTGTTGTGGGTCCAAATGGACATTTTGCTCCAATCCAGCAGGGCTCTTTTGTTGTTTATTTTTTCTGAATGCTGCAAGATGCTTTGAGATCTCGGTATTAAAGGTTGTTTAGGAAGACAGGTATTTTATTATTTACAGCTTTCCCCATAGTATTCTCTGCGGCTTTGCTTAGACAGTCTATAAATGGTTCAAGCAATGGATCTCCTATCCACTTCCCCTGGAGAGACTGCCTGACAGTCTAATGGTTCTTTAAATTCCCTCCCTTGCTCAATTTACTCCGGCAAATCCCCTTTCCCCAGATTTTCCTAAAACATCCACAGCCTGCACATCTGCAAGGAAATACATTTGAAATCCGCCTAACTATACTTTATTTATATGTTCATTTTTCATGTCTTCTCACAAAAACATGCTTTTAGCAGCCCTGGAATTCAAGGGCATATGTATACTGCAGCGTAAAATTGGTTTAATTGTCTTTCACCCCAGGAAATATTAGGGGTTTTGTTCTTTAAAGGGGTAGGGAACAGACAACCTGCGATACTTTGTGGAAAGACATGACAATGAAAACAGGCAAAAAGCAAATATACTTTTTAGTTGTGGATTGGGGCCCAGTTCTTTCCAGCTTGACTTTCCTCATTTTTCTGTAGTTTTGTTTTGTTTTGTTTTTAGAAGTGTGGCAGATAGTGGTGGGCCCTTTGCATATTGCATTTTGGTATGGCTTTAAAGTGTTTGATGGATATTCAGAAAACCACAATACATGTGTGCAATAAAACAAACACAAGGGCCTCTTACTTTCTAGGACCCTCGTACCTACGGGACCGCCTCTCCTGGTATGTCCCACAGAGGAACTTGGTCCTCAAACAAAAACATCTTGGAGGTCCCGGGCCACAGGGAGGTTAGGCTGGCCTCAACCAGAGCCAGGGCTTTTTCGGCTATGGCTCCGATCTGGTGGAACGCTCTGTCACAAGAGACTAGGGCCCTGCGGGACTTGACATCTTTCCGCAGGGCCTGCAAGACAGAGCTGTTCCACCAGGCCTTTGGCCAAAGCACAGCCTGACTCCCTCCTTTGGCAATCTTCACAGAACTCTAGCCCAATGGTTGCCATCAGTTTGATTTGAATTAATTTTTTAATGAAATGATTTTAGAATGTTGTATTATTTTATTGTTGTTAGCCACCCTGAGCCCGGCTTTGGCTGGGGAGGGTGGGATATAAATAAAGTTGTTGTTGTTGTTGTTGTTGTTGTTGTTGTTATATCTTGCAAATGTGCACATTCCAGGGAGCTAGGATTTGCTGTCGGTTCCTCACATGGGTGTATGCAATGTCAAACACAACCTTCTGACACATGGGTCCACTCTTGAGTGAGCCTGTCGGTTCCTCACATGGGTGTATGCAATGTCAAACACAACCTTCTGACACATGGGTCCACTCTGAGTGAGCCTGAGCCTGGAGGTGTCTTGAAACGGCTTCCTAATTGCACAATTAAATTGTATTAAAACAAAATTCATTTTCACAACGTAGCCTCCAAAAGCCTTTCGAAGAGAAAATCACCTGTTACTGAAATTTATCTTTTGTACTCTCCTGTGTAGGTAGGTGTGCAAGTCCCCAGTTTGGGATGATGTGTGAATCTCCCTGTGTGGGAAGAGACTGGGGTCCCATCAGATGGATAATGTTTCCTGGGAAGTCGCAAACAAGAAGAAAACTAGACATCCGTTTGTCAGTACCTCTGAACCATCAACTGGAGGAAATTCAGTTCCTGGCTGATAGATTAAGGTCTAGTGCAGTAGGGCATGTCATTTTAGGGGATGAAACTTAAATTTCTCCAGTGAAGTGTCTTAAAAATAAGTTTTCAGGTGTGAGGAATTCAGATCTGCTATTATTTTTGTGACTGGACAACATTTAGCTTGGTAAGTGTATGTTTGAGCAAGAAGCTGGGATAGGTCAGTCAATAGAGCATGAGACTCTTAATCTCAGGGTTGTGGTTTCGTGGCCCATATCGGGCAAAATAGCCCTGCATTGCAAGGGGTTGGGCTTCCAACCCTACAATTCTATGATACCAAGAACATAAACTGCTTTCAGAAAGCTGATTTTTTAAAAAAATTACTATCTGAAAATGTCGGGCAATACTTAATAAGTACTTGACAAAAAAATTAAATCATTTCTATGCAATTTTAACATTTTACTTACCAAGCAAAACTAAATTATATTAATTTAACCAAAATATGTTTTGATTTCCCAAGTCATGTTACGATTTTTTTTAGCACCCCTCATTTTTGGAATTTGAAATTCAGGACGCCCCACCTAGTGCAGAGACAGGTTAACCTGTGTGTGTGTGTGTGTGTGCACGCGTGCGTGCGCATGCGCGCACACACCTCAAGACCCTTCAGTTTGGTTTAGCAGCTCCCCTCACCCTGATCCTATCACCTGCTATTTCCTTATGGAGGTGTGCTTCCATAACACTTGACGCCAGTGAGGTTGGGATACAGGACTTCATTGATGATCTGGTGTGGTGGGTTGGTGGGATTTCTATCCCATCCTGGGATACAGATCACTCCATCCCCCCAACTCGAGTGGCTCATATTTAGTGGATTTTCTGTTAACTCAAGTAAGCCATTAACCAATTTGAGAAGGTTAGTTAGGTTGGAAGGTCAGGTTTGCAAAGTTTGCACAAAGCGAGTCAACAGCACTGCAGATTGTGAAAGCTCCTCCATAAGCCATGCATATGATGACACAAGGAAATCCAGGTTGCTCAGTATGGATTCTTGCCTCACTTTGGCTATTGTTAAGAACAGCAAACAGTGCTGAAATAATTGGAACAAGAGTTGGCCGTTTTAAGATGAAAAGCCTTGCTGGACAAAGGCAAGAGTTGTAGCATTCTCTTTCTAGCTGTGTCCCACCAGATGCTTTTTGGAAGCTTAAAGCAGGGCAGAACTGCAGCATCCTGCCCTGTTGGTCCCTTAGCAGCTGTTATTCATTGATATTCTGCTGCTGAACGTGGAGGTTCCATTTAGTTACAGTGGCTAATAGCCATTGATTATGTCTCCCACAAATTTGTCTAATCCCCTCTTGCAGCCATTTAACTCCCATTCCTATTTTTGGTGCAGTGGTTTCTTTCAGCCAAGACTTTTTTTTTTGCCGTCTCTCTCCTTTCAGGTGGAGCTGCCTATGCATGTAGATCTGCAGGCCCCCTGGTCCATTTGGAACATGTGCTGAGAGGCAGTTGTGACTTATGGAAGATGCGGGAAGCTCTGAAGAAGCAACGCGGATCCTAACGCCATCATGAGAGGGAAGAGAAGATCCACGAGGATGGTTTGGCTGTGGATGGCATGCATCCTCAGTGTAGCATCTTCTCTAGAAGGTAAGTGCAATATTGGTGCTTTCTAGAGAGAAAACGCTATTGGCCTTATTGCGTCAAGTTAAGAGGTGACTGTCTTTTCTGTAACTTAATTGCTTGCTCGTGGGCACTTGCTGATCAGCTTTAGTAGGGAATGAGAACAGAGGGTTTTAAATTAAAGAGTTTGTGGATCCTGGGTTGGAGTTCCTATCATAAAAATCAGTAAGGGAGAAGGGGAGGAATATTTGAGATGCCTTTGAGATGCTGATGGTTCAGGGCTTCATAGAATCATAGAGTAGGAAGGGGCCACAAGGATCATGGTATAGTGGTTAAGAACAGTGGACTCGTAATCTGGTGAATCGAGTTCGCATCCCCACTCCTCCACATGCAGCTGCTGGGTGACCTTGGGCTAGTCACACTTCTCTGAAGTCTCTCAGCCTCACTCACCTCACAGAGTGTTTGTTGTGAGGGAGGAAGGGAAAAGGAGATTGTTAGCTGCTTTGAGACTCCTTAGGGTAGTGATAAAACGGGATATCAAATCCAAACTCTTCTTCTTCATCATCTAGTCCAACTCCCTGCAAAGCAGGAATCTTTCACCCCATGTGCGGCTCGAACCCACGGCCCTGAGATTAAGAGTCTCATGCTCTACCAACTGAGAGGAATGGGGTGTGATTCCTTGTGCTTGTGGGTTTAGGAATGGGGTTTGATCCCTTGCATTGGGGTGGTGCTGGTTTAGAAAACAGAATGGTTTTGAGTGAGGTTTTGGGATACATTACATGATACTGTTTGAGATGCAGTTTATGGCCTGTCATTCTTGCCAAGAAGATAGAAAGAAATGAATGTTTTTCGTTGTTGATTTACAGTGGTACCTCGGGTTACATATGCTTCAGGTTACATACGTTTTAGGTTACACACTCTGCTAATCCAGAAATAGTGCTTCAGGTTAAGAACTTTGCTTCAGGATAAGAACAGAAATCAGGCTCTGGCGGCGCAGTGGCAGCAGGAGGCCCCATTAGCTAAAGTGGTGCTTCAGGTTAAGAACAGTTTCAGGTTAAGAACAGACCTCCAGAACGAATTAAGTACTTAACCCGAGGTACCACTGTATTTATTCCTTTCTAAACAGCCATCTCAAGGAAATTAAAATAATTTAAAAACGGTTAGAAACAGGAAAACAGCCAATACGCTTTAAACAAGACTAAAACCCTAACAAAGTAGATTTGCCTTATGGGGTGCTTGGTTGTGTTTAATGAAGAGGTTGGGAAATGGTAGAAAGTGGTCAGAGGCAGCAAATATGTGGGATGAGAGAAGAAAGAAAAACCTGGGAAAGAGAGAGTGGGAGATGGAAGGGCAGAAGTGTCATGACTCATGAGCAGCCCTGTTGCCGGGCCAAGGAAAATCCCTGTGGCCACATGTGCTCATTGACCTGAACCGTTTCACGATGAATGCTCATCTTTCCCTCACACATGAAAGCCTTTGGAAGAGACAGGTCAGGAAGCAGGAGTAAAATTGCTGGGGAACCGAAGGAAGGAGGGAATCTGTGATGAGCGAAGATGAGAACAAAGGGAGATAAGAAAAGTAAGAGCACCTGCAGGAAGGAAAGTACCGTCTGGAGAGAAGCAATACTTTGCTTGAAGGAAATGGGTAGAAGTTCTGGGAAGGCAGATGCAGCTGTTTGTCAGCAGCCGGGGAAAAAAGTGTGGCACTGTCTCTTGTGAATGGCGCACGTGCATTTTTAGTAGTTGGGTTTTTCCTCCATAAATATGGAAGCAGCAACTGGGAAAGGTCTGGATCTCTGATGGTTATGCATAAATCGCAGGAACCCAGCTGGCAACTGGCAGCACCGGGCTTACATTTTCACAGCCGATGGCACCGCATGCATCTTGTAACGCCATTTGCATTTTGGCATTTTTCCTGCTGGCTAAGAAGCAGGGTGTGTGAGCTGGCCTGTAGAGGATGCCGCAGATGTCCTTTTGCTATCCTAAGCAAAGTGCAGCAGGGGGATTGAGAGCCAACAGTGGGAAATGATTTTACCACTTATTGAGCAGGAGCAATAATAGTAATTATTATTATTATTATTATTATTATTATTATTATTATTATTTATACCAGCCTTCATTCAAAAATCACAAGGTGGTTTACAATATAAAAGCACAATAATACATACTATAATAGCAATACCCCCCATATATATTTTTTAAAAGGCCTTAGATTGTTTAATTGACCAGAGGCCTGGGAGAAGAGGAATGTTTTTGCCTGGTGCCTAAAGATACGTAATGAAGGTGTCAGGCGAGCCTCCCTGGGGGAGCATTCCATGAGCAGGACATGAGATAGAAGGGCCCTACAGTTGAAGTTGAAAAAAAACCAACCTTACTTCCTCTACCCTGCCATCTAATAGGGTACAGTCGTACCTTGGTTTTCAAACAGAATCTGTTCTGGAAGTCCGTTCGACTTCCAAAAATGTTCGGAAACCAAGGCGTGACTTCTCTTTGCCTGTAGGAGCTTCCTGCAGTCAAGTAGAAGCTGCATCGGACATCCGGGTTCCAAATAGCATTCACAAACGGGAACACTCACTTTTGGGTTCAGGAGCCAAAACGTTTGAGTCGCAAGGTGTTCGAGAACCAAGGTACGACTGTATGTATTTGTCGTACCCTAGTTCATACCCCATAATTTCTCTAGCTCTATTTCCACATTCCCGTCCATTAATTTATAAAACATTTCATTTCACTAGCTATCACTGAGATAACTTTTTAAAACAGTAACCACCAGGATTCTTCCCAAAATGTTAACCTGCATGTGTGATCATAGAATCATAGAGTTGGAAGAGACCACAAGGGCCATCGAGTCCAACCCCCTGCCAAGCAGGAAACACCATCAGAGCACTCCTGACATATGGTTGTCAAGCCTCTGCTTAAAGACCTCCAAAGAAGGAGACTCCACCACACTCCTTGGCAGCAAATTCCACTGTCGAACAGCTCTTACTGTCAGGAAGTTCTTCCTAATGTTTAGGTGGAATCTTTTTTCTTGTAGTTTGGAACCATTGCTCCGTGTCCGCTTCTCTGGAGCAGCAGAAAACAACCTTTCTCCCTCCTCTATATGACATCCTTTTATATATTTTAACATGGCTATCATATCACCCCTTAACCTCCTCTTCTCCAGGCTAAACATGCCCAGCTCCCTTAGCCGTTCCTCATAAGGCATCGTTTCCAGGCCTTTGACCATTTTGGTTGCCCTCCTCTGGACACGTTCCAGTTTGTCAGTGTCCTTCTTGAACTGTGGTGCCCAGAACTGGACACAGTACTCCAGGTGAGGTCTGACCAGAGCAGAATACAGTGGCACTATTACTTCCCTTGATCTAGATGCTATACTCCTATTGATGCAGCCCAGAATTGCATTGGCTTTTTTAGCTGCCGCGTCACACTGTTGGCTCATGTCAAGTTTGTGGTCAACCAAGACTCCTAGATGATGACAGTGCAAAATTCCATGTGGTTTTTACAAAAAGATTTCAGCTGTGTCCCTCTGCTGTCGGTGTTCTACTCTGGTGCCCTTTAGCCAAATCAGCAATAGTTACATGCTAAGCCTTTCCTAGCTTGTCCACCATGTCATCTGTTGCAAGGCACAGTGTGATTGCATTTCTTTTGCTCTACTTCACACAGAAACTCCCAGTTTCATCTTGGTTTGGAATTGGTACCCCAGCAAAGGCCCAAAGACTGCTGGAAGGCTGTCT
This sequence comes from Podarcis erhardii, assembly GCF_964252035.2. Classification (NCBI taxonomy): domain Eukaryota; kingdom Metazoa; phylum Chordata; class Lepidosauria; order Squamata; family Lacertidae; genus Podarcis; species Podarcis erhardii. Next base: position 27,450,431 of record NC_138515.1, on the reverse strand, counting down.
ATTATTAATGTTATTGTTATTGTTACTGCTATTACTTCCCTTCATTATCAAATTCCAGGATGGTTTACAGAATATATTAAAACAACATTAACTCAGAAGCATAAATACAGTAAACCACATTTAAAAAATACATAAAACAGAGCAGTTGAAAGTTGAATATTAAAGATCAGCTAATGCTTGGCAAAAGAAAAAAAGAGGATGAAGCACAGTTAAAGTTGGGGCTTTTTGTCTTTTGGAGGAGAGGGACTGGGTGCCACAACAGAAAATGTCTCTCCCTGATTGCCAACAGATGCATGCAGACAATGGTACAATCAGGAGTGCCTGATCTATAGATCCCAGTGAAGGGGCAGGTCAGTATAAGGGAGAAGATGCTCCCTCAAGTACCCTGGTTCGCAGTTGATAGGGCCTTATATCACCTTGAGCATCACCTTGAGCCTGGCCCAGTAACGTATGGGCAGCCACTGCAGGTGTGACATGCTTGCGGTAGATTGCACCGCTTGGCAGTGTAGCCACCCGATTCTGCACTAGCTGCCGCTCTGGATGCATAGGCCACTGTGGCCAGACTATCTCCACCCAGGAACAACCATAGCTGATAAAATGCATTTCTGGACACTGTAGTTGCCTGAGTCTTCCTTGACAAAGATGGATCATGGAGTACCTCCAGTGAAACTGCTCCTTTGGGAGGAGTGCAATGCCATTTAGAGCAGACACCCTCCTACCTTATTCTTTGAACTAGCAGCTACCCACCCACAGCACTTCCATCTTACCAGGCATCAGGTTCAGCTTAGTAGTCTTCATCCACCACTCCACTGCTTCTAGGCACTGGTCCAGGACTTGCAACGTCGTGCCATTGTGCTCCAAATCCCCCAGTAACTGCACCCAAGGCCACTGACCCAAACAGCACTGGGGACAAAGCGGTGTTGTGTGGCACTCCACAGTGCAAAATCCAAGGGGCTGACATAGAGTCCCACCCAATGCCACTCCTGGAGGCGGGAGCAGAACTATTGCAGTAGGTTGGCTCCCACTCCCAACCCACAGAGCCACCCAAGGGGATATTATGGCTGATGGCATCAAAAGTCATTGAGAGACTCTTTCTCCTGATAATAGTCATCCATCAGGGCAACCAAGCCTGATTCTGTCATGAAACTGGGCCTGAAACCAGACTGGAATGGGCTTAGTAAATCTGCTTCCTCCAAAGGTCCCTGAAGCTGATCCGTCACCACCCTTTCAGGAGGGTGCCCAGTAAGGGGATATTTGTGACTGGGAGATGCCATGCGCTGCTGGATCCAGGATTGTTTTTTTCGGGAGTGGATGCACTACTCTGCCTGGTTGAATTTCTGATGCACATATTGTAATTCAGCTACTATGGCAGACAAGAATTCTTGACCCTCCTTATGCCCAATTATATCCAATTTTAAATTCAGTCATGGAAACAAATTATCAGTAGATAGAGGCACAACCTTTTGTGCACACACTGCTGTGAGGCAGGGAGGGAATTGGTATATTTGGATGCACAACATGTTACAGAAGCTTGGAGATTTGCATAGTGCAGCGAGGAAACTGGGGGAAACTCCCCCCACCCCACCTCCAATTCAGGAAATTCACATAAGCGGTAAAACCGACCAAGGCTTTCAGACTTGCACCACTACTCCAGTGGCGGTGCCACACTTTTCAAGGAAGACACAGAAGGCAAGGCAGGAGGAGAGAGGTTGTGAGAGAATGGGTCAAACCCCACTTCCCCATATCACTTCCCCTGCAAGTAGCTCCCCCCACTGTTTTGCAGGAGAAAGACAGCAGCCCCTAATTCCCAGTCTTCTGTTTGCCACTGAACATCAGTTTCCCTCCTAAGAGCAGGGAATTGTCGTAATTTTGAGTTCACATCTCACTGCTTGGTTCTTGAAGTGCACAGGACAGCCCTAGGTGAAAAGAAGGAACCATGTTTGTTGGAGCTTTAGAAAAGTCAGTCAGAAAGGAGAACGTTGCAAGGATCTAGGCGTCAGGAAGAGTTAATCCACCAAATTACTTTTTGCATTCTTTTAAGGCAGTTCTTGCAGTGGTGGGAAGGCTTATCTAGTTTGCAAGTCAGTGATGAGCACATGCTCTTGCCTGAAACCTCCTTGCTTTGTGTCAGTTTGTGTCCTGTTTTAATTGATCCTTTTTATTTGATGCCCCTCACGTAGCATCCCAAAGCACAGTTTGGTTGTTTGGTGGGTCGTGAGTTGTGCACCCCATGTAGAACGCATTGTAATAGTTTTCGAAGTTACTAGAGCCTGGAGGTCCCTGGTTAAGTCATCTCTGTCTAAAAGAGGCTGCAGCTGGCGGAGAGCTATAGCTGGGAATAGGCAATCGTAGCCTGCAAGGCCGCGAGTGAAAATGTTGGATCCAGGAGCACCCCCAAGCTATGAACCTGGTTCTTCAAGGCGTGCAACCCCATCCAGAACAAGCCGTCTTCCAGCTTACAGATGCAAGAACTTGGAAAACGTAACACCTCTGTCTTTTCAGGATTCAGTTGCATTTTGTTCTCCCACATCCTGCCCATCACTGCCTCCAAACACCTGTCTAGCACCTCAGCTGCCTTTCCTGATTCAGATGGAACAGGGGGAAAGAGCTGGGTGCCATCCCTACATATGGCATGTTCAGGAACCAACCCCCCCATCCCCCGGCTTCTTGAAATTTTTGACTTTTTGAGGTGACTGAAACTGAAAGAAAGCACCTGTCAAGTTTTGCACCCTCATATGCTTTGAAAAGGCACCCCCAACATTTCCTCAAAAGGCTAAATATGGTCGGAGCTTCAACGGGGATGGAAAATAAGGACAGCTGATGTGTATTTTATCATGATTTACCCCTTGCTTTTCTGTGCAACTTCTAATGCAGGTTACTGTCAACTCTTGAAAAGGAGGATTGCTAAGCACACGCCTCCCATCGATTGTCTCATCCTGCTTGCTGCCAACTTCCCACTTTTTGCATCCAAAGAAAGTTCTAACCTACACAAGCTTATGCTGCATCCAATATTATTCTGAAAAAGTGCTACAGGATTCGTGCTTTAAATAACCGTAGCCAACCGGTCTCCAAACACGGTGTGAATAAAATGCTGAGATAACGTCACGCTTTCCTGTTGTGCGTTGGCTGGCCGAGCTGATAAGACGGCACAGTTTTCTTCTGTAAATTGAAGTGGTGCAATCTGACCTCCCTCTTCATCTTGAAATGCCTTTGAACGTGGTGGTGGAGGAGTCGCCCCATATAAACTGTGAAGACATTGTACTGAAATACACAGCAGGAGCAAGTCCTTCGACATAACGATGACCTCGCCCTTCCAAAGTAGCTGGGCTTGGCTGAACGGGGAGGCATTTCCCCAGTTCCTCACCGTACTTGAGTGACAGGGGTAAAAATGTGGTTTGATTTAAAGCAGATCCGGCAGATCAGTGTGGCGGTGCTCAGCACAGCAATGATAACAGGATGCTATCCTGTCAGCAGTGTGAAGGGGGAAGCGAAGCCCACGTTTTCATCCCTTGTGTGGCCAAGTGCCTGTCAATCAGAAAGCAAAACAGGCCTGCTATAAATAAAATAGTGGTTTTCCCTACTTGAAGGACTCCCTAGGCACACAGAAGTATTTAAGAGTAAAACTTGAAAGAAAATGTAAAAAGAAAATAAAAAAATCTAACTGCCCAAGTGCCTGTGAGCTCCTCGGAATTAATGAGATGGTGGTAGTTGAGCCTAGGGAGAATAAAAGAGCCTGCCTCAGAGGCCCAGAGGCCCATCTAGTCTAGTATCTTCATCTCATGGTAACCAGCAAGATGTCTGCATGCCAGACATAACAACTCCCCTTCTCCTGCTCTGCAGACTGTTCTGGTTGTTTTCCTGACTTCCAAGCCATGTACACAATAACTCTCTAGTTGCTAAAACTGAAGTATTGGTCTTTCCTGTTTATTATATGTAGACCCAAACATTGACCATCCAATGTTTGGGTGTTAAATAAGCCATCTTTCAAATCACCCAAACTAGGGTATTCATAGAAGGAGAAACCAGTTGCCAATTATTTGTACAAGCTGACAGGTAGGCCTTATGATACACACCAATATCTGGAAACTTTAAAACCTCCTTCCGATATTGGCAGCTGCATTCTCTTAAATGAAAAATGAGGTGGAGAGTTAACCCTAATAAACCTTCTAAATATTCCATTAATCTTTTGAACATACACTCAGGAAATGCATTATGAAATATCACAAACTCTGTATATTATCTGTGGCAGAACATTCATCTTACAAGAGTATTAACCATAGCCCCAATACTAAATCTAAGTAGTGCTCATCTTCCCAAATCACTGAAGATCCCCTTTATCAACCTTTTCAAATTCATTCTACTCATTTGAGAAATATATCTTGGTACCCAAATGCCTAGATATGTTATGACCTCTGGGCACCAACAAAAGCAGCAAGTAGTATACAAAGTAGATTATCTACAAAATGCCCACTGGCATCGATTTAGATTTTGATCAATTAATTGTATACAGTGGTGCCTCGCAAGACGAAATTAATCCGTTCCGCGATTCTCTTCGTCTAGCGGTTTTTTTGTCTTGCGAAGCAAGCCCATTGACAGCTTAGCGGATTAGCGCTATTAGCGGTCTAGCGGCTTTTAGCGATCAGCTGAGAAGCGGCTTATCAGCGGAACAGCTGATAAGCGGCTTAGCGCTTAGGGAAAGGGCGGAAAAAAGCGGAAAAAAACAGCGGGAACTCGCAAGATTTTTTCGTCTTGCGAAGCAACCCCATAGAGAAATTCGTTTAGCGAAGCGCCTCCAAAAACGGAAAACCCTTTCGTCTAGCGGGTTTTTCGTCTTGCGAGGCGTTCGTCTTGCGGGGCACCACTGTTCTTTGAAATTCTATCAAAACTATTATTTTTATTAATTCAGGTATTGATATTTCAGTTCTACTAAGAAGATTCACCCATTGCCCATGTCAGTGAAATCCACAAGAACAGATCTCATAGGAGAGACAATGTATTGGTAATGGAAACCTGCACCACCTGACCCAGGAAGCTTGAATGCAGAGTACCAGTCACATATTATGGCCTGGGCATTTATTTGGCAACCACCCCCAAGCTGCTGTTTTTACTGTCCCGCATAGACTGTGCAAAAAAGGAGGGTCCATTTAGGATCACCATGCATCACTGAGTTAAGGTCTTCAGCATCTCAGATCTTGGGATCTTAGAAGGAGGATATTTTGGTATAAAGGGCAGACACAAGAGGTGTGGGGCCTTTTGGCAGCTAGTGGAGGTCACGAGTTGCACTTAGTGAGTAAGGGGACAGAGTCTGGCCATGCCTGGTGGGTAAGGCAAAGGTAAAGGACCCCTGGATGCTTAAGTGCAGTCAAAGGCGACTACAGGGTTGTGGTTCCCATCTCACTTTCATTTTGAGGGAGCCGGCATTTGTCCACAGACAGCTTTCAGGGTCATGTGGCCAGCATGACAAAACCGCTTCTGGCGCAACAGAACACGGTGACGGAAACCAGAGCGCATGGAAACACCATTTACCTTCCCACTCCTGCAGTACCTATTTATCTACTTGCTCTGGTGTGCTTTTGAACTGCTAGGTTGGCAGAAACTGGGACAGAGCAACGGGAGCTCACTCCATCATGGGAATTTGAACCGCTGACCTTCTGATCGGCAAGCCCAAGAGGCTCAGTGGTTTAGACTACATAGCCACAGAGTCTGGCCATGCCTGGTGGGAAAGGGTGGCACCCAGTGGGTCATAGAAAGGGGACCAATAGCAAAAGCTGTCATCAAACCAAGCAGAACATAGCTCGTCCTTTGGCCTTGATCCCTCACTCCTGACCTCATCTACACTACAAATTTAAAGCAGTACCATGCCACTTTAAAGAGTCATTTTAAAAATCCTGGGACTTTGTTGAGGGTGCTGAGAGTTGTGGAGACCCCTGTTCCCCTCACAATTCCAGAGTTCCCTGGGAAGTGACGGTTAAACCACTCTTGAGAATTGTAGCTCTGTGAGTGAATAGGGGTCTCTTACCTCCCTTAACAAACTATGGTTTCCAAGATTCTTTAGGGGAAGCCATGACTTCTTAAAGTGATATGATACTGCTTTAAGTCTATGGTGTTCTAAAAAAATGCTGTCTAGTTATGCTGACCTGAGAGACACTACAGAAGCTTTGCCTCTCCTTCCAGTCGAAAAAGGGACATTTCCCTAGCCTCCCATAGCTAGCCCTTCTCTAATAGGGAGGGAGCATTTGTAGGATTAAATGTTCCCTATTAGAGGAAAAGCCCTGTCAGCTGCAGGACAGGTATATTTGCTAGCCTATGAAATATTCACGCTCTGAAAAATTATTACCAGGGTCACCGGAGACAGACCATCTGGGGAGTAGCCTGCTTGCCAGCAGCACAGAATGCAGGCTGCCAGTTTTTTTCTCTTTCCTGCTTTCCCTCTCTATGAATCTCCCTTCATATTTAAAAATAATTTGCATGACTGCATTATTATTATTATTATTATTATTATTATTATTATTAATTTTATTACCCTCGTTTTACCATAAGGTGTCAGGGCAAGTTACAATATAAAAATAAAATACAGTGGTGCCTCGCAAGACGAAATTAATCCGTTCCGTGAGGCTCTTCGTATAGCGGTTTTTTCGTCATGCGAAGCAAGCCCATTGACAGCTTAGCAGATTAGCGCTATTAGCGGTTTAGCGGCTTATCAGCGGATCAGCTGATAAGTGGCTTAGCAGCTTAGGAAAAGGGGGGGAAGGGGAAAAAACCCGCAGGAACTCGCAAGACATTTCGTCTTGCGAAGCAAGCCCATAGGGAAATTTGTTTTGCGAAGCGCCTCCAAAACGGAAAACCCTTTCGTCTAGCGGGTTTTCCGTCTTGCGAGGCGTTCGTCTTGCGGGGCACCACTGTATTTAGATCAGTGTAAAAAATTGCAAACAGAAGAGCAGAGTGGGTCCAAAAACTTGGTTGTTTGGCTCAGATAATTATTCAGGTTGGATGAAGCAAACTTGGTTGGGCAGAGAGTAAACACATGGACTAACTTAAATCAAAAATAATCTGTGCACCAAAATGTGTCCTTTAGGCTGCATCTCCCTACTTCAGTGCAAGGGAGATGTGTTGGCTTAAGAGATGAGCTGCCACCTAGAGGGGAGAGTTCCTATTGTGCTGGAATCCTGCTTGAGGGCTTCCTATCGGGGGCATCTGGTTGGCTACTGAGAAAACAAAATGCCATTGTCCTGATCCATCAGGTCTCCTCTTGTGTTCTTATGTGGCTTCAGAGATGAGCTGCAGCCTAGAGGGTTGCCCAGGGTTCTGTTATGCTTCAAAAACATGCAGCGCTCCAAAAGCCAGGTCTGCAGAAGAGCTAATCCTGTCCCTGGCTCAGCACTTTAGCACTAAATTGGCTAAGCAGGAGAAGACCAAGCATCATAAGAGAGAACCTGCCCCACTGGTATCCCTTGATCATGCAGATAGCATAGCCCAGAGTCTGCCAATCTTTTTTGGCTGGTGGGCACATTTGCAAACAGATGAAACAGATGTAGGCCCTACACTTTCAATGCAACCAAGCATATACTGCATACTGTTCTATTATGGGTGCCTGGGAAGACTTCTGCAGGTCTGTGGGTCCCTGGTTGGAGACCTTTGGCAGAACTGGCTCCTTCGCACAGGTTCAGAATTTGTGTGTTGCTCTAAAAACATGTCTGCTAATAATTTGTATTCAAATCACACTTTTCAGAAGTCTTCAGACTTTTGATATAATCATCACAGCAACCCTGTAAGGTCAATGCTGTCATTCTCATATTTCCAATGAAGACCAGGGTTGAGGGTACTTAGTCAAGACTTGAACGGGGGACATCCAGCTAATAACTCTTTGCCAGCTCTCATTACATTGTTCTGCTGCATGGTTTATAGCAGCCCCCTTCAATTATAACTTGTATTTTCAGACTCTTATCCCCCTCTGGTCTTGAGTCCAATCAATCAATTGTTTGAAGAGGTGGTTGTCTTCAACTGCTTGGTCTGTCTTCTGCAAATCTGTTGGCAAGCCCTGCGTCCACATGAGGCAAATGTTCTGCCTGTGTGAGCACAAGGGCATCAGCTGCTTCTCGCGAGCAAGTTCTCCCATGAAAGCTTGGCATTGAATAGGTGATAAACAAGGGTACACATGACTCATGCCCAAGATATGGAGAACCATGAGAATCATGCCTCAAGACTTGCAAGAAATCACTTGCAAAGCTGACAAATGCATTTGCAATTCCTTCCTCCTAGATCTCATATCCGATAGCGAGTAGGGCTTAAGACTAGCAGTTATACTGGCCCGCAAGAGATGAGATGGGGGTGGTGAGGAGTAGCGGTGGATAGGAGCGGCTGCTGTACGGATATCTTTATCAAACTCATCACTTTCGTCTCTTTCATTTGGCAGAGATTCTTTTGGATACAACAGGAGAGACCTCCGAGATTGGCTGGACTGCCCATCCTCCTAATGGGGTAGGTGCTCCCTCCATTCTCTACTGCTTGTGAAAACAACACACACACACACACACACACACACACACACACACACACACACACAAACACAGAAAGGAGCAGCCAGCACAGAGGGATGTTGCTGCATCACTGCCCTCCTTACGGTGGAGTCGTTGCTGCTTATCAGTGCCAGGGGGTGGCAAATTCTGGGCTGTGCAGTTGCAGCATCAGCACCAGACCACCGCTAATGTTGCTGTACTTGCACAGCCCCAAATGCGCTGCCGCCCTACCTGACCTCAACAATGCAGGTTGTAATACAGTGAAATACAGTATCTAGGAAACAAAAGAAGCAACCAAAAACATGCATTAAAAACACGCAGCATCTAGAACCTCGCATTACAGATAATGCCCCAGGTAGAAAAATCATTAAGTGGTCCACCAAGACCTTCAGCAGTCTTTAAGTGATGGGGGGGGGGGGGCATTTCAGAACCACTGCTTTAGAACGCAGGCCTGAACCAGATTTTGAAATGCAGACTAGATGGTTATCTCCCCCCCCCCCACAAAAGAAAAGTTCTAGTTCAATTTGACCGAATGTTCTGTTGAAATTCTGGTTTCCTTTATCCTAATACATCTCGGAAGCATAGTTGGCAAGTGCCCAATGGATGCATTCGTTCCAGCTAGATAAAATCTGACGAAATGGACTTCAGCCTAGAAAACCTCTTGTCACAATATATTAGAAGGCTCTTAAGCTGCTACGGGCCCCCTTCCAATGCTCCTCCCCCATGTGTCTTTTCCTCTGGAACTTGCAGCCATGGATTGCCAAGGTCTGGGGAGGGCGAGCACCAACGTCAAAGCTTCTGTCACCACATCCCTTGGCAGCTGGGAGATGAGTCCTGGTGAGCTTGGAGGTTATCAACTTGCTTTGTGCTAATTCTCCAAGGAAGAATGGCGTTCCTGGGGTTGCCCCATTCTAGTTTCACAACACAGCAGAATGGCTTGACCTTGGCCATCAAAAGGAGCTGTATTTGAATCCAGACCTCTGTGTTCTGAGTTCAACACAACGTATTCACTATATATTTTATAAATCACCTTAAGTGAAAATGCATAGAATTTTAAATGACTTGAATTTTCAAGACTTTTGAGGTCAAAATTTGCACGTTCAACTTGGGAGACATTTTCCCTTGAAAACCTAAGGCCAGGATAGCTCAGTTGCTTAGAGCGTGGTGCTGCTAACACCAAGGTTGCAGGTTTGATCCCCATATGGGACAGTGGCATAGTCATGGCAAAAGCAGGGGGTTGGATGAGATGATCCTCAGGGTGACTTCCAACTCTGCAGATCTGTGATTCTACTATTCATCTGAGTTCTGGATACTAAACAGCCCTGGAGTCACCTTTTGATGAATGGTGGAATAGAGAAGTTTTCATAGAGAAAATAATCACAGGCAGAGGAGCAGTGCAACCCCCAGCCTTCCAAGTCCTATATATTTGCAGTCTCTAAGCTAGGCCACTGTTCAGGGGACCTCCCAAGCATTGGGAGAGAGGGGACTTTGGAACCCTTAAGCTTGGGAAGCCCCCAGACACGACTCATCCATAGCCTAGACCAGACCCCTTTTGTGCACACTGGCTAAGCCTTGCGCCTCTCTCCAGTCCATGCAAGTGTTGTCAAGACTAGGAGAAGGCTATTGCCAGTTACAGAAAAGCTGAAAACAACTTCTGTTTATCTCTTCTTCCTTACTCCCGCTCCCCAACTCCGTACAGTGGGACGAGGTGAGTGTCTTGTATGACAGGAAGGACCAGATCCGGACCTTTGAGGTGTGCAACGTGGCTGAGCCAGGACAGAACAACTGGCTGCGAACTCACTACATAGAGCGGCGCGGAGCCCACAGGGTCCACATCCGCCTCCGCTTTTCAGTACGGGACTGCGCCAGCATGAGGACCGTGGCCTCATCCTGCAAGGAAACCTTCACCCTTTACTACCATGAATCGGAGGCCGACGTGGCCACCCAGGAGCACCCTGAGTGGCGTGAGGGGCCGTGGACCAAGGTGGATACAATTGCAGCTGACGAGAGCTTCTCGCAGGTGGACAGCACCGGGGAGGTGGTAAAGATGAATGTGAAAGTGCGCAGCTTTGGCCCACTCGCCAAGAGGGGTTTCTACTTGGCTTTCCAGGACTCCGGGGCGTGTATGTCCCTGGTGGCTGTTCAGGTTTTCTTTTACAAGTGCCCGGCGGTGGTGAAGGGCTTTGCCTCTTTCCCAGAGACGTTTGCTGGAGGCGAAAGGACTTCTCTGGTGGAGGCGCCAGGGACTTGTGTGGCTGACGCGGAGGAAGCCAGCGTGACGGGCTCCTCCGGGGTGAGGCTGCACTGCAATGGCGAAGGCGAGTGGATGGTGGCTATTGGCAGATGCGCCTGCCGGGCTGGCTACGAGCCTGCGGACGACGAGAAAATCTGCAAAGGTGAGCAACAGGCGTGGCGGATCACCTGCGGGCGCTTTTCAGTCAAATTGGAGCCATTGCTAACATATAGAGGCAGCCTGCAGAGGCTCATTTGATCTTGCCTCTGCCTGGGCGGCAGGTCATTTTGGTGCATCTGGTGTAGTAAGATAATTCCTTTGCAGGCTGCCCTCAAAAGAGGCTGTGAATATTGTGACAACTTCTCCAATATGTCACAAAAGTTGCTGGTCCACAAACAGTTTTTCCTAACATGCTCCACTATCCATGTTAGTGGTTTGTGGCACATCAGATGCCTGCAAGGGAAAGTAATTGTTGACATGGGAAGTGGTAGTTTCCAAGCCTGCTATATGATCTAACTTGTTGGTGCAGATCAAGCCATAACTTAGGGAAGATTGCCCTGGCGGTTCTATGCCCATCTTTTGGTGACTGAACAAAGGGAGAAGGAAGAAAAGGATGCGATGGACAGGAGATACCGTATTTTTTTGCTCTATAAGACTCACTTTTTCCTTCCTAAAAAGTAAGGGGAAATGTGTGTGCGTCTTATGGAGCGAATGCAGGCTGCACAGCTATCCCAGAAGCCAGAACAGCAAGAGGGATTGCTGCTTTCACTGCGCAGCGATCCCTCTTGCTGTTCTGGCTTCTGAGATTCAGAATATTTTTTTTCTTGTTTTCCTCCTCCAAAAACTAGGTGCGTCTTGTGGTCTGGTGCGTCTTATAGAGCGAAAAATACGGTAATTTATAAGCCCAGGATGGGGTGAAGGGATATATCAGACTGAAAAAGGTAAAAATAAGAATATGGAAGGTGCAGATATTTGAAAATGAATCCTGTGTTGCAGATTTGGGTTAAATGCATCTCATGTATGTTACCATTAATGAGTTACTTTAAAATTCCATTCCTTTGCCCTACCCAACACACTGATTTCCTAGAGCCACGGTTCCCAAGCTGGCATTTAGCTGTGGCCCAGGTATGGTGTGGCAATAGCACGATTGCCGAAACATAGTCTAAAACCACTCCTCCAGCTGGTATCCTGCAACACTTGGAAAGCTTGTATTTTCAGTTATCAAATCAGTTCAGAACCCAATGATACTTGAGTCTTTAATATTCCTGGATTTGATTCTCAGACATCTGCAAATTGCTTGTCTGTCCCCAGAGAGATAGAAAGCAAAAATAAAAAATGGAGGGGTCATGCCATAGGTATGCTAGGGGCCAAGAGGTCCTTGATTCAAGTCCTGGAATCTCTGTTGTAAGGGTGTGAATCTCAATCAGGGTTTGACTGGCTTCAGAAATGCTTTTAGAGGCAACCCTGGTTAACCCTGTAGCTAATGGCTCACTGAGTTACTGTGCAGTTAATGGCTACAGGAAAACACTAGATTAATACTAGAAGGGAGGAGCCATAAGAAAGGGCCTGGCGGGGGCATGCACTCCTCTTCTAGCTCCCTCCTGATGGGGAGCGTTACGTGTGCTCAGGCTCAGAATAACTTTTCCGGAACGGAAAAGTAATTCCGTGCCCCGATGAGGTAGCAAGGACAAATTTTTCATAGCCTGCCTGTGATGTATACAAATGATCATTCAGCCAGGGTGCTGAGGGTTAAGACGCTGTGAAGCCACTGGGGGCTGTTTATCGACTGCGCAAGTGTTACTTTTAATATGCTAATGTGGATTAAGAGAGAGGCAGATTTACTATTTTGGAAACAACATTCTTTCAGAGCTCATTTAAAGGACAGTCCACGAGTCAAAGTAGTTCATGCCTTCTCGTTGGCTTTGTATTCAGCAGAGAGAAACTCGGGGGGGGGGGGGAATGGGTGTTTGTTGCCAACTTTCTTTGAGTTTTAAGCATGTCAAGAATGCCATATCTGATCTCTGTCTTTCCTTTCAGCTGGAAGGCTTCCTGTTTCACTGAGGTGTGAACTTGTTTGAGCGATTGCTCAGCCTTTACAGGGGTGGTGGGGGTGGTGTTTGCGAATTTTGGATCTCTAAAGAACTGGGCTTGCCATGTCTAGTGTCTGATGACTGCTTATTGTGTGGTGTGCATGTGCCTCATGCATGGACATTGCTTGCAATGTACACACAACGTTGCTGGCATGAAAAGGACAGCCCATATTAAATTAAACCAGGTTTACCTATCCTGAGAAAAATCTGATACGTTTTTGTGACATTTCAGTGACGTGTTGGGTGCTAACAGTGAGTTAATAACAACCCTGGGGGGACATACTGTATATTTCCCCATAGCTCATACACACAGCAATGCAAATAAACACCAGCATTGTATACAGTTGTAAATATAGTTCCTCTTAACAGTAATCACAATGCCTGTGTAGTTGTGTGTGTGGCCGTATTGATTGTTTTTGGCATCCATCTGTCTCGAGAGACCTTGGAGTGCTCCTCCGGAAGCGAAGTGACTTCCCTGGAGCGCAAGCCTGAGCAATGTGTATGAAGGTCCTGGGATGCCCAGACAACAGAACCCCCCTCTTTGCCTTGCTGATGTGGTCCAAAGGAAACCAGAGCAATACGTTTGGCACCAGCTTAGCTGCAGGAGATGCTGGAAGGAGACATCCGACTGCCTTAGGCACTGCACACCACATTTGCGTGGGGATTACTCCTTATCCCTTTTCTTCTCCCAAAGATATCCCACAAGACAGCGAAGGTTTAGTATCAGATGGGCTACCCAGAGGCGGTCATGACTGGACCTAGTGGTCAGGGGTCCTTTTACCTTTACCTTTAACCCCCAGTGATATCATCACATAGTAACATCTGATTGGCTATGCAGTGTGACAATAGTGTCCCATTTATTATGTGATTCCCATTAACCAGAATCACCCATGCAACTAATCCAGGAAGGAAAAAGGTAACAGCAGCCAGGTAAATCTTTGAATCTTTGCACAGTCTTAAGATTATTATTTTTTCCAGTTTGAAATTATTTTTATCCCCTTCCTCCCATTTTATTGAGAATGAGAGTGATACCTCCTGGATTATTATAGTCATATTAGTCACATATGCTATCTCTCCCAATCAGTTATCATACAGGGGACAGGATGACGTCAATATACTTCAATAAGATTTGGCGATGTGATGAAGTTATTGAGGATGAATAAAATCAGCTAACAGAAAAAGGGGGAAAGGGAAGCTAAAGTTTGTTTGTTTTAAACCAATATTTATAGGATGCCCTATAACATTTTCCCATTCAGAAGCCAAAAAATCCTCGCTAAAGGGGAAGCAGGTTTTGACATGCAGGAAATATTCTAAGTAAACAGTGCATCATTTCATCTCAGCCATAATTATAACAGAATTTAGCATCAGAGGCTTGGTTTGTGTGTCATGTTAAACCATGGTTAATGTTTAACTGTGGTTTAACAAGAATCAGTGGTGGACTGGTGTATGATGCTCAAAAGTCCTCCCTTCACTTCTCCCCTACTTCTGACTGTGCTGTGCTGGGAGCAGCAAGCTACAAGCTTTGCCTTGTCATGCTGTCCGAACCTAGTTCATGGTTTGTTTCCCTACAAACAAACCAAAAGCAGCAGCAGCCAAGGTTTGTTCTAGTTTCACCATGTGGGATTTCTTTGGGAGAAATATTAGCACGAGCCTGGGTGTGGATGACGCGACAAACCAAGGATTGCACCTGGAAGCAGGTCAGGAGTGAAGCAATGGCTTAGGACTCATTTGGGTTAAGTCATAGCTAAACTTAAACTGTGGTTTTAACATGACCACAGCCATTGTTTTAAACATCTCAGCATCACTGCCACTTACAGAGCCGGACAGCGGTAAGGGCAAGACATTACAGGTGCACCAAAGGGAGTGCCAGATTGGCACTGCCAGTGTACCTGTGCTAGCCTGACCTCATTGGTGCCCTGCCCCTCACTATCCCAGTAAGCAGCTGTGCCACTGCCACTGGGAGGCCAGTTTTGTGGTGACACCCCTCCTCACTGGTTGCCCTTCGTCTTGTCCAATTAAGATAATTGGGAGATGCTCAGGCCCAAGTGGCAAGCCCCAAGAAGTAATATAATTGGGGCGAAGAGCAGGCTATTTGCCATGGGAGCTGTGAATAGCAGTGATTTTTCAACTAGGAAAACTTCATACTGTGGATTGTATCCAGTGCTATGCAAGTAGAGTTCCATTTGTGCAATGGGACTTGGCCTTCCTCTCCTCTCCCTTTGCCCTCCTAAAATCTCCTCCTGATGGTACATAGGTCAGACATGCCATTGTGCAAGCAGGTGTCCTCTGCAGAAGGTATATATATCAACCTTACAGAAACAAATGACAATTTAATGCACAGTCTTGTTTTGGATATTAATTGTGGATAATAATCTGGGTGCAATGCAGAAAAAATACTGGTATCTCCATCATATTAATTAAGAATACAGTGGTGCCCCGCAAGACGAATGCCTCGCAAGACGGAAAACCCGCTAGAAGAAAGGGTTTTCGGTTTTGGAGGTGCTTCGCAAAATGAATTTCCTATGGGCTTGCTTCGCAAGACGAAAATGTCTTGCGAGTTCCTGCAGGTTTTTTTTCCTTTCCCCCCTTTTGCTAAGCCGCCAATGGGCTTGCTTCGCAAGACAAAAAACCGCTAGACGAAGAGACTTGCGGAACGGATTCTTTTCGTCTTGCGAGGCACCACTGTATCTGTGCTTCTGAATGGGGAAGTTGATAGGCCGCTAGCGGACAAACAAAGTGTATGAGATGCGTGTAACTGTAGTTTGGAGCTGCACTGAAAATATTTCCTTTGTAGATTAGTATCCCAAGCACATGGTGCTACAAGCATGTATTTGTAGAGATAATGTGAAAGGGTTTGCATATTCCTGGCAGTGTTTCCTGTTCTGTGGGGCACCCTTACCAGTGAAGTTCACCAATGCTTGCCCTCACTTGTCTTTTGGAGAGAACTCAAAATGTGTTTGTTTTAGCAAGCTCTTAATCTTCCCCATAGGAGTTGAACAAGATCTGGCTTTGATTTTGGAAATAATGAATGTTTTGTTCTCGCTTTTTTATTTGTATTATATTAAAATTTATAATTGCCCTATAAAGATAGATCTTTTTTTTAAAAAAATATATATAGTGCACAAACAGTTGTGATAAAAGTATACCTGTTACAACTTGAAGAAATTTTAGCAACTTTTTACTGTTGAGATTTGGTGGAAAATAGCAGCATACAGATAGATTGAATAAATGAAATAGGTCTATAAAATGCTGCACTAGGCGACTTGGGTGCCACTGGCAGAGCAGGGGGGCAAGAGTGGAGTCTTGACCACCCTCCAACCAACCTGCAATATTCCCTTGGCACCATACTTCTTATATTGGGCTGGTCAAAATGTTAAGATTTGGGGTTGGTTAGGGGGAATATTTCCTTGGGAGAGTAGGCAAGAGCTGAAAGAATGCTGCTTTTTACACTGTGCTCTTCACACGTAGGGATGGGCGAGGAATTTGGCTAATCTGCACTTCTCAAACCAAAATGCAGTTGTTCTTTGAAATTTGCACTTTCCTGAATTTTGCAATGTAATTATTCAATCCAAGAATGTATATTCAAGTGCTCATGTTAGAGAAAAGTGTGTTTAAAAATGAATATATTAGTCAGGAAAAACCCCAGAATACCAAAATGGTGAAAAAGAATCAGAAACACCCAGTATCCCAGAAGAGGTGAAAGATGGAGAAGAAAGCAAAAATACCAGAAAAGGTGGAAGATGGTTAGAAAAACGCAAAATCCCAGAATCATTGAAAAACTGTCAGAAAAACCTAAAATCCCAGGAAAGGTGGAAAATGGTCAGAAAAGCCTAGAGTACCAGAAAAGGTGAAAAAGCAGAGATTGGGTGGCCACCTGTTGTGGATGCTTTATATGAGATTCCTGCCTTGCAGAGGGTTGGGCTAGATGACCCTTGGGGATCCTTCCAACTCTACAAATCTACAATTCTGTGAAAATGCCACACAAAAGGGCATCATATTAGGGGGAACTGCTTGCAAAAATATGTATGTTAGTTAAAATAGTGTACAAAAATGTTGGGAAAGATGCACACTAAAACACTGACAAGTTTTCAGGATACTTTAAAAAAATAAAATTGTGAACTTATGTGGAAAAAATGATAAACTGATTTGATAGATTCGTTCATCCCTAATTTAGGATGGTTTAATTGGGTATCATCCCAATCCTGTGTGTGGCTTATAGCACAGATGTTTTGGATTGAGATGCCAGGAAGCCAATTTGCAGCTTCTTTTAAAATTCCTTTTATTCCTTTCCACTTCTTTGCTTTTCCATTTCAGGGCACATCATGTCCATCTCCCTGCAATTTCACTCGGGACATCATTTGACCTTGCTTAGTCCAATGTCAGATGCTTCTAGCTCTGTTTTTCCTTTCCTTTCTCCCCACTCCCCCTTCCTTAGAACTTGTCTTGGATCCCTGATTTCCCTCCGCTAATTTTTATTTTCATTTTCAGGCAACACTTTCTTCTCTTTTGATATATGGCAGTTTTAGCTTCAAAGTGAATGCATGTTTCTCTCCTTTCATATAAATAAAAGAATAGGCTCCATCTTCTTGGCAGCTGCCCCTGAAAAAGGCTAGCAATTTGCTTTCCCTTTCCCCCGTTATTAAAAAATGTTCGGTCTCTTGGCAGATTTTTTTTCCAAGGGCAAAGATGTGAAATCTTGGGGTGTCTTGTCTGCCGAATCTTTTTCTTTTTAATCAAGGAAGCAAGAAGCACTTCACAGCTCAAGACTTGCTGAAATGGGCTTAGAGCTCTTGATTTCCCATTGCTTATTTTATAATCTCTCCCCACCATCGTTCTCTCCCCCCTTCCACAAACCTGTTGCTTGTCTGGCTGACTCCTTGTGGTTACAGATTAACTAGTTAGCACCTGCACTATCAGGCCCTTGGCGTTGCTCCACAGTTGTGTTCCGAACATGATTTAGCTCTAGATTAGAAAGAAAATGCACGTCCAAAGAGGTTATTTGTTGTATGTGGCCATAAATCTGGATTGGCGCGATCTGGAGTTGCTGCCAAAACCAACAGCCCCATGTTGAGTGCTGCGCATGTGTCGTTCCCCCCCCCCCCCAGTTTCCACCCATGTGGTGCAACGTAGCACTGTCCCCTAACATTACACGGTGCATGTCTCCGTTCCCAGTCAATGTCATCAGCTGTGATTTGGCAGCGAGCCAGAAAACAGACATCGTGATGTCAGTGCCGGGAACCTTTAGGGGTACGTTGTCATCGTTCAGAGTTCTTCAAGCTGTTCAACGCAGCCTCAGGGTTCCCTACCTAGGAAAGTCAGAGACGCTAGATAAACACGCAGAGAGATGATACAGATAAACTTCCGTCGTTAATGCTGTTCCTGTTTATGTGGAAACAAGTCCCATTTGCTTAAGGGAGCTTTCCACTCTTAGCAGTTGGGCTTTGCAATCTAGAAACTTTGTTGTGCCTGCCCAGTTGCACCTTTCCTATTCCTTGTGCCACTTTGAGAAGGCTCTGAGGCAAGAGCTGTACACAGTCCGTGGTAGCTCATTCGGCTCTGAAGTTCCCCAGCTCAAACCTTTGAGTCACTGACTGCAACTGCCCCCTTACCATCCTAGCTTTGTTCTATCAGCAGGAGCTTTTTTAAATTTGACATTTTATTAGAAGATTTCATTTATAAAAAGAGTGAGGGGGAAAAGAAAGAAAGAACAAAAAGTTGTATTACCACACATTAATATACAGATGTGTATATTCTTATTATCCTAATACACACATAATTGTCAGTAACCTAATATATTCTGTGTAAATCCATTCCAAATATCATGGTATTTATCCAAAGAAAGTCTGCATCTTTCTTTATCCAAAGAAAGCTGCCCTTTCATATGCTGTCAATGTTGTCATATTGTCAAGCCATTGATTAAGGGGAATCGTATCTTGTTTCTTCCAGTTCATCAGTATCAGTCTCTTGGCCACCATTAGGACACGTAGAATTCATTTTCGCTGTCCTGTTGTTAATTTCCATGCAACGGGTATACATTTCAAGAGCATATTCATCTCTGAAAATCTTAAAACATTTGCATAGCGTCTTATTTATATGGTTCAGCACTTTCTCCAGGAGCTTTATAACTGTATAAACCCAATGAATGAGAAAGGGGGCTTGCAATAGGGAGCAAACCTTGCCATAGGGGAAATCATGTTGGGGAAAAGCGTTGCCTTGCCACAGCTGGAAACAAATGTCAACCACTGCATGAACGCAGTAGCTCACGTGACAGATGTTCACGACTGTCATGGACTGGCTGGATGCAGAGGAGTGGTGGGAGGCAGTAATTGGGGAATCCCCAAGGGAGCCCCCAAGGGAAGAAGGATCAGAGCCAGAGGATTGGTAGTGGGGTGATGATGAGTGGTCAAAAGGAGAAGTGGGAGCAGACTGGGAGGAGGTGTCGGAAGCTGAAGAGGGAACAGGGTTTAGTGAGCAAGAAGAGGCTGTGGCTGAGAACAGTCCAGAATCGGAAGCAGAAGAGGAGTGGGGGGCAAGAGGAAGAGATGAGGCAGGCTGCTGAAGAATCCAGGGTGTCTACCCCTCCTTCTGCAACCTGCTCCCCTCCCCCCTGGTCTCTCAGAACCCAAAGAGGAATGAAGAGGGCGGAGCAAATACAGACAAGATGAAGAAGTCTCAGGTTGCAAGGGAAGGACCTGGGGTGGAGTGGTGGGGTGGCAGAGGAACTTCAGTCCTTGCAACTGCCTCATTGGGGCAAGACCTACTGGGAAGAGTTGTTCACTAGGCCTGAGCTGTTTTGTTTCTTTGAATAAAGAGTTATGTTGTGATCCTGTTCCTGACACTTGGCCTGACAGCGACCTAACGTCAGTGCAAGAACATGAGGGAATATAAGAGGCAATCCACCTAAGACGGGGGTTTTATACCTGCTGCAACAAGGGTCTACATCAGAGAAGGGAAAATCCAGGGCTCCTTATCTAAGCCCCAGAATTCTTCCCAGGCCACACCCCCTCTTCCCAGACAACCACCCCCACCGGCCCTGTTTTGAAACCACCTTGAGTGTCTTTGCCTAGCTGGAATGAGTCCTTGAAGTTTGATCATACGTTTTTTGCATGGATGAACACAGATGGGGGGTTTTTTTGCCTCTGGCCCTACCCACCCACTGTCCCCACCCCTGATTTACATAGTCCACATTTTAGTGGGTTTTATGAGTCAACTTTTGTTGGAGTAAATTCAGAAAAATAAGAGTCTGCTTTCCCCCAGTTTCCTGTGAGAACATCGATTTCTCCTGAAACCATTGCCTTACCATGTGATGTATTCAGGAAAGTCTGCTACAATATTTCTGTGTGTTTCCTTTTCATTCAAGACAATATAACCTTCCTGTAGAATAGAAGCTGTAATTGGAAAGATGCACTCAATGCCAGCAGCAACCCATGCGTGTCTTTCTGTTTTCAAAGGCTAGGCACGCCAATGCCCAACCCATGCAACCAAAGTTAGGGTGACTGTGGGCATTAGTAGCTGATGCCCATTAGGACTTGTGGGGTGGACTCGTGACACACAAGAGCGGGACAGTTTTTGTCTCTGCCCAGAGCACACAGTGATTGATGGCACTACCCAGGGAGAGTCCTCCACCCTCAATCATTGTGATTGCCATTTGTCAATTCACTAAATAGAGAAAGGGCAGCTTTCTCTTCTCTTCTCTTCTCTTCTCCTCTCTTCTCTTCTCTTTCATTTCTTTTCCTTTCCTTTCATGCTTGACAATCAACATTATGAAAGTGAGGACAATCTGAACGTGGGAAGGGGAGCAATACAACCACCCTTTCCTCTAGTGTTCCCTTTTCCCCAAACCCTGCCACGTTTATCTCGGAGATGTGGTGATTGTGGTCTGTTGCAAATACCAGCCCGTCACTCCCAAGCCTAGCAGTGGCAGGATCCGGAACCCAACTCTGCTCTAGTCCAAACCCAGGAGGAGGAAACAGGCAGCTTTCTCTTCTCTTCTCCCATGCTTAAGTCATTGTGCCACAAAGCATCATCTTTGCCTTCCAAGTGTTCCTAAACATCAGAAAAAACTTATCTGACAGTAAAAGCTGACTCTCTTGGAAGGTAACAGACTCTCCTTCCTTGGAGGTTTTAAAGTAGAGGTTGGATGGCCATCTGTCAGGAATGCTTTAGCTGGGATTCCTGCATTTCAGGGGCTAACTCTTGTGTCCCTTTCAACTCTACAATTCTATGATTCTAAGTGGTGGAGTGAGCCCCAAACACCATCTGTAGAAACCAAACCTAGGAGGCAAGCAGAGAAGCGGGGACAAAGAATGTGCATATCAGGTGGGAAGGGAGCGAAAACTCTTGGCCTGCTCCCCCTCCATCAAATTGGATTTTCATGCTCTCAGGGTGTGTTTCAGGAAAATTGGAACCAGGTGAAAGCTAGGTGTTACAGTCTGGTGGAAAGAAATGTAACTTTCTGCCCCTCCCTGTTAAACCCACGCTTGAATCATTCCTCCTCAGATCTCCTTCCAGCTTTCCTTTCCCCATAGAAGATTGTTCCCCATTCTTCCCCTTGCTCTATATCCCCCCTTCCCCCAAATAAAGCAGCTGTTGTGCCTAAAAGCTTCCATGGCATCAGCTCTAAGTTAGCTGCATTAGCTGTTAAACTCGTCCAGTAAGAGTGGCCAGGGGATGGTTGAAGCAAATGGGTGAAGGCTGATGTACATTCTAGGTGCAATGACAGGTATCATTTGAATAAGCATTCTCTGCACTGAATGTCTTGGAAAGCAGCAAGAGGTTGCACAAACCACTTCCAGTACACTTTGTGGTTAGCATGGTACCCTGCAGATGTTGTTGGACCACAACTCCTGTCAGATCCTGCAAGCCTAGCCAGTGTTCAGGTATGATGGGAGTTATAGTCCAACACCTTCTGGAGGGCATGACATTGGCTGCCCCGTTTATAAGTGTCTTTCGTCACCGTGAATAACCTAATTTCTTCCCAACCCTCTGATGGGAGAGTAAATGTGTCTGAATCCCTCCCCTCACCAACCCATGGTCCCCTCCTTCCCACAAACCTCTGTAGCACCAGGGCTCTCCCATTCCCATACCTTGTTGGGGCAGCAAGCTGGACCTTCCTTCCTTCCTTCCTTCCTTCCTTCCTTCCTTCCTTCCTTCCTTCCTTTCCCTTCTATTGCCTGGGTTGCTTCCATGGTCATGAACCAAGTGCCAAGGAAGGAAGGAAAGAGACTAGAAGAAATGTTCTTGCTACCATCATAGCCAGGTAAGGGGAGGTCTTAAATGGTTATGTGAAAAAGTAACTACTATTCTGTGCCTCAAATTGCAACCTGAATAGGAAGAACTCAGGGCAGTGGTGATGGTATGATGCTTATATTGGAGACAAATATTGCAAGTTGCCAAATTCACATTCGGTGAGAATGTACAGACATCTCCACCATGCATGCCCCAAAAGCAATGGCGAGGAAAGGTAGACCACATTTCCTGGTCATGGCAGGTGCATGTTGATTGCTAGTGAGAATGGGCTCTCCACACAAGGAGCACTTCCTCGCAGTTGGGATCCACGATGAGCCCAGGGTTCCCAACGAAGAGTCCTGTGTGTGTGTGCAGCTGTGTCCACATAGGGCTCTTTCTAATTAGCACGGTTGGCAAAGCTGCTGCAGAGACATGGCCAAAACAGGCACCTGAATCACAGGGCAAAACTAGTACGCAATCACTGGATTGCGGGGTGGGGGTGGGGGTGGGGGTGGGGTGGTTCGACTAGATGACCCTTGGGGTCTGTCCAAACTCTACAGTTCTACAGTTCTATGATTCTGTGTTTAGTGAATGTGGGGTAGGTGGGTCATATGAACACCGCTTGAACTAAGGTTGGATCCAGTTCCTTATCTGTTTTTGGAGTATGGTAAGTCCGATGAGGTCAACCTTGTCTGGATTAAAGGAGAAAGTCTTTTTGGTTTAATGCAGTCAAGCTGGGTTTGTTTAAGGTTGCGGAGAGAAGCAAGGATGCCTAAAAGGCCTCTGATTTCACCTCTTCCACTTCACGGGAACTGGAAACCGTAGCCAAGAAGTGTGTTCAAGATGTCCAGCCAGTTCTCAGTATGCATGGCTTATTTTGTCTGCAGACGCCTCTGCCGTGAAAGCATTGCTAATGTGCAGTTTTCGAATGTGCACACAGATGAGCCAGACCTCCCATGTTCAAAGAGCTCCAGAGAGCACTTTGTAAGCTTTGTAGCGCGAGTCAAAATGATTTCTCAAGCAGTTTAAGAATGGCAGAAGCCTACCTGTGTGTCCACCACCCTGTAAAGTTATACAGCAATAAGGTACCTTATTAATTGTTTAATAATAACAATACTATTGTCAATTATGTAAGAGTGCAAGTCCTGTAATTAACATGAGAAATTTCCTGCGATCTTGTGCTGTGGTAAAGCACCCCTTTAATATGCGTAATTGTTGGAAACCTACAGCCAAATAGATTGTGCTTATTTCAAATCAGTATGTGAGCATCACTGTCTACAGCTCTTGTCTACCTTCACCTGTAATTGTGAATACTTGGGGGTGGTTTTCCTTCACTTTTGTTGGGCAGATATTCAGTAACAGCATGTGTTGCGCAAAAATCTGCCCTTCAGTTTCTCAACAGCTTTCTTCCCCTGGAAGAGAGATTTCCACCCCCACCCCATTCTCAGGGCACTTTGGAATTCCTTTATTTATTGTTGCAAGGTGGCTGAGGGCCGTGTGCTGTCCCCCCCCCCTTTCCAGTAAGCATGCCTCCCCTGCTGCCTGGTCTTCCCTGATCTAGAAAAGCTGCTTGGAAGACCAAAATGGCATGCACCATCTTTGTTTACATTTACAGTGGTACCTTGGATTACATACGCTTCAGGTTACATATGCTTCAGGTTACAGACTCCGCTAACCCAGAAATAGTACCTCGAGTTAAGAACTTTGCTTCAGGATTAGAACAGAAATCGCGTGCTGGTGGTGCAGCGGCAGCGGGAGGCCCCATTAGCTAAAGTGGTGCTTCAGGTTATGAACAGTTTCAGGTTAAAAACAGACCTCCAGAATGAATTAAGTTCTTAACCTGAGGTACCGCTGTATAATTATTTTGTGATTTATATAAACAAGCAACCATGTTTATGATAATTTATTAAATTTCTACACCACCCTTCATCCATGGATCACAGGGCAATTTACAATATAAAAACTCCAAAGTACCCATCATAGTCACAAGTGAAAACAACCACACCCCGCTCCCTAGTTTGAAAGGCCATAGCATAGAGTGTTCAATTGGACAAGGCCTAGGAGAATAGGAATGTTTTTCCCCTGGCACCTAAAGATTCATAACAAAGGAGCCAGGGGACAGCATTCCACAAGTGAGGAGCCACCACAGAAAGGCTCATTCTTGTGTTTCCCCCCTCTGGATCCCTTGCACATGAAGGAGGCACATGAAGAAGGCACTTGGTTGGTTAATAAGGGGAGGGGTGGTACTTGAGATATTGTGGTCTTGAGCCATTTAAGGCTTTATAAGTCAAAACCAGCACTTTGAATTGGGCCTGAAAACTAACTGGCAACCAGTTCATTCAGGCCAGGATTGGTGTTACATTCTCAAACCATTTTGTCTTAATGAGCAACCTGGTTGCTGAATTCTGCAGAAGTTGAAGTTCCCAAACCATCTTCAGAGGCAGCCCCACAAATAGTATGTTGCAGTAATCTAACCTAGAGGTTGCTAGAGCATAGACTACAGAAATTAGGCTACCCCGTCCTAATATGGGTGAAGCTGATGGAAAACAGTCACTGCCACCCAGGCTACCTGAGCCTCAACCAACAGCAGTGGATCTAGAAAAAACCCCAAGCTGCATCCTTGTTCCTTCAGAAGGGAGTGTAACCCTACCAAGAGTAGGCAATCTGGTCTGGGGAACCACACACTAACAGTGCCTCAGCCTTACCTGGATTGAGCTTCGGTTTATTGGCTCTCATCCAGTCTATTACTGAGGCAAACAACGGTCTAGCACACCCACTTCCACACCTGCAGATGCAAAGGAGAAGTAGATCTATGTGTCATCAGCATGTTGCAGACAATGTACTCCAAAATTCCAGATGGCTCCAAATATGGCGCTGGGAAATGTACCTGCTTGCTACATGAATTTATTGTGTTGAACTATTCAAGCACTCCCAAAATGTAGAAATTTGGTCTTGTAGGAGAATGCTCTTTTGCATCTCTCTGTGAGTCCCTGCTCCACACTCTTCTCCCTCCAGTTAAGAGGCACACCTTGATCACTGCCTCAGGAGGTGGCCTTCATGGAGGGTATGTCATTTTTACTCTCACACACTCTGGAAATAAACATTTTTCTAGGTGCAAGGATGAAGTGTGCCTCTAATTTTTTTATGCAGAAAAAGAGTGTGCTTCTGATATCAGCAGTTTGTGGAGAACAAGGGGCTCTGTACTGTAGCTAGCAGCAAAACAAAGCTGTCGTATGTGCAAATCCTTTGTTTAGCTGCTATTTTTCTCCCCAAGTGGAACACAGACCAGATGTGAGGCACAGAATTATTGGTTCGAGTCTCCAAGCTGGATTCGTTGTAATCATGTTGGCATTGTAAAGGCAGATTGGATGGGTGTTCTTCCACCAACACAGACTTGGTAAGATGTGATAGATTGGAAAAAAGTTTCAAATTCATGTTAACCATCTTGGGGGGGGGGGTGTCTTGACATTCCCCCTGTTTCATTTTCATCTACAGCCATGGCTGCTGATCCTCAAACATAGTTTCCTTGTTAAGACAAAAGGTGATTAAATAATCACACAAACATATGCAAATTGAAGTCAATGAAAGCAATTGTTTTTAATCACAAAATTACATAGATTGTGATTACTGTTATTGTTAGATATTATTTATTGTATTTGTTAAGTCACTTTATCCAAAAAGGTCTCAGAGCGATTTAACAAATAGAATACAAATAGATCAGAACAATTAAAAACCAGAAAATTGAAAAGAATATACGATACAAAATACCTAGAATCGTTATCCAATAACATACGGAGGACAAGTCCTATGATGCTGGAAGTGCTTTTCAAACTTTATACCTCTCTGTTCCATGCCTTATGTGGAAGCCATGGGCATGAGAATAGTGGGTTTGGGGGCATGCTTTCTAGAGTGCACATTCACTTCATGTGGGGCAGTGGCTAGGCTGTTTTGACCATACTTGAATCTTGCATGAACCAAAAGTGCACCCTAGAATATACCCAACCCTTTCCTGAGTCCTATGCACGCTTAATAGTGGGGAGATGAGCCCCACTGAACTCTATAGGACTTGTTTCTTAGTAAACATGTATAGCAGTAGGCTGCAGATACCCAGCAACTATAGAGAAAATGAGCCGTATTAAATTCGTGTTTATTTATTTTATTTATATCCTGCCCCATCTCAGCAAATAATTTTTACTTTCTAAGAATGCTAGCATAACCTGGGCTTATTTCTCTAACTGGAACCATTTGTCTAAAAGATCTGTAGCTTCTGAATCTGAACGTTGAGATTAATGAGCTTTAAAAAAAAATAATAATAATCGAAGGTTTTTCATGGATTGAAAGAAGCATTCACATGTTTATTTGTTCCTTGATTGAAAATACAAGCACATATAAACATTCATCAGTTCATTTCATTTGATGCTAGGGCTAGCATGCTAAACTCTGGGAACTGTTTGCAGCTTTTGAATTCCTCTTGGAAAATGAGTCATTTACCGAGAGAAATACAAAAGCTACATATGTACAGTTTCCAGTAAATTTCCAAGCGCTCACATCAGCAAAGCAAGAATATTGTAGCAGAGCTATCAGCTTTAACCTTGAAATCCCTTGGTAACTTTTAAAGAGTGGGGGAAGTGGGGGGGGGGCCTTGTGGATGAGATGGTTGCTCAAGCTATTAAGAGCCAAAGGAAAGTGTGAGGGTGGGGAGGAGTCAGGTTTAGCTCATAATGACCTCAGGATTTCTGAACAAGAGAGCTCATTCCTACCCTTTCCCCTTCCTGAAATTCCTCTCCATCCCCAGTTGAGAAAGATCCCGTTGGTTCTCCCTTTCCCATCATGCTATAGTTGTGGGTCACTAAGGAGGAGGTTGAGGGGTGATATGATAGCCATGTTCAAATATATAAAAGGATGTCACATAGAGGAAGGTTGTTTTCTGCTGCTCCAGAGAAGCGGACACGGAGCAATGGTTCCAAACTACAAGAAAGAAGATTCCACCTAAACATTAGGAAGAACTTCCTGACAGGAAGAGCTGTTTGACAGTGGAATTTGCTGCCAAGGAGTGTGGTGGAGTCTCCTTCTTTGGAGGTCTTTAAGCAGAGGCTTGACAACCATATGTCAGGAGTGCTCTGATTGTGTTTCCTGCTTGGCAGGGGACTCGATGGCCCTTGTGGTCTCTTCCAACTCTATGATTCTATGATTCTATGATTCTAAGCAAAACTAGATGCCGTTACGTATGGAAGAGACCAAAAAGTAGTTATTCACACTGTGGAAATCAGCACCACAAGATGTAGTAATGACCATTAACTTACAGACTTCAGAAAGAATCAAAAAACAATGGGAGAATGACATAGGCTATGAGATTAACCCCACTCAATGGACCAGAATGTGGTCTAAACCCCCCTTTAAATCCATATCAACAAAAAGAAAAGAACTCACACTGAAACTCACCTACAGGTGGTACCTTACACCAAGGAAACTAGAGCTAATACACCCAGGAACCTCACCAAAATGCTGGAGAGGGTGCACCTCCTCAGGCACATACCTCCACATGTGGTGGGAGTGTCCCAAAATTCAACTATTCTGGACAACAGCCATACAAGAAATATGTAAAATAACTAAGCAAGTAATAGACATCACCCCAGAATTGGCCCTACTAAACATCTTCCAAGACAACAATGCCCATTTACACCACAAAGAACTCATAACCCACCTGCTCTCAGCAGCCAGAAACATCATAACCAGACACTGGAGAGACCTGTCAGGAGTAAGCATGGACCAATGGTACCAAATAGTATGGGAAACAGCCCTACTAGAAAAATTAACTAATAAACTGAAACTGACACGGGGACAAACAGAAGAAGACGCCTTCACCCCGGTATGGCTCCCCTTTATCACATACACAGCCCAACAGGACAATGACAATAATCCACCAACAGCATACAAATCAATATGGCTAACCTGATCCAAAACACCCACCCACCTCACTCACACACGAAAACAAAGATCACCACAGCCAATCACAAGCAAACAATCACACCCTAAGCCAACCCCAACCTCTCTCACCACCAAAGGAACACAAGTGAACAACACAAGCAACGCTGACACCAAACTCTACATACATTAAACATAACAGAAACACCGCCACCCGCCCCCACCCCCATCCATCCTCCCTCTCCCCACCCCCCTTTCTTTTTTCTTTCTTTTTTCTTCTCCCCTTAATGCCTCAACAAATGAAACGGATTTGTAAAAACGTTACATGGAAGAAGAAGAAAAAAACAACAACGAGGCACTACACTTCTGTAAAACAAGAAAATCCTTAATAAAAAATATTTTTTTAAAAAAGAAAGAATTAGGGAGGTTGAAAGAACGTTGTCTTTTTAACCACTACTTGCTGTGATAGCTAAATAGAACCTCCATGTACGAGGGCAGTCTATTTCTGAGCACCAGGCTCTGAGGTTTGGTGAGGGTGAATGGCCATCATCTTGCTGCTGTCAGAAGTAGAATGCTAAAACTGATGGGTCTCCCCTTGATCCAGCCAGGCAGTTCTTCTTGCTTCATTTTAAAAGGAAACGGTGGACCGCAAGAAATCTGTCTCTCCCTCTTCCACTCTATGCCAGCAGAATATTGTTACCATAATATTGTAACACTTTTCCTCCAAGGATCCCTCCATTGTTCTCCCCATCCCCATTTTATCCTCGCAACAACCAGGTGAGGTGGGTCAGGGACAGAGGCTGGCCCAAGATCGCCCATTGAGCTGTTGAGTGGGGATTTGAACTCTGGCCTCGCAAATCCCTGTCCAATATTCCCACCAGTACAGCACACTGTACTGAGCTTGTAGATGTACCTTATAGGGAATAAAACACAGCAGATGCCCTCTGGGTCAATTGTACCTGTTCCTTATTCCCTGTACCAACAAGGGCATGGATTGGAGGAAGGAACTGCATGGAGCTCAAGCCAAGTCAATAACATCAGAGCCCAGAATTCAACTGGCCCTGGGAAACCATTCCTGTGTCACGGATTCCCATATACTTCCAAAATTTGCTTCTCTTGCTGATTGTTGAAGTGACCAGCCTTCTCTGCTGCCCGCCTGTTGCCCCTCTCTTTGCCACTTGTAGTCTTTTGAGTGGATTGTGGCCACTGCCATTCCCTCACGGGCTGCCAAGATGCTTCTTACAAGGTTTCTAAGTTGTCTGGCAGAGAGTGATTACTGGAGTCTTCCGTCATATGGTTTCGGCTTTTTGCATTTGGAAAGCTAAGCCATTCGGAGCCTTTGAGATCTTAATGGGGTTTTGTCTTCTTCACCTGTTTCTTGAACGTTCCAAGCGATCTGTCTGGGCAGATGTGGAACATGCCCTCCGGGCAATCATATGCTCTTTAACAACAGTCTTGCAAAATTCAGCTGTAAACATAATAACTCATTAAGTTCCCAAGCATCTGTAATGCTGGGCTCAGAGAGGGAGCAAAGCGATTGCAGGTTGCGCAGCTGCTGTTGATTACCTGGCTGATCTCCTGCCAGAGAGAACTGGTGGACTGGTGTACATTCATGCCATCAAAGCATCGGTGTCAGCTGCTCTTCAGAACCTTTCTGAATGCTCTCTACGGATGGGCCTTTTTGCCAGAAAGAGCAATCCTCGCTTGGGATTCTGTACAGTACTCAGGAGCTGTGGCCCTTCACCCCAGGTGTGATTTGGTAGCAACCAGAGGTAGCCCAGCAAGGCAAGAGGATTTAGCAGGGTTAAATGAATATTTTGCAGGGCCGGCCCAAGACATTCTGTTGCCTGAAGCAGAGTATCAGGCAACAAATATCTTGAGCTGCCCCTGCAGAACAGAAATACATGGCCAGTCAAATTATTTTGGCACTTCAGGCTTACAAATCCCAAAATCCCACTCTTCTGCAATAAAAAATACAACAATAGCAAATTAAACAACCAACAATTTGCCGCTCTTTCATCACACTCAAAACCAGCTCTCTGATGTGGCCACTTGACTCTGCCTAATGGTAGGGCCCGTCCTGGCAGAACAAAAGCAACGTTGCTTTCAGGTTAGCCAAATTCCACACTCAAGTAAAGCTGAAACATATTTCATCCTGCCCTTTTTACGAAGCACCATGCTGACTGCCGTCATAATGATACATAGTTAAAACCAACAGAAAAACACAGTGTCGGATACAATATTGACAGGCAGGGATAAAACACAGTAAAAATAGACCCTCTAGGAATCCCAGCGTGACTCAAATTATGCAAATTGATCAATTGTCTCACATAATTTGTGCTAGCTAAGGAGCTGCAGAAGAGACGGAAGACTCATTATTTGGGTATCTTAGCATTTAGTCAAGGGTTTCCCAAACTTGGGTTCCCAGCTATTTCTGGACTACATTTCCCATCATCCCTGACCACTGGTCCTGCTAGCTAAGGATGATGGGAGTTGTAGTCCAAGAACAGCTGGGATGCAAGGTTAGGAAACCCTGATTTAGTCCATTTGTGTCCTACCCTTCTTCATAAGAAGCTGCTGCCCCCATTTTATCATCCTAACAATTGCTTCAGGTAAGTGTGGCTGGGAGAGTGGCCCAGTGCCACCCAGTAAGCTTAGCTGGCGACATACCCTCCAACATTTCTCCAATGAAAACTGGGGTGTCCAATTCTATTATTACTATTACTATTATTATTATTTGCACTTGATACACTAACCACCATAGCACTCTGCCTCCTTATTCACCCTTCTGGCTAATGATATTTAAAGCATGCATTGCCCACATGCATTACACAGCCACAAGGGCTGAAAAAACCATGCCTTTTAAAACAATTATTAGGAAGGTGAAGTTTGTGCCCCCCCCCCAATCTACCTATGGGATCACAGCATAGATTCAACCCTACATGTAAGCCAACCGATTATGTGTAGGATTACAGCCCAAATAATCACAACTATTGGTCTGCCGCAAACTTCCAAATTCCTTCTGCGTAGCGTTCCTGATGCTTAGATGTACTTCCCCTGCCACCGCTGTGCTGAAAAATGCTACCCTTCTAATGAAACAGCTTTGCCCTTTTCTTAGCCCATGGTCTTAAGAGCTAAGGAGCTCTGGGAAAATTGCAAGGCATCGAAAACGTCGAGACGACGGTTTCAATCACCCATTTTAAAATAAACCTCTGTGCATATATATTTTTAAAGACGCAAAACAAGTCCCTTGGTAACAGAAAGGAATTTCTTACCATAATAATTTGCCACTGGCAAACCGTCTCCTATTAACTTAATTGCAAAGGGCCTCCAAGTAGGCTGGTGAGTTTTTGCATGTAAATATATTTATATGTTGTATACCGAATATTCTCAGCTGCTGTATGTTCCCACTGCCCCCTTCCAGTCCTTCAAAGTTCATTAATCCAATCTTTTTCTCATTACTTCTCTTCCCGAGTGGCTCTTCCTTCCCCTTTATTACCCTCCCTCCACAGCTTTATAGTCTCTGTAAATCCTCTCATCTCTCTCTCTCTCTCTCTCTCTCTCTCTCTCTCTCTCTCTCTCTCCCCCTCTCTCCTCCCGTGACAAAATCCTGTTTTGTGTTCATTTTCTGTATTCTCTCTATTTGCCCACTGGTTTCATCCTTCCTGTTTTGGCTCACCTAGATCTCAGCCTATGCTCTTCTTTTCCACACCATCATTTAAAAAAACAAACAAAAAACAGACTGGGTTTTTAATTAATTTATTATATGGGTTTCTATGGCAACAAGTAAATTAAATTATTTTATGGGTACACTAATACATAAGACGACAGGGATTTTTATTTTTTTACTTTTTTACAATAGCCCAAATTAAAATTCTGGCTGCCCCCCCCCCCACTTTATTTTAGAAACTTAATCCAGCATTTTAGATCTAATGCTGGATTATAATGTATAGATCGACAGTACCATTGCTGAAAATAATTGCCAGCTTGCTGAGGAAGGAGCGATTTTGACACTGAAATAGGACACAGGACTTGTGAGAACAGTAGCTCTGCACATGTGCCACTTATTTTCTTTTCATTTTGCATGCTTCAATGCGGCAGCTGTTGCATATTGAGCAGCCATCTTTTGCCCCATAAAATTTCTGTGGGGCGAATGACATGTCCTCATATACTGTCGCTCTCAGACCAAGGGGCATTTTCAAGCCTGTGTTCAAGGTATGCAGCAGCTGATGTGCTTTGTGGCCACACCAAGCACCTAAAACCTGTAAAAGAAAAGCATTTGAAAGGCAGCTCTCAAATCACCTAATAAACACGTCGTTTTCCTGAAAAAATTCTGGATGGATTCAAAACTTGCACATGCTTGTCAAAATGCACAGAATAGGCTTCCTGTCAGTCACATGTGAAATCAACACTGACCAAATGAAGACTCATCCATCAGTCCCTAGTCACAGGGGACCACAAAGGTTTTGGCCTTCTCTTGTTGTTTGTCCTCAGTGCATTGTAAGCAGAGGTCAACTGTCTCGGAATATGGATATGCCATTTAAAGCTGTCATGGCTATATGTGATTGATAGGCCTGTGCTCTGTGAATTTCATCCTTTCCCAACGATTTTTAAAATCAATTTTCTGTCAGTGGCTGACACAACAGTAAACGGAACATATAGCGATACTGAATCCCACTGGGGAATTGTGTGTTGTATGAAGATGTGTATCTTTCATGCCATACAATGTGGTGCTTGCTGCTAGCTCAGATCTTCTTGAAGCAACTGGGTTCATGAAAGCTAGGCCAGCCCAAAAATGTCCCTATGGACCTCTCTGTGTTCAAATGTGGTATACCTTTGATGGCCAGGTGTCATGGACTGGCTGGACATTGAGGAATGGTGGCTAGATACTGATGAGTGGGCACGAAGAGAAAGAGAAGTTGGAAACTGGCTTGGAAGAAGGGATCAGTGATTTGAGGGAGCCTGGAACAGCCAGGAGATGAGAGGCAGAGGCAGGAGAAGCTGCAGGATTGGAGAGTGAAGAATAGGTGTGCAGAAGGAAGGAGAGATAGGTCAGGCTGGTGGAGAGTCAAGGACTTCCGCACCTCCTCCTCCTGCACCCATCACTCCTTCTCCACTGTCTCCCAGGACCAAGGGAGGATGGAAGAGGGAGGAGTAAAAGCAGGTTCCATGCAGAAACAGTCTTTGCCTGCTTGTGTGCAGCTCAAGTGGGGAAGATACATAAGCTGAGGTTGGGGGGCTCAGCCTCTCCGTTGTTGCATCTGCCTCATCAGGTGCACACCTAGGAGTAGCCGAGAGACGTAGGACATGACTTTTCAGATCATGTGTACTTTTGACAACAAAGTATTTCCCGTTGGTTCCTGCATGCATGTTAGCTTCTAGAGGTATCTAGCAGGCTGCTTTGGGACTCAAAAGTCTTGTCTGTATGAGCATTATCTATCCTGCAATGCAGTTCTCAATTTTCTACATAATACTTTAGTAAAGCGCAATGTTCAGGACCTGCCTTACTTCAGATGTTGTACAGTGGTGCCTCGCAAGACGAAATTAATCCGTTCCGTGAGGCTCTTCGTATAGCGGTTTTTTCGTCTTGTGAAGCAAGCCCATTGACAGCTTAGCAGATTAGCGCTATTAGCGGTTTAGCGGCTTTTAGCGGATCAGCTGATAAGCGGCTTATCAGCGGATCAGCTGATAAGCGGCTTAGCGGCTTAGGAAAAGGGGGGGAAGCGGAAAAAACCCGCAGGAACTCGCAAGACATTTCGTCTTGCGAAACAAGCCCATAGGGAAATTCGTTTTGCGAAGCGCCTCCAAAACAGAAAACCCTTTCGTCTAGCGGGTTTTCCGTCTTGCGAGGCGTTCATCTTGTGGGGCACCACTGTACTACTCTCTGATTTGTTTTTCCAGTGCTGGGACTCACGCTTGACTTATTGAATTTAGCCCTGAATCTATGCACCAATTTACAATCTGAGGTCTCAGTCAGATAAAATAATAGTAATAAAAATAGTAATAAAAATACAAATACAAATGTTAATAATGAGAGAAATATAACACTGGAGCGTATTTTACATTTACATTGTAGTCTATGTGTGTCAGGGAACTGCCATCAGCTCAGAGGCGAGAGGTGGAAGGGCAGTTGTGTTATAGGGAAGCTCCGAAAATATTCCTCCGGAGAGGAGGAAAGCCCCACCTCTAGTGGAGAGGAGGTGCAGGGACCAGGGGATGCTAGGGAGAGCCTCAACACTGACCCTGAGCAAGCCGGAGAGGAGGGAAATACCCCTTTGCCAGAGCCCATTCTGTGGGTTTCGGCGCAGGGAGGAAAGGAGAAGGCTGGGGGGTCATGCAACTTATGCTGGGGGAGGCACAAAGACGGACCACTCCCAGATTCTGCTAGTGATTGAGCCAGACATGAACTTACAACGCTCTTCACTGTAAATAGTTTGCACTAAGAATAAAGCCTGTAAAAGACAGGTCAGAGTCTTGCCTGTTTACTCTCGAGCAACCACACCAGCACCTGACAATGTGTCTTATTGAATACGTGTGCGCGTGTGTGTGTGTGTGTGTGTGTGTGTGTGTGTTAGGTCAAGCAGGGGTTTTTGAACGTGAAACATAAAATGGTATCTTGAACAAGCACAGCAACTTTTATATTAATCTTTCAGTCTTTAAGGAATACTGTGTTACACTTTGCATTTTCTTCCTTCCTTTGAAAATGAGATGGTATTTCAACTTGACGTGTGGAATTCTGCCCTTCGTGTGCCTACTAAATTTCATTCCTATATCTCAGTATTCAACAGAGCATTACAAAAGGAGTGACAAATAAACAGACGTACACACAGAATGCCAACTGAGTGTGTTAAACCAAAAGCATTACTTCTCTCGCCAAATATTTCGTAAGCATGATTAGAGATAAACTGTGGATGATTATGATCAATGATTTGTTTACATTTGTGTTAATAAGCAGACCACCCTTCCTTAGTTAGAGCTGTGATCATCTTAAGCCCCTTTCTCGGAGCTTGTTGAAACTGCAGTATGGTAACACTCACAAGTGCACTCTTGATTTGGATTGTCTTCTCAGCTGACTTGTGAGTGCTGACTTGGAAGATAAACCTACCCTGTGTTTATATAGCGGTGGGCCAAAAAGGATGTCCCCTGGCATGGTTGGCACAATCTCCTTCTCTTTCCCGTTGGTTGGATTTTTGCTTCTACCATGTTCATAAAGTGTCCTTATAACTTTATATATTTTGACTTCCAAAGAAGATTGCACCTCTTCATGGAGAAATGCCACAGAGAAATTCTGTAGTTGCACAAAAACTGAAAAGTTGCTTCCAGGGGCTAAAAACAGGATTCCCTTGGTGTACAGCAGCATTGAAGAAAACCTTACAAAACTCTCCCCATCACAGTTTCTCAGAGTATTTTAGGTTCTTTCCTAACACGGACCCCTGCCCCCGGCTGGAGTGGCACTGATGCAATAGCGACCACTGTTCTTCTGTTGTCGGTTTCTGGACTTTGTTAAACTGCTAGATATATGCAGTTTTCAGTTCATGTCTTTCCCCCTTTTTTTAAAAAAAGTTACCACCGGAACATGAGCCCATTGATTACGGTAAATCACAGCAGAAGGGGGAATGTTGATGTGACCACATGACCATGCATCAGGATCTCCTATTGTACTGCGATTTAATCAATGCACACATGTACACCATGTTTCAACAGTTACTCCTTCTTCAAGCACAAAGGCTCTGAACGTTCTGTGGTTTCTCAGAATCCTGGTTCTCAAGAGATTTGGGGCATTAGCATTTCTGCTCTCGAGAACTGAAACTCTGTTGAAAGCTGGTCTATACAGTATGATGAAAGAGCTGGTAGTCTTGGGTGATGTACAGTGGTGCCTCGCAAGACGAAATTAATTCGTTCCACGAGTTTTTTCGTCTTGCGATTTTTTCGTCTTGCGAGGCACAGACTTTGGAAAAGCTTCAAAAATCACCAAAGTCTTCAAAAACCTCAAAAAAGGCAACCACATGAGTTGCTCCTCGAAGTGAATGCACGGTTTTAAGAAAAAGGAAACAAACTTGCAAGACAAAGGAAACAAACTTGCAAGACGTTTTCGTCTTGCGAAGCAAGCCCATAGGGAAATCCGTCTTGCGAAGCAACTCAAAAAACGGAAAACTCTTTCGTTTTGCGAGTTTTTCGTCTTTTGAGGCATTCGTCTTGCGAGGTACCACTGTAGTCTTTTGCACTTCAGAATACAAGGTATGTGTGCATGATGGTCATGTTATTGAATGCTCCTCCACATAGATGGATGGATGATAGATAGATAGATAGATAGATAGATGATAGATAGATAGATAGATAGATAGATAGATAGATAGAGGATATAGATAACTTTCTTACATGCAATAAATGAGCACATCAGCGAGGGATTCTCCTACACCTTTCTTCCTAATGTGTGGGTGCTGCCGTTGGTTTACTAGATGCAGAGGGGGTTTGGGTGGTTTGTATTGTTGTTAAGCAAAGGCACCAAAGCTAAAAGGCAGAAATCCCCATTATCTGGAACAGGGGCTGCTACAAAAAACAACAACAACAAAACAGCAACCCCACATTGAGTTTGTTGCTCTTCTGCCATAACTTGACATGAGGCAAGTTGATCTTGTCATATGGAGGGAGTGGGGGGAATCAATTTCAGCGTTGCTACCCAAAATGACTTGTATAATGCCTAGTTCATCCCTAAATAGTAGTTTTGTCCAATAGCCAGGTTATACCTAGAGAGGCACCACTATTATAAAAACAAACAAACCCTGGCCTGAGTAATCATGATTCTTACCTTGTGAGGGAAAGGAATCTAGAACTTTCCCAGCAGAATGGGGAGGTACTTTTTTAAAAATGCAGATTTCTTTTTAGCTCTGATGTTCCTATTTCACTTGCAGATTTCATAAAACTGCATTAAAAAACAAACATACGTTGTTTCCAAAATACCAATGTTTTCATATTTTCAAAATTGAGTAAAAGCAAGCACAATTGTAATATCCAGTTTCTAAATAAGGTTGTGAAACTTATTGTTACTGTTATTTATATAGCATTCTCAGTGTTTATAAGCAAAACTAGTTCTAACTTGCAAGTAAACTCCAGTATAACATGAAAATATATGATCCAAGAGGGTATTCACAAGAAAACAGGTGCTGTTCTTAGATACAATTGAAGTCTGTGCTTCTCCTTATATGACCAAGACAGCTATTTTTATTTCATTTGCAAGCCTCTGTTACAGCCTGTTACTATTTAGTACTTTTCAGGCCATGTTCACGAGGTGTTTCCCTTACTTTCCTGGAGCTTCCTTTCAGTATCACGGACTATGCTGTCTGCTGTGAAGGTTACTATGACTGCCACCAGCAGTCTGCTGCATCAGGCAAGGTGTTTTTTGCTTTTTTAACTTTGCTGCTTTCCCATCTTTGCAAAGTTCAGACAGTGTGCAAATGGCATTTTCAACTTCTGACTTTGCCAGTGGACTTGTGCTTGCTGAAGTGGCAAAATTCTGTCTGGGTTACGTCCCTCCAGACTGGAGGCAGGTGCTCACATTATTGAATGCTCTCTGACAGTGAAAAGTTTCCAGTGAATAATGAACATGGTGGGGAGGGGAAGGCCAGAGTGGGAACTTTCTTCTTGACATCCTTGCTTTCTATCTGCAGGGATTTTTCTTCTCCTTTTGCTGGGAAGGAGCTTTCAGTCAGGGTGCTGCCAGGTGGGGTGTTAACTCTGGAATTGCAATGCTTCGTTCATTTGCTTTTTATGGGGCAGCCAGACGCCGTCCTCATTCAGTCATTGCCGTTTTGTGTTTTCTCCGTCTCTCCAGTCGTTGCCATTTTGTGTTTCTGCCTTTCCACCAGTCCACAGAACATCCAACTGTTTTGCAAAGAGTGGGACAGTAGCCCACCATGTTTAGCACTGCCATCCTGTTATTTCCCTTTTCTTTTGCTGAGGCAGTGTTTGGATGTGTACAGTGACGTGTGTGCAGGGAGGAGGGTTGAGACTATAAAGAAGGTAATATGGGGAGGGGGGATCTGAAAGAGGAAACCCTTTAAGGAAGCGGTTCAGGAGCAAGTATAATTCCCCGTTCAGTAAACCCCACCCAGTCTTACCATGCTGCTGCAGGGTGTACAGATCATTACAAGATAGTAATACTGATGGCGTCTCCATTATACACCTTTAGGCACCAGGCAAAAACGTTCCTCTTTACAAAGGCCTTTGACTGATTGACATCCAATGCCTTTTTAAAATGTGTTGTGGAGAGTTTTTTTATCGGGTTGTTTTAGTTTTTATTTTAATTATGTATTTTGTGTTTTTATATTGTGATTTAATGTTGCAACCTCCCTGAGACCTGCCGATATAGGGTGGTATGCAAATTAAATAAATATCATCATCATCATCACTATATAAGATGTGATGCAGAAGCACATTTGCCATTCTGCCTTCTCTTCATTGTTCAAGAGGGATGTTTTCAATTGCACCACAGAGCTCCCCTCAAGTCTTTCTGTCTGAAGAAGCGGAGCCCGCTCAAAGGCTCACCACTTCAGCAAGAACTAGGCCTCAGAACAGCGTAATTTTATTCCCCAGGCCATTGTGTTGTATTCCAAGGATATGGGAAGGATAGGCTACAAATCCATTTGTAGTTTTCTTTCATTTTCATTTTCTGAGGGGGAAATATGTGTGGGCTTGTATGTCTGGTGGTGCTCTTTCACAGGCCTGGTGTCCAGAGAACCAAGTGAAATGTTTTAACTGGGTTTCTTTTCCAAATTCGGACTTTCACGTCTTCTTTTGAAACTTCCTTCTTGTTCAGAAGCAGTTTGCCGTATAGTATGGAGAGGCAGTGCTGTCTGAGAACCACAAGCCCAGAGATATACCAAATCTTGTAAAAAAAATGCTCTAGATCAACCACTCAGCTTTTCATTCCTATCCCCTTTTTCCCATCCCTTAAGTTTCACTGAATATCTCAGTCTGCTTTGTTTCAGCTTTCAGGAAGCAGTAACCTGCATTTATCCATTCTCGTTTTCATCCTCTGCCATCCCTATCCCACAATCCTACAGCTTCCCTGCTCCTTTCACATGTTGCCTTGCAGTACAGTGTGTGCAATACAGTCCAGTGCAGGTTTATTCAGAAATAAGTCCCCCTTTTTCCAGTGGGGCTTACTCCCAGGTAAGTGTGAATAGAGTTGCAGCCTATGGTAGGCCGGGCCGCCTGCCTGTCTGCACAGCTAGGACCTTGGGATGGCTGGTATGTACAGGACTTTGTGCTGTCTTGTTTCCTTGCCTTCCTATCAGATTCCCAATTCCAAAGGGAGCATTTTAAATCCCACCCGTATTGTGCTTAGCTGATGGAGGGGCCTTCATCCTTCTCTCCCATTTTCCTTCTCCCAGTGACATATGTGGTGGGATAGCTTCATAATCAGGCTATTCCTTGCATTCTGTCTAATAATATCATAGCCGCAGGAAGCTGATTGGAGGATGGGGAGAAAGTTTTTGATTAAGGCCATTAAATCCTACCCAGCACTTCTCTGTTCTCTCCCTCCTTTCTCTGCCCCTCAGGCCGCCTTCTGTGCAGTTTTCGAAGGTGGGAGGGCATTCATTGCAGAAGCACATGATGAGACAGATCCGTAGCAAAGGGAGAAAATGTTTATGTTACGTTTTGAAAAATCAGAAGAAGAAAAACTTGGAAGGAAGGAAATCAGACCAACGGCCATAAAACACTTCCAGACAACCTGTTTATTGAGCATTCATCCCGATTTTGTTCATTTATGGGGAGTTTATATGGCATCAGCTCCTTTTTTGAGCATCCATTCTGTTTGTTTTTCATTTGACACCACATCAAGCAATTGTTATCTCACACGTTCCAGTGCA
The DNA here is from genome assembly GCF_964252035.2 of Podarcis erhardii. Classification (NCBI taxonomy): domain Eukaryota; kingdom Metazoa; phylum Chordata; class Lepidosauria; order Squamata; family Lacertidae; genus Podarcis; species Podarcis erhardii. The sequence continues at coordinate 27,410,566 of NC_138515.1, read as the reverse complement.
TTTCCATGTCACTTTCTGTTTACAAAACATCTGGGTCATTGCTGGCTTCTTGTGTAAGAGCACCAAATTCATTTCAGTTACACAACCTGAGTTTGCCACCTGTAAAATAGCAACAGACTGGCAGTGCCCCTAGCCACTGTCCAGGTAGCACATTCCTTTACACAAATTCCCACATTGACTCTGTTTCTAATCGCCTCATTGGACACTGGCACTCAAAATGAAGATTCTCTTCTGAGTTTATTTCCATCAGTACCACCAGGATGTCTGGACACCTCCCGCCCTGCCAGAAAATTCAAGAAGACTTGTCAAAACTAATTTTGCTTTCCTTGAAATTCATCAGAAGATTCACCCTGAAGAAGAATGTCCAAATTCACTTTTAATTTTCCTATAGCGAAAATCCCTCCTGGCAGCCTGAAGATATGTGGACCCTCCATCCCATCATGCTGCAGGAAAATTATCAAGCACTTTTTGGTTTCACCTAAAATTTCTCAGACGTTTTTGGCTGGGCAAAAAAGACTCTCCAGATTTGTTTCGAATGTTGCTTTCAGTAAAACTGGGTGACAACCTGGGGACGTGTGAAACCCTTTGGTTTCCCTCAGAATTCCCTTAATATTTTATCCAAGGAGGAGCTCCCACATTTGCTCTCAAATTTCGCTTTCAGTGAATTTCAGGAAAATGTCGGCGGCAGCCACTCTAACCACCACTTGTGCTTGTGCCGGCTGCCGGCTCTTGCAACCAGTTGTTAGAGGAGAATCAGTCTTGGATTTCCACTTAAGTATATGTTAAGAATCCAACTAGTCAATCGGGATTCCTATTTCTCCAAACACAGGTTAGTAGAATGCCAATCATAGGCAACAGAGGACTGCTAGTTGGTCTGGCAAATCAAAACTCATACTGTACCCCCACCCATATTTTCCCCCTTCTCTCTCAGCTTCCTTCTCCCTCCCTCTAGCTGTGCCATTCTGCCACTCTCCCCTGCCCCCTTCCTTTCCCCATCGGTCCACAGTTGCCACCCCCTTCCTCCCCATCACAGCATCTTTCGTTATGGTTCCATCCTCTTCCCAGCCAACCCACATTGCTCCTCCCCTCCTCCTGATTGGCAGGCACACAGTAGATGAGGAGGAGGAGGAAGAGTAAAGGAAAGTGGGTCATTGTCTCTGGGTACAGGCATGAGCTGTGCCCAGTTGAACTGTACTGGCAGCCTGACACCATTCCAAGCAACGAAGAAGCGGGCAGGGAGAGACCCAGACAGACCAGAAGGGAAGCTCTAGCCAGCCTTGACTTAATGGGAAGAGGCAGCTCTCCGTGCCCCCTGAGGAAATGCAGCTCCAGCCTCAACTTTGCAAGGGCTCAGCTTGTATTTCTGCCTAGCTTTGTGCTTTTCCAGTGGTCAGTGCTACAGCGAGGCATCTGTTTTGCTGTACTAAGAGCTCAAAAACATGTCTTGATGGATCAGACCCAGGTCCATCTTGTCCACCGTTCTGTTTCCAGCGAGAGACATCCAGATGGATTTGGAAGTTCACAAGCTGGGCAAGAAAGAAATGGCCCTCCCCTGTGCCCCCACCCTTTGACTACGGGATATTTTGCTTAGCAACTTCAGAGATCCCACCTGGCATTGCCCACAGAACTTCAGCATTTCCTTGTTTCCATAAGGCAAGTGTGGGGCACTTTTGGCCTTCCAGCTACAACTCCCACCAGCCCCGGCAAGCATGGACAATAGCTAGGGGTGATGGGGTTGTAGTTCAGCAACATCTGGAGGGCCAAAGATTTCCCACACCTGGTCATAGGGGCTAGTAACTTGCATTTTAAATAAAGAAATAACAGATTCCCTTCATTTCCCAAATGAAATGGCACACAGTGATTCTGGGCTGAGAGAAGGGAGACCTTCAGTTAAGGGCAACCACTGAGGATTGTTGCAGTGACTTCCTTTGTGGCATGTGCTTGGCATGTGGCTGAAATAAGTTAGGCTTCTGTCTGAAGCAGCCTGAAGGAGTGCAGGGGAGAAGGGCTTTTGCAGCACATAGAGATTAAGCTCTTTAAAAACCACAGTTATCATTTTTGAATTATGCCCAGAAAGCTGTAGGGACCCAGTGTAGAGAATGCATTTTTAAACACAGGGTTGTGCCAGCAATTTTCAGCATGGGTGCAATATTTAAGTGTCAGCTCCCTCTTTCTTTTCCGCCCTCTGGTGTTGTCCCTTAAATGTTTAGGCCCAAAGGGTTGGTTCTGTGAGGTAAGGGGTATTTCAGGGCAGCTGTATTTCTTTCCTTTTGGTCCACGGCCTCTGTGGACATGCTGAGACCTTCTGCCTCCGGTGCTGTCAATCTGGCCTTCTTTGACCGAGGTAGGAGATGAAAACGTAAGTTGCTCGAAATTTTAGGTCACGGTGATTTCTCTCCAATTATCTTTTCATTAGGAAGGTGGAGGAGGCTTGAACATCTGTGTAACACATTTAATCTCTGCAAATCGGCTTTACATGCACTATGATTTTATTTTGCTATTTTGCTTCTTATCTAGCTAGCAGGAGCAACAGAAATATGGGTTTCCACCCAATGGATTTCTTTCTTTTTTGGGGGGGTGGGGTAAATGCAGCTGGGGGAAATCCCTGGAGAATCCTGATTATTTCAGACCTGTTTGACAACAGAAAAATCAGCTAAGGTTCAGTGTTTTCATGGACTGTTGGCTGTACCAGAGTTTTTTTGGGGGGTGGTATCCTCTGAGGCTTGGTTTGGTTTGGTGTTTTCACCAAATCCACAGTCACACCAGATGCCCTGGAGCATGCATGGCAGTTTCCTAGCATTCCTGGGAGTGCTACATCCCACTTTATGTGCCTATTCAAAGACTTATGGTGATGTGGAGGGCTGGTGAAAAATGTTGATACCTGTGGTGGATGCCTCAGAACATATGGGGTAGGAGTCTGGCTTGGCTGAGATATTCTTCTGGCCACACAAATTCTCCACTCTTAGCACCCATTTTCACCCCACTCGTTTTGTGGGCCTGCTCCAGAAAACCCAGCACTAGATTTGTCCCACGAGTCAGCATTTTCTGCCTCACGCTCCTGTATTCTTAATGTTGCCCTACAGCTTTCCTTTGAAGCTCTGCATTTGGGAATATTTCTGTGTAGGAGAGAAAGAGACGAGAATTACAAAGGCCCAATTAACTGAGAGGGAGGATTCTTCCATGATGAGTTGAGGAACTGCTGCATATACTGAGCAACATTAAATTAATAATTGCATGAGTGTAACAGCTTCCACAATGGAACTTCCTCTCTCTCCTCTCCTCGCTGTGCCCCAAAGGGGTGAGGGGACACCCAGAGAAATTTAGGAGGGCACAGAGGGAGTCAAGGGAGATGAAATTCCATTGTGCTAGCAGAAGTCAATCCACTCATGCAGTGACTTTGTTAGATACAACCCATAGTTAGCCAAAGGTAACTATGAACCGCCTCCCCTCAAACAACCTTGAGTGATAGGCAATAAGAAAAGATTATATACAAACAGATATACACAAGTTTGCGCTGAGGCATGGACTTGAAGACACAGAGAGAAAATCCTTGTTTTTCCAAATGCTATACATGTATTTTCTATGGCTGTCACTCAATTAAAAACCTTAACTGATTAATTGTATGTTTTAATCAATTAGATCTGCATAAAGGTTACATTTTTTTTAAAAAAAATTAATCACTCTGAAAAAAAGAGCATACTACTTTCATTTTTTGTTGATCTGTCATTGAAGATGCCAGCTTATCACACAGTCTCCCCATGATAGAGAATGTGGAGCGTAAACCTATCAGAGGTTGTCAGTTGTGTATATTTCTAGCAGACTTTGTATTAAAGGCTTTATGTAGACTTTTACTAAAAACAAATGAACTGGGAGCAACTTTTTTATTTATCAAAAGTGTCTTAATTAATCTAGTTAATTAATTGCCTAAAGTTTGCAGTTCGAATAATGACTGAGGTAGCCTCCAGTCCCTTGATACACTGAGGACATGCACTCTTTCTGTTTCCTCTGGGCAAAACTGGACATCATAATCAACCCAGGGCTGCCACTGTAAACAGCAGTTCCATGTTTCCCCAGGCATCTGGTTGGTCACACTAAGGATGCTGAATGAGATGAGCCATTGATTGACTTGATCCAACAGGCACTTCGTATGTGCTCACTTCCTTCTTTCCTTTTTCTACTATGAGAATTACTTGTATACTCAAATAATTATAGAATCATAAGCTTGTAGAGTTGGAAGGGACCTTGAGGGTCATAAAATCCAACCTCCTTTAATGCAGAAATCTCAGCTAAAGCATCCATGACAGATGGCCATTAAAAACCTCCCAGGAAGGAGAGTCCACCACTTTCCAAGGGAGTCCATTCCACTTTCAAACAGCTTTTACCATCAGAAAGTTCCTCCTGATGTTCAGTCAGAATCTCCTCCCTTGCAGCCACTGGTTTGGGTCCTACCTTCCCGAGAAGCAGAAAACAAGCTTGCTCCATCCATCTGCTATTTATTTCTCTATCCCCTGCCCCAGTCCTCCTTATTGGCTGTCATTTACTGATGTGGGTGGAGAAGTACTTAAGTTGAATGCCAGATAAATTGTTCTGTGCACTGGATTAGAGAGGAGGGTGAACTTCAGATGGGGCTGCCATTTTTGGAGGCATCCCTGTGTTTCTTACAACTGGGTCTTCCCCTTGTTGCTATCCAGAGCCCTTCTCATTCTCCCACCTCCTTCTGCCTACTCTAAGCTGTTCCTACTAGATTCTCCCACTCCCTTCCAAACATAACCATACTTAGAGCTAGCAGGCATATGAATTTGCCCTACTTTCCCTCATTCCCACTAGTCTTCATTAGATGTTGAGAACTGCATCTGAAAATTGGAGGAAAGAAGAAAAACAAGCCAGGCTGGAGGGCAGAGTTACTTCCGTCAGCCAAGCACCCCAAGTGGGGAACATTGATGCAGGTCTTTCTCATGTGTAGCGCCATTCAGAGCAGAAAGTCTTTGGGCCTGCAACTTGAAAACACCGCCGCATGCACACCAGCCTTAATTAAAGTGATATAAAACAAGTGCTATTTTTCATTTATTATCAGTTTAAGCATTTGTTAGCTGCCTCCTGGCCGGTGTACTCAGGACAATGGGAAGAAAATGCAAGGTAAAAACTTGTAAAACCTGTTTATACCAACACAGAGCAAAGCCATTCTAATCTGGTCATTGAAAGGCTGGTGGTGTTTAAAGGTCAGCCGGAGCCTTAACTGGGAAGGGTTAGGAAACAGACCTTTGAACCACAGGTAGAAAAGTCGAAGGTAGTCCTAATTATGGGCCTGGAAAAACTGGATTCTGAGACCTGCAACGACCATGCCAGTTAAGCACACTTGTGCATGTTTGAATAATGTATGTTTTCCCCCCTGCAGCTTTGGGGTGCAGTGAAAATTCTGTTGAGCCCCCCCCCCCATTTAGCTTTGGCAAGTTGTGGCCCACAGATACATACGGAAAGGCTGTATGGATTCATTTTGCCCACTTGCCTCCAGGAGCGATGCTCAAAGCTCAAGCTTTTAAATTTGGTGATGCTGCGTGGGGTGAAGCAGCCGCAGCTCCCAAACAGGCAGAAGGAGCCTCAGCTGCCTCCCCTTGTATGTTTAAATGCAAATGATCTCCAGGTGGCAAGCCTAGATGTGGATGTCTTCCCCTGGAAGAGAGGAGGAGGCTAGTTCCTCTTCCCTTAGGAGACAGCATCATACAGATCCTTTACCTGTGGAATGTCGGGAGGCAGGAGAGGTGGGCGGCTCCTCTAGACAAGAGAGAGTTTCTTGCATGATGTAGGCAGGCGAAGAGAAGTCTCAGACGATGCACTGAGGATGAAAGATAGTCTGCTCATTTATTTGTCTGCAAGACTATGGGCGGCGGGAGGACCTGAGGGTAGAAGTTGAATTCTATACAGCAATCCTTTGTCTGGCTTGCTATGCCAGGAGCTGGGTGGGAACTGTACTCTGCCCACTTGTAAGTCCTTGAAGGGGAATCACGGCTGCAACAAAAACAAGCCCAGGCATGAATATTAAGTTCTGGTGGATGCAGTTTGTGTGTGTGTGTGTGTGTGTGTGTGTGTGTGTGTGTGTGTGTTTAGATTTTTGTCCACAGAGGTGATTACTCTCCTGCAAACGTCACATGGGGTGGCGTATGGAGAGCAGAGCCATGCTTTCATCTCAAGCACCGTTCTTCATCTGTTTAGGAGTGCCTAGAGGGAAAGGCAGCTGCTCTTTCCTTGCCATTTTGCATTATCACATGCAACATCATTGCTGCCTCTACCACCTCCTTCCATACCATCACGGCCTGTTTTCTGAGCTTCAGGAAGGATGCACCAGCACAGTACTTCTTCAGCCATTCTGAGCTTACTAAAATAGATGTGTACCTATATCCTCAGATATAGGTTGCCTCTTGTGCTCTCATCGGTTTAACTGATCACTGATCTTGCTAGCTAGGGATGATGGGAGTTGTAGTCCAAAAACAGCTGGAGACCCAAGTTTGGGCAATACTGGTTTTTAGGGCTTGCAACTACCTAGAACCCTACTTGGAAGTATTGGCATAGTTGCCAAAGGGTTTTCTTCTTCTTCATGGTTGTCAAATCAATGTAGAATCAAGCCTACATATTATTTAAATCAGGGGTGGCCAACTGGCAATCTGCTCACAATTTTATCTGGTGCCTCACATTCCTATCAAAAGTGTTCTCAGGTTGCAATAAATAGAGATCTCACATTTTAATGTTACATCTCACTTTTGGAATATGTTTATAATATGCAAATGCACGTATGGCTGGTAGTTTGTTTTGAGAACAATATTGATCAGAGTTGGGCCATCTTGGATCTTTCAAAGTGGTCTCTCTCACTATGGTATTGTCTGGAGCGTTGCATGATGAGAGTCAAATGACTTCACAAAATACCTTAATGGCTCTCAGGGAGTTTGTGGGGGGTTTTTTTGGAGTGCAGGTCTCCCCTTCATTAATAGGGTCGGGGTCTGAAACACATATGTGTGTGGGAGAGAAATCTGATTTGGGCTACATTCTGACAGCACTTTCCAGTTTTCTTTTTTGTCAAATCATTTTTATTAAGTTTTACATTGCAAATTTAAATTCAAACAGTCAAAGGATTCAGGGAATCCTAAATGATGATGTTGATGTTTAATGTTCACTTTCCAGTTTTCTTGATGTTCCCTTACTGATAATTTTTTGTATTTTATGTGATCTTCTGCATGGCATAAATGTCACTTCTGGAAGTCTAGTGGAACTTCAGTGCTCATTCCTGGTTTAGTTGTTTTCAGAAAAAAAATCTGTTTGCAACCCTGTTAACCTGTAAAATAGTCGGATGTAATTTGGGGCAGTATCCTGGCATAAAGTTCTCTCCTGCCATTTTCATGGGCGAATCATGGGAGAGCCAGAAGCACACATTCACATAAAATGTGTATGGAGAAGGGGGCAACTTCTCTGATTATGTCTGCTGGGAAAGTCTACAGTACAAACTGTCAAATGGAGTTGTCACCTCAAAATTCCCCCTTACAGCTGTCCATTTGTCATTAGCCAGAGTTCCAAGGCCTGTCTTTGCCCCTACTCACAGAGAGCCCTGCTGGCTTCAGCAGGTGAAATGTGAAATGTGTGGATATAAGGACCAGGGGGGAAATAAATGGGAGAAAGCTGTGGTGAATTTAAACGTACAGGTGGAGTCTCCAGGTTGCCAAGTAACAAATGGTTCACTTAAATTTTGACCAGTAGATTGACTTGCTTCCTGAATCCAGACAATTATATAATTCCAGTCTAGCACTAATGGGTGGGGAAAAAGTGTGTGAAACAAAACTGGAATCGGCAAGAATGAATAGCACTTACTGAGTACTTATTTTAGCAGCCTTCCCTAACCAGGTGCCCTCTAGATGTTTTGACCTCATCCTTGATCATTGGCCATGCAGGTTGGTGCTGGTGAGAGTTGTACTTCAAAACACTAAATTGGAGAGGCCTGATTCATAGGGTCACTTTTCCCAGCAGAGCTGCCCTTTTATGGGCAGCCCTTGCGTAGAATTCTAAAGACCTCCCAACCTCCAGTAGCATAATGCTTTTATAAGAAACAATTAAAAGCAGCAAATTAGCTAGCTTCTGTGAAACTCAAAATACAGCTTGTGAGTTGGTTAGTTCTAATAAATATATTGCTCTGTTGCTGCTGCATGGTTTATTCCTGACCTCATTCAGTATGCCACTATTGAAATAACATTTTTAAAATTTGGATTAATATTAACAAATTTCATTCAGCCGCTAATGGCCCAATTAAGGAGGATTTTCACTTCAGCTGCTTCCAGTGGGCAGGCCAGTAATAGGCACCATATTTGGATCAATTGGCTTTGGAGAGTAACTACAGATCGGCAAATTAGTCAGTTTCCAGTCTAATGCTGCTTTCAGGTGTTTCCATTCTTTTGTTTGCTATTGAAACTTAATTGGAAGATCTGGGAAATGTGAAAAACATAACCGCACAATCCTAACCATGTCTCCTCACAAGTCCTGTTGAATTTGATGGTGCTTACTCTCAGGTAAATGGAGTTAGGATTGCCACTGAAATTGATCAGCATTATAAGTCCAGAAATGGAAGATCAGCTCACATCAAATTCTCAAGCATCAAGAGGACCTAAAAATCCCAACTTTTCATACCAGATGTGGTTGTGGAGACCAGAGACAGATGACAGTTCTATCCAAAAGTTGAAGAAGGTTTCGTAGAGCTTTCATTCTCATTGAGTATCTATTCTTGTTGTCTCTAATGAAATAGGTATTATGGGCTTTTGAAGCACTACTTAACATGCAAACAATGGGCACAAAGATGATGAGAGCCCCCGCCATGGGCAACGATGTCAGTTTCATGCCACCATCAACTCACTGAAATAACATGAATCTGACCCCAACCTTAGAAAAGTTGTGGAGGATCCATTATCAGATATATCAGGAATGAGGAACCACACATGTTCTGTCATATTCCACATGTTGTTGACCTCTAACACCCATTAATCATGACCACTGCTCATGTTGGCTGGGGCTGATGGGACCTGGAGTCCAATAACATATGGAGGACCACAGGTTCTTCACGCTTGGCATATGGTATGAAAAGGGAGGGAGACATTTGTATGTCCCACTGCCAAGTGACACAGGTAGGGTATTGCTGAATCTAGTACAGTTGTTTCCTACTTTCCTGTCTCTTTAGTGAGGTGACATCAGTAAAAATGGTCACTAAGAATCTAAGGTCAAAAGGCCATCAATTAGTGATCACTGAAGGAGCACTTGCTCCCTTACTTCTCTCCTCATGCCAAGATCTGTAGAAAAGGCCCCTTTAATCATGGAAACATGGACCTTTTCTGTCATGATTGCTCAGCTTTGGAACTTTACGCTATGGCTATATGAAATTTCCATCTTAGGAAGAACTTCCTAAGAACACAGGGAGAAAAATATGCTTCCCTCCCAGATGCCTTTAGATATTTATAAGTTTCCAAAGTTTGAGAGCTTGTGGAAGCAAATCATGTGCCCCCTCCCCTTGAGTGATTGACACTCCCCAGAGAGGCCTAACCCCGTGGCTGATTCTGTCCCACCTTCTAGAAATGTTTGTTGACTTTCATGTCTATGAAGAGGTAATTAAGGTTGGCCTTATTGTACTGTTTGTTTAGTCTTGGTCTACTGGATTTTAACATTCCAAGTGTTCACCACCACCACCACCACCACCTAAATCTGTTTTATCAAGGCTGCAATATTTACTATGTAATCCTAGGCATGTTTACTCAGAAGCAAGTCCTATTGTGTCCTGTGGGGTTTACTCCCAAGTAAACATGTTTAGGCTTAAGAAGCCTCACAGCTGAATCCTAACAATGTCTATTCAAAAGTAAGTCCTGTAGAATCCAATGTTCTTACTCTTGGGTAAATGGGGTTAGCTTTGCAACCATAGTACAGCAAAACACCACTCAAAACATAATTAAACTGATAAAACAGTCCATTGCATGAGTTGACACATTCTGTGACAACAGCAGTCTATAACTGTAACACCCTTTCTGCTCCCAAAAACCAGATCCTACTCATTGACAATTCAACTTAATAGTTTAATAGCAGTTGAAAGTCCCCAACTATCTGACATTCTTCATCTACCACCTATAGTTTGCAATTTGCTATTTCTTCTGGCCCTAATATTGTGTCTAACGCTAAAGGTAAAGGTACCCCTGCCCGTACGGGCCAGTCGTGTCCGACTCTAGGGTTGCGCGCTCATCTCGCTCAAGAGGCCGGGAGCCGGCGCCGTTTGAAGACACTTCCGGGTCACGTGGCCAGTGTGACGAAGCTGCAGCTGGCGAGCCAGCACCAGCGCAGCACACGGAAACGCCGTTTACCTTCCCGCTATAAAGCAGTACCTATTTATCTACTTGCACTTAGGGGTACTTTCAAACTGCTAGGTGGGCAGGAGCTGGGACCGAACGACGGGAGCTCACCCCGCCGCGGGGATTCGAACCGCCAACCTTACGATCAGCAAGTCCTAGGCACTGAGGTTTTACCCACAGCGCCACCCGTGTTCCGAAAACGCTAGCCATAGTTAGCTAACGCTAACTATGACTAATTTCACAAAGCCATCCTTAGAAGCCACGTCTTGGAGTTGACTCAACTGAAATTAATCATAGTTAGTGTGAGTGACAGTTTGTTGCTGTAGACAATCCAAAAAATCATGGGTAACCAAACACAAACCAAACACTTCCAAAATTCCCCTGACCAGAGGAGTGCCTGAGGCTTATTGTAGCTTGTTCCTGCACATGCATATCTGCTAAACCAGATGTCCTTTTTGCCACGGAGAACCACATGTGTTGGTGGGAAGCAACTCATGCCAGTGGCCAAATCCAGCTATGGGCAGAGCCAATAACACACACATGCCAGGGTGAGTAAATTTGGTTTCTCTAATATTACCATATTGCCAATCTTATATTCAGTTCTTCACATTTCCAATTTACAAAGCAAAATTGTTGTTTAAAGTGGGCATGAAAATTTATCAGTATTTTAGTATGAAAGTCTCCTAATAAAAAAAAGTTTGGGATGCAGTTTTGTCTAATATACACATTTCCCCAAAGCAATATTCCCTAATACAATGCATTGTTTCAGTATATATGCACACTTTAGAGAAGCATATGCATTTTTCTACACATTACCTAGCTGGAGAACTGCATTGCAAAATTCAGAGAAAATTGAACTTTGAAGGCTAGCTGTGCTTCACTTCACATATTGTTTTGAAAATTGCAAATTTGATAAGCAAACCTTGAAATGTGTACTGAACAGACTTTTTCTCCTATCCCTAGCACACACTCCTACACACACAGACTCCATTGTAATGGGGAGGAAGGGACAAGGGAGAGTCATCTCTCAACGCCCATCCCTCCCCATCACAGCCTTCAAAACAGCTGTTTGAGTATTACTCTCCACATGCCTTCCTCCCAGCTGTTTGGTGGGCTGAGAGAAACATGATTTCCATGGGGAGGAAACTGCACTGGTGTGACTCCAATCACAATTGTGCTTCCCCTCAGGCAGAGAATTTAATTGGTGGTGGGCACCCAGTTGGGCCATGGGTTGCTAACATGTGTGCTAAGCCATGTTTTAGTGTGACATGTAAACACTGCCTGTGTGTGTGTGTGTGTGTGTGTGTGTGATGCTCTTCTGGAGAAAATTATACATCATTGTCCTGGGACTCTTCCATGATGTGCCATCTGGGCGCATGGGAGGCAGCTGTTTGGTTGTGCTATAAATTGCCATCTTAATAGGGCACAGCATTTGTGAAGCATTGCTAGCTGCTGACTCTAGAAAAATGTTTTCCTTTGCGTTCCTGTTCTTCCAGTCTTTTCTCCTTCTCCTCAATCATGTTCCCATTATGAAAAAAAGAAAACGTATGCAGCAGTTAAGAAAAAAAAAAAGATGAAAGCTTGATCTTTTTGCAAAACTGGCTTTGTTTTGGCAAGAGGGAAATTAACCCCATCTTAAAAGTGTGAGATATTGAAGATACCTTGCAAAGTTAAAACCTTTTTTCTGCCTGTAAATCACCCTGAGATTCTGAACTCCGATGCATATTCCGAATCCCCTTGAGCAAAACCAATGACAGCTTCTGACAGCACAATTAATGTATTTACCGCTGATATTTTTGAATTCTGGGGACTTCAGAATGTTGGTCCCATTGGTGATTTTCAGGAATGGCTAGATTTGGTTTCCTTTCACCCTAAAACATTGCATTTAGCAAAAACTAATTAATTTTTTTTTAAGAACAAAAAAGCAACATCATAAAGTGATGAAGGGAAATCTGCCCCACAAAATCTAAGTTCTAGGCTGTGCAGTCTTACAGGCACTAACCTCATCTGATCACAGTCAGTAGGACTTACACCTGAGGAAATTGGTAGAAATTCAGCTTGAACCTTGTTCCCAGAAACCAGAAGAATGAACGCAGAAGTAAGGATTGTGGACTTACTTTGGAAGGCACAACTATTAGAGGGAGAATTTATTGCACATTAGATAAATATTTAACATTGCATAATCTTTTCCTGCATCTTACTTATTTTAGGATGTGGTGATGTTCAATCCTGCATGTACACAGCATATGCAGATGTGGATGGATTATAAGTGTGCCATGGGATACTTATTGTCAGAAAGGAATGGGATGCTCTCTCAGTGTAGGGCTGGGTTTCCCAAACTTGGGTCTCCAGCTGTAGTTGGACTCTATTTCCCATCATCCTTGACCACTGATCCTGTTAGCTAGGGATGATGAGAGTTGTAGTCCAACAACAGCTGGCGTTTGGGAAACCCTGGTGCAGGTTGTTTCAGGTTGCTGAACTTGCAACAGTGTCCCTACTTACGGAAAGACATATGCACAAGCAAGCATACAGGTAGAGACTTCTGGTGATTAGTTAAAGCTGTGTTTGCCTTATGGGCTACATTGCTGAGAAATACAGTGCACAGCTCCCCGTGTTTCTGGCATGGAATGCTTAGATAATATATATCCTGGTTTGGAAGACATGAGTCAGCTTTCAGGTTACATATTAAAATTACCTACATGAGCTTGCTGGGAACAAACAATAAACTCAGAGGAGACTAGCTTTCAAATAAAGAGGAGATGTGTTCTTCAGCAAAAAGCCTGAACAATACATTCTGCTGATGGGTATCTTTACATTTTAATAGGACGATGTAGTGAAAGTGTTTCAAAACTAGCTGGAAAACTAGTTTTACGGCAATTTCCTAGCTTCACATTGCTTCTCTCCAAATGCACCTTAGCTCAGTCCTTGACCTAAGGAAAGAAAGCTCTTTTAAAAAACGTCATCACAATCAGCTTTGCAAGAGCAGCCAGGAGAGTCTCTCTTTCTCAAACTGTATCCTCTGTTAAAGCAAACTTTGGTTATGCAGACAATAGGATATTGTGTGTTTGACAAAAACTCCAGCTTCCACTTTTTCCGACAGAGAAAACTAACTAGGAACTTCAGACTTCAAGTCATATGCAGGCCAGCCGTGTCAGGAGGCCATGTAGACATTTTAATACCAAATATAATAGGGATAAAGGGACACAGGTGGCGCTGTGGGTTAAACCACTGAGTCTTGGGCTTGCCAGTCGGAAGGTTGGCAGTTCGAATCCCCGTGACGGGGTGAGCTCCCGTTGCTCGGTCCCTGCTCCTGCCAACCTAGCAGTTCAAAAGCACGCCAGTGCAAGTAGATAAATAGGTACCGCTCCGGCGGGAAGGTAAACGGTGTTTCCATGCGCTGCTCTGGTTCGCCAGAAGCGGCTTAGTCATGCTGTATGCCGGCTCCCTCAGCCGATAAAGCGAGATGAGCGTCGCAACCCCAGAGTCAGTCACGACTGGACCGTATGGTCAGGGGTACCTTTACCTTTACCTATAATAGGGATATATGGTGAAGGACTGGAAGCCCAGGTGTACACTCCGCACAGATGATAATATTAAGTACCGATAAGTAATATTAAGATAAATATTAAGGCATCCCTTATTGTCTACGTGCATTTATTCAGCAGCATTTCTGTTCTTCCTTGTTTGCCTCACTTCGACAAGGTTTCCATTTTTGGAAGGAAGTCTCCTTCCCTCTGATAGCTTCCTTGACTTTATATATTAACTGTGACCTACCAGTTGAACACTGACAGGCTGGAGGTTCAGTTGGGCTCCCTGTGACCAATCCATTGGTAAGGTGAATTTTGTTTGCTGATAGGCTGGGAAACAGAAGGATGGTAGTTGACCTGCTTAGGTTTAATAGCTTAATCCCCTTTTCTCCCTCTTTTTTTAATCTTTAGCCTGCACTGTCGGCACCTTCAAAGCATCGGTGGGAGATGCTCTGTGCAGTTCCTGCCCTGCCCACAGCTATTCTTCCACACCAGGCTCCAGTGAATGTGCTTGCCTGACCCGATACTACCGTTCGTCTTCAGACACCTCCGACACCCCCTGTACCAGTAAGTACCTGGGAGCAAGTGGGTTTGCTTTAAACCTTCTTTCCATTGGCCCCTGCTTCCTGCAATCCTCCTTTTAGCTCCTGGGCATTATCCCTCTGTCCTGGCCCCAAATTTGGTCTGTTCTGGCTTTATTCCCCTTAGCTCCTCTGTGCCCCTTTCCCATCTGTCCATGGCCTCAAGTCCTTCCTTGCTCCTGTCCAATTCTATTCAGGGCTATATTTCAATGGACATCCTTTGGGACTCACTCACTGCTTCACAGACATGGGAAAGGTTTTTACAGAAGATGCAGTTGTGTGTGACCGAGAACAGTAGCTGATTCCTTATCCGAAAGCTGCTGGGATTCGCCCCTCCCCACACTGCTGTTTATCTGCCTTCTTTTAGGGAGGTATCTGGCAGTGTTTGAGACACAGAATCATCCATGAAGGATTTTTCATTTTGAATGCCATGGTGCCTGTCCGTGGCAGAACGTATTGCAACTGATACTCAGGCTATATTGGAAACAGCCTTTCCTTCTGAATAACCAGAAGAATATGCTGCTTCTCTACATGGAGATTTCGCTTCGTTTCATTATTGTGGCTACTACCCTTCGGCCTAAATGCTAGATGCAGCCCCCTGCTTAATTTCATCTGATTCCAGGGCTATTTCTAGGAAGTCATCTCTCTCCATTGCCCCACCCGCTGACCCACCCATGAAAGGCCACCAAGGAGAGTAGCTGGTTGGGCATCGCTGTTGGAAAATGCTCTTAGCTTCCTCCATCAGTGTCACCCATGTTCCCCAGTGGGGCTGGGCGATATCTGGTTTTCAACATCACAATATATCACTAGCTAAACATGGCATTATATCGATATATCACAATATATACCTGTGGTGGCAGAGGGCTTCCCCGCGGTGGTGAAGGGCCTTAAAATGTAATGGAGGAGTAGATTTAATAAAAATATTAAATAAACTTCCATATAAAATGCTTAATATATTTTCAACCACTTTCAGTAGTTCAAGAAGTGATTTACTAGTCAATTTGCATCTGCTTCCTCACTCAGAGGCCTAAGTACAACCTGTGCATGCATAAGTCCCACTGAGTTCAACTAAACTTCTACTTTCCTGGGAGTAAGCCTCATTGAATTCAATAAGGCTTGCTTGTGAGTAGACATGCATTTGCTTGCACTGCTTACCGAAAAACACCCTCCCATCATTCTCACATAGTGCCCAACCTCCCATTTCAGCATAAGACAGCAAGCTAAATCTTCTCCCCTCCACCCCCCCAGAAGCGCCCCCCCAAAAGCCCTCATCCTACCAATCTTTCCCTTTTTATCAGAGGGAGGGAGGGCAAGCAAGCAAAAAGATACTCCTTTAAATAAAAAAAAATTAACCCTTTTTAATATGGAGGAAAGCTATTTAGGGGGAACCAACAACATAAAGACCACCAGAAAATAAAAATACCCCCCCCCCTTTTTCCCACTGGTGGAGGTGAGTATGAGGGAAGAAAGAAGTGCCTTCCAGTTCTTTGTTTACTTTGTTTTGTTTACCTTGCCTCTTTGATTATTAGCCATGGGGGGGGGGGGAGTTTCCTCCTGGATTGTTAGCAGGCTCTGCAAAATTAGCTGAGCTCTAAGTGGAAAGATACTGGTGAAGCTGAAAGGGTTTGTGAGGGCTTATTGTTATTTCTTATCGGTTAGGAGGAAGGAGGGAGAGAGCCAACAAAGCTAGCGACAAGGTGCCTGCAAATTATCAGCAAATTATCTGCAAATTATCTGTAAAGTATTGGTTCAGCTGAGCTACCCCCTGGGAACTTGTCAAATCTCCGCCTTTTGTTCACCGGTATATTGCCTTGTTGAAACACTTATCACAATGTTATTTCAATACCGGTATAGCATAGCCCTATTCCCCAGCCTTCCTTTCCTGCTCTGGTGGAAATAAAAGGTGTGTCTTCACCCATATCTCTCTGTAGGAATAGTTGTAGTATTGGTCTGAAACGGTCCACTGCTGCATTTGTAGTTAGCTAAAAGGGGAAAGGCAGTTTTGAGGGGAAGAGGCTTATCATTAGCAGCAGAAGTTGCCCAGGAGGCTGCTGGCCAGGGCCCACAATTTTTTAGCACACCCCCCTCCACAAAATAATAAATAATAATAATAATATCCTCACACTTGGAGAGTCTGCTTTGGTTAGACGCACCATAAAATTTTGTCCTAAGCAATTACAGTGGAACCTCGGTTGTCAAACATAATCCATTCCGGAAGACCGTTCAACTTCTGAAATGTTCGACAACCAAAGTGAAATTGCCAGTTGGCAAAATCCATTGAAAAAATGGAGAAACGCGCCTCGGAAGCCGTTCGACTTCCGAGTTGCCTTCGAAAACAGAAGTGTTCACTTCCAGGTCGTTGGCTTTCGAAAGCCGAAACGTTCAACTTCCAAAGCGTTCGACAACCAAGGTTCCACTGTAGTATTAAGAAGTGTAAAGACTTTCCCCTTTATTTCTTGAAGTGCATTGTGAACCCTCTGAAACACTGCAGCTGCCTTTTTGCATCATTTTATGGGGGGAGAGTTTCTCCTCAGTTCTCAGGGTCTCACTCTCTGCGTTCCTTGCAGGCACCCCATCTGCCCCTCGTGACCTCAGCTATGAGATCATTGGATCCAACGTCCTCCTGACCTGGCGCCTCCCAAGGGACTTGGGTGGCCGAAAGGATGTTTTCTTCAATGTCATCTGCAAGGTGTGCCCGACAGGCTCCCCGGGGCCTTGTGTTCGTTGCGGGGACAGCGTCCAGTTTGAGCCACGCCAGGTGGGGCTGACAGAGAGTCGGGTGCAAGTCTCCAACCTCCTGACCCGCGTGCAGTACACCTTTGAGATCCAGGCAGTCAACCTCGTGACGGAGCTCAGCCCAGATGCTCCACAATTCGCCGCCATCAATGTTAGCACCAGCCAGTCAGGTGAGGAGTGCTTTTGGGGGAGCCCCATTCTTTGCTTTGCCACCTCTGTTTTGTCTTCCTGGTCTTGTTTGGCATTTCTGTTCAAGCAATGACTCAAACACCAAAGTGTATTGCCAGTATTTGCTCTTTAGAGTCTCACACCACCCTAAAGTATCACCATCATACTTAATATTCATAAAGGACTTTCCATACATTATCTAGCTCTAATTCTTACAACACCTCCATAAGATAAGTCAATGTTACCGTATTGGCCCGAATATAAGCCATACCCAAATATTAGCTGCACCCTTAAAATTCATGGGGGGGGGGGGGAGAGAAAAAGACAATATCCAGATATAAGCCACAGTCACTCACACCTGTTCCGTTTTACCGTATGTCTGTTTCAGTAGCGATATCATAAAAGCCAATTTTTGTAAGGTTGCGAATTCAAGCAGCATTTTAACTTTTCACGGTTGGAATTTGGGGGGGGGGGGGAAGTGAGGCTTATATTCAGGCCAATATGGTATTATCCTCCACACAATAGATGCGGGAGGCTGAGGCTAAGTAAGAACAGGGTGGGTTGCCTAAGAGTATAAATTCATGGAAGAGGTAAGATTCGAACTGGGGGCTTTCAGATTCATAACTCAGTCTCTTGCAGGGTTTTTTTTTTTTTTTTTTTGGTGGGGGGGATGCCCCAGTGCTTCCTCCATGAAAACTCGCTCCTTTATTCTGAATCAGAGCAAACAGCATTCTGCAGGAAACCCAAATTGCCGTTTGTTCCAGTTCAGCATTGAAAAGTGGGGGTTTGAGGGGAAAGCAGAACAAGAACAAGAACAACAAGGTGCTCAGATGTGAAACTGAGAAAGTGCAGCCATGTGCCTTGAAAGTGCAGGGCAAGAAATATTTTTGTGGATGAGCCCTTCGTCTGGAGGACCACAGGAGTTGGGTATGTCAACAGCCACATGGGTCAGAGGAGCAGGTGTTTCACTGTGAGGCTTTGGCAGGGGGACCTCTGAGCATCAGGCCTGATGCAAAAATGAAGAGCAGTTTCTTGGATTCTGTGGCTGTCTCCAAACAGCATACAGTATTTTCTGCTCTATAAGACTCACTTTTTCCCTCCTAAAAAGTAAGAGGAAATGTGTGTGCGTCTTATGGAGTGAATGCAGGCTGCGCAGCTATCCCAGAAGCCGGAACAGCAAGAGGGATTGCTGCTTTCAATGCGCAGAGATCCCTCTTGCTGTTCTGGCTTCTGAGATTCAGAATGGTTTTTTTCTTGTTTTCCTCCTCCAAAAACTAGGTGCGTCTTGTGGTCTGGTGCATCTTATAGAGCGAAAAATACGGTATATATTTCCTACACCTCATATAATGGCGCAGTTCTAAAGCACATTGTAGGGAAATGTAGGGATGCCGCAAATCTCTGTGATCTCCCATTTCCAGAGCAAAAATAAAATAAGCATTTTTGCTTTCGTGGATGAATGTTAGGAACATTTTTGTTGGAACCACAACAGCAGCTGACATTAATGCAGTCTGTTGCACAGAGAAATCAGTTGCACGTGTGGTGTAAGCAGAGATTCTGGTCTACGTGATACGGTTGTCTGTGTTTTTGCATGTCAGATATGCATGAGTAAGTCTTGAGATGCAAGCCACCGTACACACTTTTAGTGACTCTACAGTAAATTTGACTATTTATTGACAATTGTTACCAACACTTGACCATCACTATAAATAGAGAAGATTTGCTCTGCACTCACTGTGCATATCATAGGCCCAAACTTCTTCTCCTGCCAACCTAGCAGTTTGGAAGCATGTCAAAGTGCAAGTAGATAAATAGGTACCACTCCAGTGGGAAGGTAAACGGCGTTTCCGTGCGCTGCTCTGGTTCACCAGAAGTGGCTTAGTCATGCTGGCCACATGACCCGGAAGCTGTACACCGACTCCCTCAGCCAATAAAGCGAGATGAGCGCCGCAACCCCAGAGTCGGCCACGACTGGACCTAATGGTCAGGGGTCTCTTTACCTTTACACCAAGCAAGCCAGTCTTGATACAGAAGATGAGCTATTTCTTCTCACAGGTAACCAGGTCCCACGTTCTTTAGAGTTTTATATACCATCACCAGCATGAAGAAAACAATAAAGTCTCCGCATTTTGCTATTCGGTCATGAGTATATCAAACAATGGGCCTTTAAAGCATGCAAAGTATGTGAAATTGTGTTACTGGACTGTGGCTACAGTATAAAGCAAGGACAGGCATTGTAATTCCATCGGCAGTTTTGAATGGGGACTGTAATGCCCCTTTAAGCCTATTTTGGATATGATTATACAAGTAGTCCATTACTGTGGTTGGGATCCATTTTACAACAAACAAACAAAACCCCAGAACAATTGCACCCCTGCTGTAGCAGCTGACTGGCAAACATTCTGTGCCTGGATTCAGGAAGGTATAAATATCTACGAAAACAACAGGGCAGGTTTTGCACATTCCTAGGAAGAAAATCCTGCAAGGAAGAAACATTATTAGAAGAGGATGTGTCAGGTGGTCCCCTCCATCTCCTGCTCACCGCTGTTGTTTTGCCTGACCCTCTGCTACCTTTCAGTTCCTCTTCCCTTTCAACTTCCTCGTTTACCTTTTCTGTGTCACACTTGCTCTCTTCCTTCTCCCAGCTGCCTTTTGTCTTGTCTCTTCCTTTCCGCGCACCTTTTCACTTCCCATCAGCTTCTGTCCTTGGCAGCCCATATTTCACGGCCTTTTAAAACGAACGTTGCAACGATGCACCAGCCTGTCTGTCTCCGAAGGGAAAGCATATGAGAGGTTGACAAAAGGTAAAAACTA
This sequence comes from Podarcis erhardii, assembly GCF_964252035.2. NCBI lineage: Eukaryota > Metazoa > Chordata > Lepidosauria > Squamata > Lacertidae > Podarcis > Podarcis erhardii. Next base: position 27,390,382 of record NC_138515.1, on the reverse strand, counting down.
TGTGAATCGCTAGTCTGAACCGCAGAAACGCATGCAGTCTCTAGGTCTGCGCAATGCCGGAAACCTTTATCAAAATGTCAGGGAGCCAAGTTGTTGCTGAATTTCAGTGGTGGGTGAAGCATTGGAAGCGGTAAAGCTGCATTTTAGGTGTCACCTGTATAGATAAAAGAAATTCAGTTGGTGAGGTGGAGACTTTCTCATCAAGGTTTGGAGGCTGGCTCTCTAAAGATAAATATTGTGGGATACTTGTGGAATTCAAGGTTAGGTGGCAACCATTTTTAGACACATCCAGTTGACACATCATCACCAACGTGCGGGTCCTTTTGGACCTGGAAGAAGGCAGAACAGGGACATTCAACTGACACAGATGGGGGCCAGGAACAGAACCCCTACATGAAATGTATTTGCAAATTCTTGTATGAAATGACCAAATCTGCATTTTTTTAAGGAACTTGGAAGCGGCCTTATATTATTCTGGGTCGGATCGTTCGTCCATCTAGCCAGGGGTACCAACAAGATTTTCTGAGCCTGGTGCACTGTGCCTAGCCTAAGTGCTTTCTGTTGCACTTACCAGAGAAGAAATAATTTTGCATACAATTTGCAAACAGTTTATGTCACGTGCAAATTTGTATCCACTGTTGTAGGTGCGGGTGTGGCGCTCTCAAAAATAAATCAAGTGTCACACACAAGTTATAAGGTGTCCAACAGACAGAATATCAGCAGGTGAAATTTTCCCCATAGTTCCATGCTACAAAAGGCTTGCTCTGTTTAATATCTGCCTGCCCCATATTTGTGGTTTTGGTCACCTCCTGCTTTGGTCCAAATCTCAGATGAGCATGCCTCACATTGCTGTTGTGAACATACAGAAGGAGATATATAAAATGGCTGAAAAAGACGACAGTGCTTTTTTACTTACAGGCATCACATTTGTACTTTGTGGCATAAAATTTTGCCTCTTTGAACCAAAATTATGCATGTTTTGTCCCGTCCCCTAAAAAAAGAGAAAATAGTACACCTCCAAGGCTTCAACCGATCTTAACATGGACCGATTATTGTGTGTTTAGATGCACACATCCCAATTATAATCAAGTGAGCTTACTCCCAGGTTGGTGTGCACAACAGACCCTGTTATCATGAACTTTTCCGCCCCTTTCCCACAAGAAATCCCAGACTGCAATCCTGTACCCACTTACCTTGGGTTAAGGCCCATTGAACATAAAAAATATTACTTCTGAGTAGACATTCATACAGTTGAACTGTAAGTTAATTATCCATTACATTATTTATGAGTGTCTGGTCCTTAGTGGAGATGCTTAAGCCTCTTTGCAAAATATTCAGTTTGCTGCTGCTGCTGCTGCTCTTCTTCTCTTCTTCTTCTTCCTCTTCCTCCTCCTCCTCCTCCTCCTCCTCCTCCTCCTACTCCAGCAGTGAGGGGATTCTTTAACAGTAGATTCTGCAGAAAGTAACTTAACAAATGTGCAGGGGATGAAGAGGCAGGGATTCCTGGTATCCAAGCAACTCACTTGTCAATCACAGCTCTGATTTCACTCGTTAGCTGAAAGCACTGAAAGGCACCATTCTGCATTTCAAGTTTCAGCCAAGCTCAACTTCTGAACCCATTCTCCAAGAGCATATGCGCAAAAACCTGGAATGTGATACCTGCCTTGAATACTGAGATAACCTTGGTGTGGATGTTCAGGATACCATAGCATAGTTCAGGTTTTAACCACCGTTTGGCCCTTGCATCTGTTTTGCAAAGGGGGCCAAGGTGGGAGGCGGCAGTATTAAAAAGAAATGCAAAACAGATTGTAATGCAACATTCCCAGAGGCTGAGCCCCTTGTGCTTTGTGAGCAATAAATCCTAATGCTAACTTACTGATAAGAAATTATGATAAACTTTAATAAATCATAAGTCTATCACAAGGTAAATGAGTATTATTGGAGTGGAAAAAACAGTAGAGCACACAGGACTAGAGCTGTGGGTGGCCAAACCAGGAACCCATCCTGGAGTTCACATTCGCCATTCCAAGGTGGGTCCCCTCAGTCAGGAGTCTGAAAGTGGAGGTACACCTTGAGATGGGGATGGAGTTAGGTGCATGTGCCTGTAATGAAACAGGTTCTGCTCTATTAACCAAATCTGGGAAGAAGTCCAAATTCCCAGCATGGAGGCCAACCCAGAGGCTGATGCTGCCCCTCTCATTTCCCTAAAGAGAACTCATGAGACTTGTTCACTAGGCTAGACCCCAGCCATGGCGTTCCAAATTCAAGCCCTCTCTGCCCTGACATGTCTTGCTGCTCTTGCTCGCCTCTAGTAATCCCATTTCCGGTCTTGTTTCTGGAGAAAAGGAGCAGCCAGGCTGGTTTGGGCTGGGCTGGGGCTCCATGTCCTGCCAGCAGCAGAGCCATAATTGGATTCCTTGTGTCTCTTTCAAATTGTGGAAAAACAAAGATCCTCAGGGAGGCTTCCTCAGGTCCCTTCAGCCGTACAAGAGAAGCAAATCACTCTCATGCAGCAAAGGGGTCTTGGGAGACCAGGAGTGCTGAAAGCCTCCCCATCAGAGTAGTGGTACCTATTGGGCAGCTATTGTGGTCAGGTCCTCCTTTGTCTGCTGTTTCCCGCCCTCCCCCCTCGTCCTCTTCCCCAAGATCATTAGGAGTGAGCTTGAGATGAGCTGACCTCGATTCGTAGTGACAGCTCACGCTAACTAGGCCTCTGTTGCTCCGTCACGTGGCCCCGCCTCACCCCCGCCTCTATCTATTTGTCCCCCTTGGCAACTTTTCATTTTAGCTTAGATTTTTTTCTCCCCGATTACACATACATTTGGGAAGACTTGCCTGGGCTCAGAGAAAGGCGGGATAAAGGAGATGGGGAACGAGGCGGGGGGAGACAGGAAGAGGAAACCCTTTCTGAATGAATGGCTGTGTCAGTCGTAAGGACACAAGGCGAGTCCTGCTGCATCACACCAAAGGGCCATGTAGTCTGGCAGGCTTACAATCGCAGCAGAGGGCGAAGAGACCTCCCCTGTTACTTGTCCTCAACATCTGGTATTTAGAGGCATGCTTGCTGCTTCTGAACATGGAGGTTTGATTTATGTACAATGGATAATGGACATTGATAGGCCCCTCTGTTTGTGTAGTTTTTAAAGCATCTAAATGGTTGCTGTTATATATATTGAAGAAGAAGAAGAGTTTGGATTTGATATCCCGCCTTTCACTCCCTTTAAGGAGTCTCAAAGCGGCTAACATTCTCCTTTCCCTTCCTCCCCCACAACAAACACTCTGTGGGGTGAGTGGGGCTGAGAGACTTCAAAGAAGTGTGACTGGCCCAAGGTCACCCAGCAGCTGCATGTGGAGGAGCGGAGACACGAACCCGGTTCCCTACATTACGAGACTACCGCTCTTAACCACTACACCATACTGGCTCTGTGAATTCCACGAGCTAGCTATTTTGTTGTGTGAAAGTACTGTTGTTTGGCCATCTCACACCTTTTGGGGGTCCCAAGTTCTAGGATTATGAGAGATGGAGAAAAACTATCTTTGTATTTTTTTTCTCTGCACTGTTAACTATGGTATAGGGCTCTGTCATGCCCTGCCCTAGTTCCCTTGTTTTCTAAATGAAAATGCCCCAAATGTTCTAGCCTTTTTCTATAGGGAAGGTTCTCCAACACCTTGATTAATTTGGTTCTCAAACCCCACCCCCAGTTTTGTGTGTGTATCTTCTGTCTGTCACTCTCCCTCCCTCCCTTATAAACCCAGTAGATCACTGCAGTCTGCAGAAGTGCTCCTTCAAGTTCTAAAGATCTCAGAAGCCCATGTGTCAGGCCATATTCTGTGGAGTCATAGAATTGTAGAACCCCCTGCAATGCAGGGATCTCAACATGACAGGTGACCATTCAACCATTGCTTAAAAACCTCCAATGAAGGAGAGGCTATCACCTTCTGAGGGACTTTGTTCCACTGTCAAACAGCTCTTACTTCCGGAAAGTTCTTTCTGATGTTTAGTCAGAATCGGCTTTCTTGTAACTTGAATCCATTGGTTCAAATCCTAGCCTCCAGTGTTCCATCTTCCATATGGCAACTCTTTAGATATTTGAAGATGGCTATCTCCTCTCGGTCTCCTCTTTTCCAGGCTAAACATATCCAACTCACTCAACTATTGCTTATAAGGCTTGGATTCCAGACCCTTCATCATCTGCACACGTTCCAGCTTGTCATATTCTTCTTAAACTGTAGGACCCAGAACCGGATACAGTATTCCAGGTGTGGTCCGACCAAGGCAGAATAGAACAGTACTATTACTTCCCATGTACAGTGGTGCCTTGCAAGACAAAATTAATCCGTTCCGCGAGTCTCTTCGTCTTGCGGTTTTTTCGTCTTGCGAAGCACGGCTATTAGCTGCTTAGCGGCTATTAATGGCTATTAACGGCTTAGCGGCTTTAAGAAAAAGGAAACAAACTCGCAAGAACTCGCAAGACGAAACGTCTTGCGAAGCAAGCCCATAGGGAAATTTGTCTTGCGAAGCACCTCAAAAAATGGGAAACTCTTTCGTCTAGCGAGTTTTTCGTCTTGCGAGGCATTCGTCTTGCGGGGCACCACTGTATATTAAGGAGAAATTTGTGCTAAAATGCTGATGAACTTTCATGAGGGCTATTTGCAAGCTGGTGTGGCAATGTAGAGAACTGAACTAAGAGTAGAAAAATGAGGAAGTGAGAGGAAGTGAAATTGACATATTTGTCTGGTCATAGTCAGGACACAAGTTAAGCTGATAAGATACATGGTCCAATAGTTTCTTGTAATTAGTTTCGTTCCTACACAACAAGCAGTGAATAAACTAGAAGGTAATTTTAGATTTACCTTATAGTAAATTTAGGAAAAGCACCCTTACTGTAATAGTAGCTCAGCAAAGGAATCAACTGCCTAGGGAACATGTGAAATTTGCTGTTCATTTATTTTACTTGCATTCTGCACCCAGAACAGGAGGCCGGTCAGAATTACATGGACATCATTTGAATCCATGCCATTTGCCATGCAATTTTAGATGAGACAAAATAGTCTTGTCATTGATGACTGAGTACCACATTCAAACCTGCCTTTGAAACTAGTTTATGCATGGATCCTTCCACACAACACATGGTAGCAGTTATGAGATTGCCTCTCTGGAGCTTATCCTGGCTCTCTAGTTAGAATACCTGCATGCTTCCAAGTACAGTGGTACCTCGGGTTAAGAACCTAATTCGTTCTGGAGGTCCGTTCTTAACCTGAAACTGTTCTTAACCCAAAGCACCACTTTAGCTAATGGAGCCTCCTGCTGCCGCCGCGCCGCCGGAGCACGATTTCTGTTCTCATCCTGAAGCAAAGTTCTTAACCCGAGGTACTATTTCTGGGTTAGCAGAGTAACCTGAAGCGTATGTAACCTGAGGTACCACTGTACCTGTATGTTGCATCCACACTTTTACTTTTTGTGTAGGCATGCACACTTCAAAAAAAGCAATGTCCTGTGTGGGTGCAAATGAAGCCAGTACAGAAATGCTCCCCACACTGGCTGCGTCCCACATTTGAACTTTCTATAATGTCACTAGAGAATGCAGAAAAACGCGCCAAGGAAACCCAAGGCTTTTTTCCAGGCAGGCAACAGCTGCCACAGGTGTCTACAAATGTGAGGGCACGACCAAGCTGCCTTGTACCTGCCAGAAGTTACTAGGCAGGCTTCCTGGATGTGCTAGACCTGGAGAGCTGGGATTTGGAGAGGCCATAAGTACAGGAACCACCAAGGTGTGATGAGGATTTCATCTCGAGGCAGTGACATTCACAGGCAATAGTGCAGAAGGGTCATTAGGCAGACTTTACAAGGCTGAAGAGATACGGCTGAAGAGGAGATTTCTAGGGCTGAGCGTGACCCTGAGATTATTGACTGTGAAGGCAGATAAAAACTTTAGCTCAGGAGGAAAATTGATTCAGGCTATTACTCTTGCTGCAAGAGGCACATCCGTTATGTTCAGCTGAAAGTTGCAGACAGGTATGTGCCAGGGAGGGCACACAGTTTTCATAAGATAATGCACACTCAAAAACCATTAAGGTGTATCCAACAGAGAAGGCCTGCATAACTTGTGACCCACAAAGCCACGTGTAACCTGCCCACTACGTCCTATGTTGCTTTCCGGGTGGTTTTTTTCTCCAGTATCAAAACCAAGAGCTATATCAAGCCCCTGGTGGGACACTTGATGAGCTATATTTGGCATGGTCGCTTCCAAGCAGGTCTGTGCTGATAGCTGTACACTACAGTGTCAGATTCCCCCTACGCTGCACAAACATTAAAAAAAAGTAAATAAACAGCATAATCCACTGGAAACTCCTACAAAGTCCCACTAAAATGTGTTGGGTGGGGGACAAGTAGTGATAATCAACACTGGATGAATGTTTTCGGTGCAAAACATAGAGAGTCCCAGAGCAAGAAAAATGATGGGTTATTGCTGGGACTGAGAGAGGAACATCAGGTTCTTCTCGGTCAGGGTTTCCCAAAATTGGGTCTCCCACTGTTTTTGGGCTACAACTCCCATCATTTAAAAGTGATCTGAAAACAGTGTAACTTTATATTGCTGATAATATGTCCTAGGTAGTATTGATGGCTGTGGCTTTTGGGAATGCATATGCAATGCAATGCCACATAGTCTCGGGGTTTCTAAGGAGTTATAGGACACCTATGATTTGGTATACATGAAACATAATCTAACTCTGTCTGCGACCTGGGTCACATGTAACACTAAGCCAAACTATGGCATAATGCAGTGAGCAAACGTGGTTTCCTGGAGCGAAGATTGCATTCATGCACTTCCCCTGGTCTTCCTGCTGCCATACTACTCAAGGCTAAGCCATGGTGTGGCTTAGTGTTAGGTCCGAACCTGGGTTCATGTTTTATCTTGCTTCAGACACACTGTGAACTACAATCAAAATTTGTTCTTGCTTTCACCATTCATGGTTTCTCTGAGGGAGACCAGTTTGGGGCAATCCACTAATATCAGCTCCCTAACTGCAATATGAGGATAATAATAATGCATATCTGCTTAACAGAATCATTTTAAGGATTGCAGTGGGGTGGAGAACCAGTAGACCTCCAGATGGTCTTGAATGACAACTTTCATTATCCCTGACCATTGGCCATACTGCTCTGGGTGGCAGTGAGTCAGAATTTAATACCATCTAGAGGGCCACATGTTCCCCACCTTTGGATTGCAGTAAATCAGCACATGTGGAGTACTTTGAGCACATATAAATGCTAAGTGCTAAAGTAGAACCAAATTGCACCATACTTCTCAAAGTCAGTGATGTGCAGTGAAATTTTTCATAGAGGGATAGTTAGGGCCAGAAGTGCCAAAAGTGCCAGCTTGCGAGGGCGATGTCAGGCACATGATGTCCTGACATCATGCGTGTGTGCCTCCCTGAGCTGGGCAGAAGCTTCCCGGGGTTTGGGAAGGAAGAGCCAGGGGAATATTTAGGGACTAGCCCAGTCCCTAGTCCACTGACCACACACCATTGCTCAAAGTACAGATGCATTGAGGGCACAACTACATGTTACACTGAAAATGGCACCACTGTTCTCTCCCATGTCTCAAGTTCATGATGCATCCTCTTAGGTTGTAGTGTTCCACATCCCTGCCCACCACAGCCCATTGTGTGGAGCATCTGCCTTGCATGCAGAGGGTCATAGGTTCAGTCTGTGGGGTCCATGGGTAGGACCAAGAAAGACTCCTGCCCCAAACCCTGGAGATCTGCTAGAAGTCAGTGTCAACACTAATGGGCTGAATGGACCAGTGGTATACCTGGGTATAGAGCAGCTTCCTATATGTTACTCTGGAAGCGCAGAATCTGGCCAGCACAGGATTTGATGTGATGTCCAACCTGAAAGAACAAAAACAAGAATAAACTAATGAGAAGGATAAGCATTTTAAAAGCAGAGAGAGAGAAAAGGCCCCGCTGTGCAGCAAGGAAAAAAATCACGTAGCAAAGCAAGCAAGGCGAAGCTAATCAATACGAATAACAACAAGGGGGGGGGGGAGGCAACAGCAAAATACTTGAGATAGTTTTAAGTGGCGCTGCCGTCTGGTTTGCTTGACTGTCATACATGGTCCACGTAGGAAAACATTCCTGATGCCTAATGCGGCAAACAGCAGGCTGAAGGCGATTGCTGAACCCCTTCATTAAAAGCCTAGTCCCACTGCCATCTTCAGGACAAGCTGATCCACAGAGATTGTTTGTGGCAGCAAATTATCTAAGTGCTATTAGGCACAGCTAGTGTGTCTCCACACATAAGTCTCATTAGAAGAGAGCAAAAGTTAGAGCAGTGACAAATTGCCATGCTTTGGTGCTCTAGAGGTGTGGCACGTACAAAATGAATCCTAGAGCCGGGCGGCCCTGCAGTGCGCAGGATTGATCCCCTAGCTGCAAAACAAGGAAGGACGTTGATGTGGTGCGTGTCTCCTTGACTGCAAATCCACAGGTTGGTTGCAAGCCAGATGTTGGGGCCATGTGTAAGAGGCCTGCATATTTGTATCCATGCATCCGCTGTGTTCATGATGTGCCTGCGTTGTTTAAGGAATGGTGTTAAGTGTTGCAATATACTGTATTTTTCAGTGTATAACACCCCCCCATGTATAAGACGTCCCCTATTTTTGAGGACTCCAGTGTAAGCTTTTCTTTGGGGCGGGGCAGACCAGAGCTGTTGAGCTTTTTTTAGGGGGGATTCCCGGAAATCGCTCACCCACCACAAAAGCTGCCTATCAGCTGCTCCCACCAGAAGCCGCCAATTGCCACAGCAAATCAACACCAGCCCTTGTTGCAGCCACCAATGACACACAAAGTAGCCACTGACAATCTCCGGCTAGCGGGAGATACCAATCCCACGTCACCAATATGCACTGACCGTGTATAACACGCCCGCCATTTTTTACTAACTTTGTTTACGACAAAATCCTTGTCTAATGCACGTAAAAGTACGGTAATGTCCCACATTGTATCTCTTTCAAGGGGTACATGGTGCTGTAGGGATGTTCATTTAGTGATGGCACCAAGACTGAATAGAAACTGGTAATTTTAATGGAGCAATACCCTGCCAACCACTTAGCTTCTAATTTCTTGTTAGGTGTTTTTTTTAAAAAAAAATAATAATAATAATTCAGTGCAGTTCTTTCCTATGGTTTACGTGGATCCGTTGCTTCTTCCTGGATTAGTCAAAGGGGAGATTCCATCCACTCGGGGATGTCACAGTGAATGGACTTGTTACCTGTAGCTTTTCACCCAGGTTCCTACAGTGTGTGGCATTCCTGAAGACAGGAGGTATAGAACTATTAACTGCTTAACATTTTGGACTAGGGATGCTGTTTGCATGAGCTTTCGTTTCAGTATTAGAAAAACCAAGGCAGGCAGTTGTGTTAGATGTGGGCAACTGTTCATTGTATGCCACCAGCACAGGTGAACATAGTGCAGGCCAGAGCAGAAGGATGCATGACTCAGCAGTGCTGGATTCAGGTTATGCTGTCGCCTGCCTTTATAGCACATATGTATTTTTAAAATATTGTTAGTATTATTATTATTATTAATGTTTATATACACCACTTTTACACACAGAAAAAATATGGCTCAAAGTACAATGGTGCCTCGCAAGACGAAAAGAATCCGTTCCGAGAGTCTCTTCGTCTTGCGGTTTTTTCGTCTTGCAAAGCACCCCTATTAGCGGATTAGCGCTATTAGTGGCTAAGCGGCTATTAGTGGCTTAGCGGCTTAGAAAAAGGGGGGGGAGGGAAAAAACTCGCAAGACGTTTTCGTCTTGCGAAGCAAGCCCATAGGGAAATTCGTCTTGCGAAGCGCCTCAAAAAACGGAAAACCCTTTCGTCTAGCGGGTTTTTTGTCTTGCGAGGCATTCGTCTTGCGGGGCACCACTGTAACTTGCAGTATTAAAAGCAAGACAATAAACAGAACTTTATTACATTTATAGTCCATTTATCCTACAAGGAGTTCTAAGTTCAAGCTGGTATACATACAACAACCCTGTGGGGGAGATTAGTCTGAGAGACAGTGACTGGCCCAAGGTCACCCAGTGAGCTTCATGGCTGAGTGGGGTTTTGAACCCTGGTCTCCCAAGTCGTAATCCAGCGTTCATCACTACACAACACTGGATTGCTCCACATATCAAGAATTCAGTTCAACATTATAGAAATGATTAACTGAATAATAACTTTTTTTAAAAAAAGATCATAATATGCATATCCATTATTTAACACAGGCTTCCTCAACCTCTGTCCTCCAGATGTTTTTGGCCTACAACTCCCATGATTCCTAGCTAGCAGGACCAGTGGTCAGGGATGATGGGAATTGTAGTCTCAAAACATCTGGAGGGCCGAGGTTGAGGAAGCCTGATTTAATATTTATGGGGTTTTTTAAAAAAATAAATCGTGGGATTAGACCTCCCAAAGTGAAGAACTTCCATTCAGTGCTGCTCCTCTGGGGTAGCTCCCATCACACTCAGTAGTCAGGTAAAAATAACATCTCTCTTCAGAACCAGCTACTGGACTCTCACGCTACAGCTGGCTGCTCCTATTCTTCCCCACAGACAGATCTTCTCTTCAGGCCAGCTCACTGATGAATTGGCTTTCTGGGCTCGTGATC